>NC_091216.1:21758583-21923239 GCF_040958095.1 Procambarus clarkii | reverse complement strand
AAAAAAATACAGCATAAAAAATACAAAACAAAAACAATTAATAACAATGCTCGAATTTAATATTCCTTTAACTAAATTCCCACATTAGCTATCAGTTGATAATGAACAATGGCCACTAGGCTGTAAACTCTCCAGTTTACAACAACCAGCAAACTATTTCAACTCACTAGGCTAAAAAATAAATGTCACTAATCATACGGTAAATAACTTTCCAACAAAATTATTATCACTGTGCACAAAGCAATGCTATCTTGGGATGGTAAACAGAATAATATTTACTTACCATTATAATTAAACAAAGTTATTATGTTATTGAAAACAAAAGCAATGGCAACAAGCTGCCATAACAAATATACAAAATCAACAAACTAAAAGAAAGAAAACAAACAAACATAAAAATAAATAAAAGTATATATATCAATATTGGATGATTTACAAGAGCATCATACTGTGAGTAAGCAATTATGTCTTGGTGGGTGTGGCCACAGGCCATGATGGGTGTGTTTACGGGGGCATGGTGGGTGTGCCCACGGGATGTGGCGGGTATGCTCACAAGGCATGGTGGGTGTACGTACGGGCATGGTGGGTGTGCCCACGTGGCATGGTGGGTGTGACCACGTGGCATGGTGGGTGTACGTACGGGCATGGTGGGTGTGCCCACGGGATGTGGCGGGTATGCTCACAAGGCATGGTGGGTGTACGTACGGGCATGGTGAGTGTGCCCACGGGGCATGGTGGGTGTGACCACGTGGCATGGTGGGTGTGACCACGGGGCATGGTGGGTGTGCCCACGTGGCATGGTGGGTGTGCCCACGGGGCATGGTGGGTGTGACCACAGGGCATGGTGGGTTGTGCCCACGGGGCATGGTGGGTGTGCCCACGGGGCGTGGTGGGTGGCGGGCTCCTGCTCTACCGGTCACTGAAAGACGTTTTAGCGTATGTTTCCATTTGGATACGATGTTTGGGAGTGGCCATCGCATTTCGGCTGCGATTTTGATGTTTTGTGTGTTGGGGTGGCGGCCTTTGCCTGCCTCCCTCAAGCACCCAGGGACTCTCCAAACATCTACCCGTCAGTCCATTTATCCTATACAAGGCGCGCTTGTTTCCGCCCACAGCCAACGTGTACATAGCTGCAAAACTTTGAGTTTTACCCTCCAATGGAACGCCGGACCACATCCGGCGCCACTTCGTCGAGGTCCCCCTAAATCATATAACAGCAGCAAAAAAATCTCATAACATACGCAAATTTGACTGCCCTAATATGGAATATTTGTCCTGGGTGGCTCCCGAGATGCAGTCAGGAGATGTTGAAGGGGCCGGCCGGTGACACAACAGGTGAACAAGAACGCCGCGCACCTGCATAGTGAACGCTACACAGCCACCTTGTCTTCCCTGCTTGGCGCCTTTTATTATTAATTTCCCACAAGTGAACACCCAACTACTGAGTAAACAGTGTACACCCTACCACACACTTGCTACACAGTGTACACCCCACCACTCACCTACTGTACAGTGTACACCATCATTGGTGGCATATCCGTCAGGACAGACGCACACACCAGCACTACACACGGCAGCAGGCTCTATTAGGGTACAATCGGCGGTGACGCTGCACAAGTCTCCCAATATCTTGCAGACTGTGGAACAATAACAGCATCGTGGTTAGTATGGAACAGCAGCAGGGACGGTGGTTAGTGTGGAACAACAACAGCATCGTGGTTAGTATGGAACAGCAGCAGGGACGGTGGTTAGCGTGGAACAACAGACCTTCTACCCTGAACAATCTCCACCTCCCGATACCTACTTTCCCAGCAATAACCTTTTCCCAGAGACCACTTGGTCAAGAAAGACCAAGAGTTGGTCCTAGAGACCAACTTGATCAACCGAGAAGCCCTGCTAGAGATCAAATTAGTCAGGAGAGACTAAGTTGGCCAGGTGAGACCAAGTTGGTTGGGAGAGAAGCTCCCAAAGACGAAAAGGAGAGACCCCTGCTAGTGATCAACAAGAGAGACCCCTGCTAGAGACCAACAAGAGAGACCCCTGCTAGAGACCAACAAGAGAGACCCCTGCTAGTGACCAACAAGAGAGACCCCTGCTAGTGATCAACAAGAGAGACCCCTGGTAGTGACCAACAAGAGAGACCCCTGCTAGAGACCAACAAGAGAGGGCCCTGCTAGAGACCAACAAGAGAGACCCCTGGTAGTGATCAACAAGAGAGACCCCTGCTAGAGACCAACAAGAGAGACCCCTGGTAGTGACCAACAAGAGAGACCCCTGCTAGAGACCAACAAGAGAGGGCCCTGCTAGAGACCAACAAGAGAGGGCCCGGCTAGAGACCAACAAGAGAGACCCCTGCTAGTGATCAACAAGAGAGACCCCTGCTAGAGACCAACAAGAGAGACCCCTGCTAGAGACCAACAAGAGAGGGCCCTGCTAGAGACCAACAAGAGAGGGCCCTGCTAGAGACCAACAAGAGAGACCCCTGCTAGTGATCAACAAGAGAGACCCCTGCTAGAGACCAACAAGAGAGACCCCTGCTAGAGACCAACAAGAGAGACCCCTGCTAGTGATCAACAAGAGAGACCCCTGCTAGAGACCAACAAGAGAGGGCCCTGCTAGAGACCAACAAGAGAGGGCCCTGCTAGAGACCAACAAGAGAGGGCCCTGCTAGAGACCAACAAGAGAGACCCCTGCTAGTGATCAACAAGAGAGACCCCTGCTAGAGACCAACAAGAGAGACCCCTGCTAGAGACCAACAAGAGAGACCCCTGCTAGTGACCAACAAGAGAGACCCCTGCTAGAGACCAACAAGAGAGACCCCTGCTAGTGATCAACAAGAGAGACCCCTGCTAGAGACCAACAAGAGAGACCCCTGCTAGAGACCAACAAGAGAGGGCCCTGCTAGAGACCAACAAGAGAGGGCCCTGCTAGAGACCAACAAGAGAGGGCCCTGCTAGAGACCAACAAGAGAGGGCCCTGCTAGAGACCAACAAGAGAGACCCCTGCTAGAGACCAACAAGAGAGGGCCCTGCTAGAGACCAACAAGAGAGGGCCCCTGCTAGTGACCAACAAGAGAGGGCCCTGCTAGAGACCAACAAGACAGACTCCTGCTAGAGACCAACAAGACAGACCCCTGCTAGAGACCAACAAGAGAGGGCCCTGCTAGAGACCAACAAGAGAGACCCCTGCTAGAGACCAACAAGAGAGACCCCTGCTAGAGACCAACAAGAGAGGGCCCCTGCTAGTGACCAACAAGAGAGGGCCCTGCTAGAGACCAACAAGACAGACCCCTGCTAGAGACCAACAAGACAGACCCCTGCTAGAGACCAACAAGAGAGACCCCTGCTAGAGACCAACAAGAGAGACCCCTGCTAGAGACCAACTTACTGCCACAGTAGAGGGTGGAGTTGCCGTCAGCCAGGATGCCGGTCTGGGTGCCCAAGACGGTACAGTTATTGGGGTTCTCCGCCGCCAGCTCCATGTTGTAGCCGACGCCCGACAACTGCGCACACAACGCCGCGCACTCCAGCCGCGTCGACACCTGCAGGTGGACTGTCTACTTGGTGATGGAGTATTAAGGTAATAAGAGAGGGTGACGGGGTGCTGGGGGGCGGTAGTTGTGACGGGTTCTCAGGGTTATGTGGTACTGTGGCAGTTTACTCACCTGAGTAAACACTGGGGGTGTTAGTGGCACACTGAGGCTACTAAATGATATACTTTTCTTCAAGGTTACCGGCTCACTGTGAGCAAAACTGACTTGTGGGGTATATTTATTTATTTACAATTTATACTTATATAAATGTATATAGTGATTTGTTTATGTTAATTTATTTATTTCGATAGCAGACTGTATGATGTTTAGAGTAGACTTATGATTTAAATTCCCACAAATCGTTTAAAACACATTCTGGAGGGGGGGGGGGGGGAAGGGGAGTAGTGTAAATTGAGACATAGACCGTGCGCAACACCTGCAGCAGATGTATAATTGTAGATTTCTCAGTGTGCACAGTTTTAAGAGAGTTCACACATTTCATGTGTGTCATTTTTAGTTGAACCCGTCTCCACTCCAAACCAGTCAGGACCTCTGGTCACTAAGCACACCTGAACACTCTGGTGTGATAACGTAAGTTGTGCTGGTGCATTTGTAACTGTTTAAAGTGGAGTTTTAAACATATGGAAGTGTCTGTTTCACTAACAGATTAACTTAATAAATGCTAGATGGTGAAATTTAAATTAGTGCATTTTGCAGAATCTAACCTAGATGATGTACTTTTTTAATAAAAGTGACCTCACTTTCCCAGGGAAAAATAAAAAGATAAAACAAAACTTGCTATACAATTTTTTGGGGAGCAGGTAGGATGGGTAGACAGTTTATTTATTTATTTAACACGAGACGTCCACGCAGTAGTGAAACGTAAATATTGCTGACTAAGAAGACTGCCTCCATGAGAATGAAGATGAGCACAGATATTTTGGAGTGCTATTTAGTTGAGAGTAGTTGCTGCTTTTTCAGTCATGTTCCCCCTTTTTTTTATCTTTATTTGTATTTGTTCTCAACACCTTTTATTCTTTATGCTCAATTAGTATTAAGTTCTAGATATTAATGTTTTTCTTGCCCGAAACGCATTGCGTAATAGTGGCTTTAGGCATTGTATGTACTAGCTCTATCTATATATCAATCCATTAATGTAACATCACTTGTATGTATATACCTTACCTGAATAAACATCTGAATCTGAATCTGAATCTGAGAAATGATGGAAAGGAAGTTTGCCTAGTGAGAGAAAGAGGAAGAGAGTATGAGGTGAATGGTGAGATCTTACAAAAAAATTTGAATTTGTAGGTCGTGATCACGTCTCCACAATTTAACTGTCTTCACAGCATTGCATGGTTCATATTTCACAAAATCTTTCCTCCTCATGTTATCTATTAGTTCATGGACTAGTGGCTCACATTTGTAAAAACTAGTCTACACACACGATATGAACTGTGAAAAAATATATCTACTCGTATTATGGTGGAAATGAATAAAAGCCTGATCTGACTGTATAAACTTAGGAGATCCAAAAATAATGAGTTAGTGTGATTTATATCGCAGAGAGTTAAGAAACGATGTAGCGATGCACTACTTGAGCATTTTTGTTTTTGTTTTTAAAAGTTGAATGAAGCATAATATAGTTAAGAAATGTTGAATGAATGTAAACTCAACTATTTTCACCTGATTGACGAATAATTTTAGTTAAGGAATGTGAAAGTGTTGTGTCGTGTGGGTGTTTGGTAAAAGTTACCAACATTATGAAACAGAACAGAATGTATGAAGTGATGAACAGCTTAAAGATTCCTTATTTACTAGAAGAAAAAAATAGTAATAGTTAAAAATCCATGTTATATGTTTTGACTGTCTATCTAATAGCGTGTTGCTTTATTTGTTTGGACTTTGTTATGTTTTACATTGCTAACAGTGTAATGCATGGAATTTATATGTGGTGAACATCCCCTCCTCCTCTTACTGCTCATAGATATTGGTTGATGTAAGTATTTTATGGAATATGACTCCTCTTATTCAAATCCTTTTTAAAACTAGATACAATATCCATGTTGAGTTACACCTTCTCTCAGTATAAGTGTATGTTAGTGGAAGTATTTTTAAAAACTAAAGACCTCTTACTGTGTAAAACAGTGAACAAAAATGAATCTGATATATGTTTTGACTAGTCAGCTATTGCTACATTAAGATTTTTATGGCATGTTTTATATTGAATAAAGAAACACATACCTTCCTCATTAATGAATTTAACTTACATAAAAGTGAAAAGCTACTGTATTAGGTTTACATTGAATGTTACATCAGCAAAGTTTTACCTCGTTATATGTCTCTCTTTTTTATACAAAGTAAAATAACTGGATAAGATATAAAAACAGAAGTTGCATGTTGTGAGAGTTTTGTGTGGACTCGTGGGCTATAATTAGCACATACAAGAAGTTTTGACTAGGCAGCTAATAGTGTACTATATTTTTGTCTTTTTTTTTGTTATGTTTGCCTCGCCAGCATTGTAATGCTTGGAAATTGTATGTGAGGATCACGTTCCCTCTTACTGCTCATAGATAAAAGATGATATAAAGTATTTTTATGGAACATGTCTCTTCTATTCAAAACGTTTTTTAAAAACTAGATGCAATATCCAAAAGTAATGTTTTTTCCTTCACTCAATATTGATGTAGGAAGTGGAAGTATTTTTCTAAAACTAAAAAAAACTCTGAGCCTAACTTTGATGATACGAATAGTAATTGGTGACTTGTGCTTATTCTCAAAACTTAGTTTCTGCAAAAAATAACAGTAAATCCGGTGTGAGCTATGATTTGAAAAGTTGGGTGAGGTGGTGTTTTTGTGTGGACTCGGGAGATATGATCACCACAAAAAAGTTTCTCAAAGGAATGATAAGCTAAGTAAAGATGGATTATTTAACACAAGGCATCCATGCAGAAGTTTCCCACAAGAATTTATGTTTACTTTCCCTAACTATTTTTGCCTCCTTTATGGTGGACTGGGGAAATGTGAAGTGTGGAATTGTCGAGTAATTGATAACTGTCACCTGCATGGGTGGGGGGTGAGGGGGAGGGTGCGACTCATTACACCTCCTTAAACGCAAGCACAGACCACCCCGCACTGCCGTCAAAGAGCCCACACCGCTCCTAAGTACTCTGCTACCATGTGGTGAGAACCTCATGACTATGTGCTGCTGCTATGTGGCGGTGTGAGCTATGTCAAGAGTGGCTATGGTATAGCTGTCATTCTCACACAGTCTGCCCTCGCCCTTCAAGAGGAGAGCGGCTCAAAACGCTCGCTCCTGCACACAACTATGTGGTCATGTGGTGACACTTCTCAGACGCGAACACAGTCCTGTCTGACATGAAACTAATCACCCTCTTACACCTGCTGAAGACATCGGAGACCAGCACCACAAACAGAATTGGGTGAGAAAGATATATGTTTTTGGTAAAATATATATGTATACATCATCTGGAACTTCCTACATAAAACAGACATATTGTTTAAAACACGAGAATGAGACCCTCACTATCAGTCAAAACCACCGCCTGCCTCCCCTCTCTACTCCCCCTTAACCTCCTTCACAGGCCCTTCCCCATCCCCAACCACCCATCTTTAAATCTCCGTCTCCTAGGCTGGTCCATCCATGGTAGGGGGGGTTCCCCCCCTCTATTCCCCCTCAACATATCCTTCCTACACACTGTTATTTAACTATACTGTATATATCATCACACGGTTAACTTTATGGCACATACTCATACATATTCATCTACAACTACTACTATTGATCACCTGTTCAGATCTCCTCTTCCTTTACTTACACTTTTACCCACAGCGACACACACCCTGCCACCCCTCGCTACACACAACCACCACGCGACATCTGACACTTGCTGCCACGCGCTCCTGGGCCCCCCCTCCCAGATCCTCCCCGGAGTCGTAGACCACACATTTACCTGCTTCATGTGTCGCCCACGGTCTACGTCTCAATTTACACTACCAGGGGGGGGTAATATATATATATATATATATATATATATATATATATATATATATATATATATATATATATATATATATATATATATATATATATATATATCACATGTTACTTGTTATACGAGGTAATTGTTATTAATTCTTCTTCCCCTTCCATTTCATTTGTCAAAAGGCACACACAATAAAAATCGTAACCTATACTTGACAGCTATATCAGGGGAAATATTGTAATTTATTTGATAAGATTTAAGTAATATTTACCGTGTTTGGGTTGCTAGCCATGCGTTCTCACTGGTTTACCCTAATCTACCTAACATTACTGGCCAGGAATGAATAAGATTTAACGGGTTGTTGGATAAGGAAGACTTCCCTTATTGTTGACGAAGAACATGCTGATGATGGGAGCTCTTTATATCCCATAACACTACGTCTAGAGGGAAAATTGTGGAGCGTCTTGGAGCTCTAGCGAGACTTTGTTTACGTTAAATCTAATATGGCTGCCTCCCTCCCACTCATGCATGGAGCGTCTTGTCCAGATGTTTTTTCAAGAAGTGGAAAGAGAGTTTATATTTAAGTTGCTTTAGTACTGATAATGAAGATCGTTCAAGGGGAATGTTTTTATGATGTTTACAATCCAGAGACTGCAATTTTAAGAATTCCCAATACTATTAAATGGTGAATTTAATAGTGACGTGGCAATAATATCCCTGTTTTCTTCCAAGGAAATTTCCACTGGACTCTCATTTTATATGAATGATTTGTTAGAACAAAACACCAGCAACATTATTTGCCTATTGTATTAAATGTTAGTAAATGGTGTGAGTTTTCCGACATAATTCGGAGGGGGGGGGGAGGGGTGGAGCAGAACACGGGTCGAAGTCCAATATTTAGAACTAACAAACACTGATACTCCTCCTCAGAATTATTAGATTAATTTGTTGTCAGTAGTTAGTAATGGCACATTTGTGTGTCCTCCTGTACTAGAGTTGCAGATGTTGGAAGTATTTTGGCGATTTCATTTCCTTGCTAACTCTTGTGAGACTAAATTTCTAGCCTAATTACATTTCATTTAACCCAGAGGACTGAATGTGAACAATTACTACAGTCAAATATAATTTTGGGACTGCAGTGCGAACAGTGACATTAGTCACAGAGATTGGTAGCTTGTTCAGGTAACTGGTCACTGATTAGCCACTGAGGTCCATGGAATACATCTCGATAAAATAATAAATGTATCAAAATCAATGCAACATCCAGACACAACATCTGAGACAACGACTTGGAGACACACTCACCGACTTGGAGACACACTCACCGTCTTGGAGACACACTCACCGACTTGGAGACACACTCACCGTCTTGGAGACACACTCACCATCTTGGAGACACACTCACCGTCTTGGAGACACACTCACCGTCTTGGAGACACACTCACCGTCTTGGAGACACACTCACAGTCTTGGAGACACTCACAGTCTTGGAGACACACTCACCGTCTTGGAGACACACACTCACCGTCTTGGAGACACACTCACCGTCTTGGAGACACACTCACCGTCTTGGAGACACACTCACCGTCTTGCAGACACACTCACAGTCTTAGAGACACACTCACAGTCTTAGAGACACTCACAGTCTTGGAGACATACTCACCGACTTGGAGATACACTCACTGACTTGGAGACACACCGACTTAGAGACACACTCACCGTCTTGGAGACACACTCACAGTCTTGGAGACACTCACAGTCTTGGAGACACACTCACCGACTTAGAGATACACTCACCGACTTGGAGACACACTCACCGACTTGGAGACACACTCACCGACTTGGAGACACACTCACCGACTTGGAGACACTCACCGACTTGGAGACACACTCACCGACTTGGAGACACTCACCGTCTTGGAGACAGTCACAGTCTTGGAGACACTCACAGTCTTGGAGACATACTCACCGTCTTGGAGATACACTCACCGACTTGGAGACACACTCACCGACTTAGAGACACACTCACAGTCTTGGAGACACTCACAGTCTTGGAGACACACTCACCAACTTGGAGACACACTCACCATCTTAGAGACACACTCACAGTCTTGGAGAAACACTCACAGTCTTGGAGACACACTCACTGTTACGACCCTGGGTTCCTCAGTGGAAACCAGAGGTCAAAACTGAGCTAATAAACTGCCTTTTAGTATTGGAAACGCATCACGATGTGTCTTTGTTCGTATCTTCCCTGCCAAACGTAGGACGAATCTTGTTGCTCACAAGAATTCAGACTCTTGAGCTTGTTGTGGATTAAGTATAACATTGTTATAAGATTAACTATCCTGAGAACGAGTGAAGTAACAATATGATGCATAGGGGAAGATTTTTAATGTGTTTAGCTGCACGATCAATTAGGCTCATCCTGGCACCACACTAGGCGGGAGCCCTGAGCTGGTCGCTGGAAGCTTTCTTCTCTGCTGGCTGGCTGTGGTGAAAGGAACCTCCTTTCCCTCCTCTCGTTTCTTTATTTCTGTGGGCTGATACCCAGCTAAGTATACTGTGTAACGTTCTCATTGTCTGGCATAGGCGTGTTCTAATGTGTAGAGTATTATACTTTGTATGAATTAGGTGTTCCTAGTGTTTGTATTACTAGTTATTCTAAAAGGGGTCCCAGTGGAACCACGTGGTCTCCCTACCCGAAGCTGACTCAAGCTTCTAGTTCTTCACTAGTAGTACTTTACCCTAGCTTGTTCTGAGTGTAAACCTTGTATCCTGCTTATGTGGACCAAGGCTTTTAACGTAAGATAGTGTGGTAAAGTAATTATTATTATTGTTATTGATGTGAATGTATATGGGGGTTGTTAAGGGGTTAATAAATAATTAAGTTAGTTAAAGGAGTATCCATTCATCCTGTGTAGATCTATGATCAACCTCTAGGATGACAATTGCAGTAATAAGCCACTAAGTTTACTTTTGTATAGTTTTAATTGGGGGCCGGGCCTTACTGATCTCCACTGCCAGAGATACATCTTCATTCTAACTACTGCCCCTACTTCCATTTAATATTAGATCCCCCATAGCAGCACCACCAATTTTATAACACTCACCAACTTGGAGACACACTTACCAACTTGGAGACACACTCACCAACTTGGAGACACACTCACCAACTTGGAGACACACTTACCAACTTGGAGACACACTCACCAACTTGGAGACACACTCACCAACTTGGAGACACACTCACCAACTTGGAGACACACTTACCAACTTGGAGACACACTCACCAACTTGGAGACACACTCACCAACTTGGAGACACACTTACCAACTTGGAGACACACTCACCGACTTAGAGAGGAGGACGCTGCCATCGCCACGGGAAGCATCCAGCTTGAGGAACCTGGTCTTGGTGGTGACAGCCTCGCCCTCCACGCCACCATCACCACCACCACCACCACCACACGCATCATCTGGGGACACCACCACACCATACAACCATCACAAGGGGGCAACGCAAGGCACAAACACAAACTTGAAAAATATCACAGAAAATATTAACATGTTATATTTCCAAAGTTAAAACAACAGGGATTACAAGAATGACATTCAGATTGTCTCCAGTTTATATTTTAATCCAGTTTAGTTGGGTTGGGAGGAGTTATGTGAAGAACAATGGTTAATTTTTACGCCATTTTAAGCATAGCTAACAGAGTAGTGGAGGTAGAAGCAGAGGTAATGGAGGTAGAAGCAGGGGTAGTGGAGGTAGAAGCAGGGGTAGTGGAGGTAGAAGCAGAGGTGGTGGAGGTAGAAGCAGAGGTGGTGGAGGTAGAAGCTGGGGTAGTGGAGGTAGAAGCAGGGGTAGTGGAGGTAGAAGCAGAGGTGGTGGAGGTAGAAGCAGGGGTAGTGGAGGTAGAAGCAGAGGTAGTGGAGGTAGAAGCAGAGGTGGTGGAGGTAGAAGCAGGGGTAGTGGAGCTAGAAGCAGAGGTAGTGGAGGTAGAAGCAGAGGTAGTGGAGGTAGAAGCAGAGGTAGTGGAGGTAGAAGCAGGGGTAGTGGAGGTAGAAGCAGAGGTAGTGGAGGTGGAAGCAGGGGTAGTGGAGGTAGAAGCAGAGGTGGTGGAGGTAGAAGCAGGGGTAGTGGAGGTAGAACCAGAGGTGGTGGACGTAGAAGCAGGGATAGTGGAGGTAGAAGCAGGGGTAGTGGAGGTAGAAGCAGAGGTGGTGGAGGTAGAAGCAGAGGTGGTGGAGGTAGAAGCTGGGGTAGTGGAGGTAGAAGCAGGGGTAGTGGAGGTAGAAGCAGAGGTGGTGGAGGTAGAAGCAGGGGTAGTGGAGGTAGAAGCAGAGGTAGTGGAGGTAGAAGCAGAGGTGGTGGAGGTAGAAGCAGGGGTAGTGGAGCTAGAAGCAGAGGTAGTGGAGGTAGAAGCAGAGGTAGTGGAGGTAGAAGCAGAGGTAGTGGAGGTAGAAGCAGGGGTAGTGGAGGTAGAAGCAGAGGTAGTGGAGGTGGAAGCAGGGTAGTGGAGGTAGAAGCAGAGGTGGTGGAGGTAGAAGCAGGGGTAGTGGAGGTAGAACCAGAGGTGGTGGAGGTAGAAGCAGGGATAGTGGAGGTAGAAGCAGGGGTAGTGGAGGTAGAAGCAGAGGTGGTGGAGGTAGAAGCAGGGGTAGTGGAGTAGAAGCAAGGGTAGTGGAGGTAGAAGCAGAGGTAGTGGAGGTAGAAGCAGGGTAGTGGAGGTAGAAGCAGGGGTAGTGGAGGTAGAAGCAGAGGTGGTGGAGGTAGAAGCCAGAGGTAATGGAGGTAGAAAGCTGGGGTAGTGAGGTAGAAGCAGAGGTAATGGAGGTAGAAGCTGGGGTAGTGGAGGTAGAAGCAGAGGTAGTGGAGGTAGAAGCAGAGGTAATGGAGGTAGAAGCTGGGGTAGTGGAGGTAGAAGCAGAGGTAGTGGAGGTAGAAGCAGGGTAGTGGAGGTAGAAGCAAGGGTAGTGGAGGTAGAAGCAGAGGTAGTGGAGGTAGAAGCAGGGGTAGTGGAGGTAGAAGCAGGGTAGTGGAGGTAGAAGCAGGAGGTGGTGGAGGTAGAAGCAGGGGTAGTGGAGCTAGAAGCAGAGGTAGTGGAGGTAGAAGCAGAGGTAGTGGAGTAGAAGCAGAGGTAGTGAGGTAGAAGCAGGGGGTAGTGGAGGTAGAAGCAGAGGTAGTGGAGGTGGAAGCAGGGGTAGTGGAGGTAGCAAGCAGAGGTGGTGGAGGTAGAAGCAGGGGTAGTGGAGGTAGAAGCAGAGGTGGTGGAGGTAGAAGCAGGGGTAGTGGAGGTAGAAGCAGGGGTAGTGGAGGTAGAAGCAGAGGTGGTGGAGGTAGAAGCAGGGGTAGTGGAGGTAGAAGCAGAGGTGGTGGAGGTAGAAGCAGGGGTAGTGGAGGTAGAAGCAGAGGTAGTGGAGGTAGAAGCAGAGGTAGTGGAGGTAGAAGCAGAGGTAGTGGAGGTAGAAGCAGAGGTAGTGGAGGTAGAAGCAGGGGTAGTGGAGGTAGAAGCAGAGGTAGTGGAGGTAGAAGCAGAGGTAGTGGAGGTAGAAGCAGGGGTAGTGGAGGTAGAAGCAGAGGTAGTGGAGGTAGAAGCAGAGGTAGTGGAGGTAGAAGCAGGGGTAGTGGAGGTAGAAGCAGAGGTAGTGGAGGTAGAAGCAGAGGTAGTGGAGGTAGAAGCAGAGGTGGTGGAGGTAGAAGCAGGGGTAGTGGAGGTAGAAGCAGAGGTGGTGGAGGTAGAAGCAGGGGTAGTGGAGGTAGAAGCAGAGGTGGTGGAGGTAGAAGCAGAGGTAGTGGAGGTAGAAGCAGAGGTGGTGGAGGTAGAAGCAGGGGTAGTGGAGGTAGAAGCAGAGGTGGTGGAGGTAGAAGCAGGGGTAGTGGAGGTAGAAGCAGAGGTAGTGGAGGTAGAAGCAGAGGTAGTGGAGGTAGAAGCAGGGGTAGTGGAGGTAGAAGCAGAGGTAGTGGAGGTAGAAGCAGAGGTAGTGGAGGTAGAAGCAGAGGTGGTGGAGGTAGAAGCAGGGGTAGTGGAGGTAGAAGCAGAGGTGGTGGAGGTAGAAGAGGGGTAGTGGAGGTAGAAGCAGAGGTAGTGGAGGTAGAAGCAGGGGTAGTGGAGTAGAAGCAGAGGTAGTGGAGGTAGAAGCAGGGGTAGTGGAGGTAGAAAGCAGAGGTAGGGAGGTAGAAGCAGAGGTAGTGGAGGTAGAAGCAGAGGTAGTGGAGGTAGAAGCAGAGGTAGAAGCAGAGGTGGTGGAGGTAGAAGCAGGGTAGTGGAGGTAGAAGCAGAGGTGGTGGAGGTAGAAGCAGCGGTGGTGGCAGGTAGAAAGCAGGGTAGTGGAGGTAGAAGCAGAGGTAGGTGGAGGTAGAAGCAGAGGTAGTGGAGGTAGAAGCAGAGGTAGTGGAGGTAGAAGCAGAGGTGGTGGAGGTAGAAGCAGAGGTGGTGGAGGGTCAGAAGCAGGGGTAGTGGAGTAGAAGCAGGGGTAGTGGAGGTAGAAGCAGGGGTAGTGGAGGTAGAAGCAGAGGTGGTGGAGGTAGAAGCAGGGGTAGTGGAGGTAGAAGCAGAGGTAGTGGAGGTAGAAGCAGAGGTAGTGGAGGTAGAAGCAGGGTAGTGGAGGTAGAAGCAGAGGTAGTGGAGGTAGAAGCAGAGGTAGTGGAGGTAGAAGCAGGGGTAGTGGAGGTAGAAGCAGAGGTAGTGGAGGTAGAAGCAGAGGTAGTGGAGGTAGAAGCAGGGGTAGTGGAGGTAGAAGCAGAGGTAGTGGAGGTAGAAGCAGAGGTAGTGGAGGTAGAAGCAGAGGTGGTGGAGGTAGAAGCAGGGGTAGTGGAGGTAGAAGCAGAGGTGGTGGAGGTAGAAGCAGGGGTAGTGGAGGTAGAAGCAGAGGTGGTGGAGGTAGAAGCAGAGGTAGTGGAGGTAGAAGCAGAGGTGGTGGAGGTAGAAGCAGGGGTAGTGGAGGTAGAAGCAGAGGTGGTGGAGGTAGAAGCAGGGTAGTGGTAGTGAGTAGAAGCAGAGGTAGTGGAGGTAGAAGCAGAGGTAGTGGAGGTAGAAGCAGGGGTAGTGGAGGTAGAAGCAGAGGTAGTGGAGGTAGAAGCAGAGGTAGTGGAGGTAGAAGCAGAGGTGGTGGAGGTAGAAGCAGGGGTAGTGGAGGTAGAAGCAGAGGTGGTGGAGGTAGAAGCAGGGTAGTGGAGGTAGAAGCAGAGGTAGTGGAGGTAGAAGCAGGGGTAGTGGAGGTAGAAGCAGAGGTAGTGGAGGTAGAAGCAGGGGTAGTGGAGGTAGAAGCAGAGATAGTGGAGGTAGAAGCAGAGGTAGTGGAGGTAGAAGCAGAGGTAGTGGAGGTAGAAGCAGAGGTGGTGGAGGTAGAAGCAGAGGTGGTGGAGGTAGAAGCAGAGGTGGTGGAGGTAGAAGCAGGGTAGTGGAGGTAGAAGCAGAGGTGGTGGAGGTAGAAGCAGAGGTGGTGGAGGTAGAAGCAGGGGTAGTGGAGGTAGAAGCAGAGGTAGTGGAGGTAGAAGCAGAGGTAGTGGAGGTAGAAGCAGAGGTAGTGGAGGTAGAAGCAGAGGTGGTGGAGGTAGAAGCAGAGGTGGTGGAGGTAGAAGCAGGGTAGTGGAGGTAGAAGCAGAGGTGGTGGAGGTAGAAGCAGAGGTGGTGGAGGTAGAAGCAGGGGTAGTGGAGGTAGAAGCAGAGGTGGTGGAGGTAGAAGCAGAGGTGGTGGAGGTAGAAGCAGAGGTAGTGGAGGTAGAAGCAGGGGTAGTGGAGGTAGAAGCAGAGGTGGTGGAGGTAGAAGCAGAGGTGGTGGAGCTACAAGCAGGGGTAGTGGAGGTAGAAGCAGAGGTAGTGGAGGTAGAAGCAGGGGTAGTGGAGGTAGAAGCAGAGGTGGTGGAGGTAGAAGCAGGGGTAGTGGAGGTAGAAGCAGAGGTGGTGGAGGTAGAAGCAGAGGTAGTGGAGGTAGAAGCAGGGGTAGTGGAGGTAGAAGCAGGGGTAGTGGAGGTAGAAGCAGAGGTGGTGGAGGTAGAAGCAGAGGTGGTGGAGGTAGAAGCAGGGGTAGTGGAGGTAGAAGCAGAGGTAGTGGAGGTAGAAGAGAGGTAGTGGAGGTAGAAGCAGGGGTAGTGGAGGTAGAAGCAGAGGTAGTGGAGGTAGAAGCAGAGGTAGTGGAGGTAGAAGCAGAGGTGGTGGAGGTAGAAGCAGGGGTAGTGGAGGTAGAAGCAGAGGTGGTGGAGGTAGAAGGGGTAGTGGAGGTAGAAGCAGAGGTAGTGGAGGTAGAAGCAGGGTAGTGGAGGTAGAAGCAGAGGTAGTGGAGGTAGAAGCAGGGGTAGTGGAGGTAGAAGCAGAGGTAGTGGAGGTAGAAGCAGGGGTAGTGGAGGTAGAAGCAGAGGTAGTGGAGGTAGAAGCAGAGGTAGTGGAGGTAGAAGCAGAGGTAGTGGAGGTAGAAGCAGAGGGTGGTGGAGGTAGAAGCAGAGGTGGTGGAGGTAGAAGCAGAGGTGGTGGAGGTAGAAGCAGGGGTAGTGGAGGTAGAAGCAGAGGTGGTGGAGGTAGAAGCAGAGGTGGTGGAGGTAGAAGCAGGGTAGTGGAGGTAGAAGCAGAGGTAGTGGAGGTAGAAGCAGAGGTAGTGGAGGTAGAAGCAGAGGTAGTGGAGGTAGAAGCAGGGGTAGTGGAGGTAGAAGCAGAGGTAGTGGAGGTAGAAGCAGAGGTAGTGGAGGTAGAAGCAGAGGTAGTGGAGGTAGAAGCAGGGGTAGTGGAGGTAGAAGCAGAGGTAGTGGAGGTAGAACAGGGATGTGGAGGTAAAGCAGAGGTAGTGGAGGTAGAAGCAGAGGTAGTGGAGGTAGAAGCAGAGGTGGTGGAGGTAGAAGCAGAGGTAGTGGAGGTAGAAGCAGGGTAGTGGAGGTAGAAGCAGGGTAGTGGAGGTAGAAGGAGGGTGAAGCAGCGGGGTAGGGAGGTAGAAACCCAACTAACCAACCAAGTAACTAAGAAAGTAACCAAGTAACTAAGCAAGCAACTAACCAAGTAACTTGGGTAGAAACCCAAGTAACCAACCCAGTCAACTCATTCCATATCAAACAAAATTCAAAACAATCCTCTCCTGCTGTGAGTACCGGTGACTGCTTCCTGTCTCTGCCTGCCTCCGCGCTGCTTGACGCAAGTTTCAGCCACAACATATACCCCAGACCATTCTTAACCAACCATGTCTTTCAACAGCAAAGCTGCGCAGGGAAAAAAGAACAAAAATTCTCCTAACAAGGTATCCATCCCGAACATCACTGACAGCCATCGTGTTTCTTTCTCTGGGAGCTCTGGGGTCCGGGGCGGCGGTGCTGTTCTCCCCCCTACTCCACCACTGAGCCAGGGGGCCGTGTCCTCTCAATCATCTCCTAATTCCACGCTTTCATCCCACTTCTTGCAATTCAAGCGTGCTTCTGGACCCTCGCTGGATATCCCTAACTGGGCCGAGAATCAGTGGTTCAAAAAGCTGTGCCTAGTCCTTGAGGCTCAAATTACGATCACTCAGATCCTCCAAACTGAGAATCAAGCGAACTGCGCGAACCTTCATCATCAACAACAAGAAATAACCTTTCTCCGTGAGGATATTAGAATTTATAAGGCTAGCCAAGATCAACTCCAGCATGACATAAATGATCTCCGCGAGGAAAATATGCGTCTGAAAACTGATGAAGCCATAAAAAAACAAAAGGAAGCTCTCAACAAAATGAATGTATATCAGTACTTTATCCGCGCAACATAAAGTACTGATACATATTCATTTTGTTGAGAGCTTCCTTTTGTGTTTTTATGGCTTCATCAGTTTTCAGACGCATATTTGCCTCGCGGAGATCATTTATGTCATGCTGGAGTTGATCTTGGCTAGCCTTATAAATTCTAATATCCTCACGGAGAAAGGTTATTTCTTGTTGTTGCCTATTTTCCAGGACGAACAAGACAAGCATAAACTGCCTGACTCCCTTGTTGTGTTATCTCCATCCATTCCTGTGGAAAGTGAAGGTGAGAAGTGTATTGATATAGTACATGCTCTCATAAAAGACGAATTGAATTATAATCTCAATAAAACAAACATAATTGCTGCCTACAGAGTAGGCAAAATGAATCCCTCGGGACAAAACCAGACAAAAATTCGCCTTAAGCTAGCTACCAAGTTCATAAAATCTGATCTTGTCCGGTGAGCAGGATCATCACGTCAGGAGATTTACATCAATGAATGCTTGACCACAAAAAGGCTGGGACTCTTCTTTCGCTTGCGTCAATCCGGAAAAATAACCCGGGTGTGATCCAGCAGTGCTTCGTGAGAGACGGTATGATAAAAGTGAGAAAAGCTTCTTCAGGTAAAATGTTTACAATCTCAATTAAGAATACCTTCGAAACATTTCTCAACCAGTGTGGTTTGACTGACCCAGTCAGTTAGTCAGGCCAGACCGGCCTGCATTAACCCTTTCACTTATGCCTCTTCTTATATAATCCCCTTGTCACCAAGTGCAGGCCAGGTAACCTGTACTTCATTGTTATCTAGCCTAGCCTAGATAACAAGCTAGCCTAGTCTTCCCATGCTCCATTGTACCTTGGCATTGCCTGTGTTCTCTAGTGTAAACCATTACTTTCAGTGTACCTCAAAGTAATCTACCTCATTTTGTTATAGTGTAACTTTAGAAATTTACTATAGTGTAATTACTTTAGTATAGTAAACTTTACTTTAGGTGAATAATATAGATCGAAGTAATTTTGATTTGTATTGGTCATCTATTAGAATTAATTATTCTAGTTCATTTTTCTTTTTCTTAAGTTCATAAATTTTTTTTAGGATCTCAACTAAGCTTTTTTTTTTGTTAGAAATTATCATTAAGTTTATATTACTTTAGAATTTTTATTCAACTTTCTTCTCTGTAACCCAGGTTGCCTAGCCTCTCCACCCTTGCTCCATTGTTCTTTTGGCTTTGCCTGTGTCCCCTAGTGCAATATTTTTGCTTTAAGTGTATCTGAAAGTACCTTAAAGCAACCTACCTCATTTTGTGTATAGTTTTGTATATTTTTATTATATCTAGATCTATTTTATAATTGTCTTTTTTGCCTTTTCTCCGTCAAACATCCCTCTTATGCAAACCAGAATAAACCCAGAACTAAACCTCTTATCTAGTATCTATGACAATCATCACTTTAATGATCAAAATTGCAGGTATTATACAGCACATGATGTAAGCAGTGTTTTAACACATAATCACAATGTTTCTGTAATTAATTTGAATGTAAGATCTCTAAGCAAACACTTTGATGATGTTGGTGCCCTGATTCAAACAGTTGACAACAAATTATCTTTAATTGTGCTTACTGAAACATGGTTAAAAGAGGATACTACACATCTCTACAACGTTCCTAACTACTCAGCAATTCACAACTGTCGTCCTACTCAAAGAGGTGGTGGTACTGCTCTTTACTACCACCAAGAACTGACTTGCTGAAAAGTAATTAAAACTGATTCAGATTCAGATTCAGATGTTTATTCAGGTAAGGTATATACATACAAGTGATGTTACATTAATGGATTGATATATAGATAGAGCTAGTACATACAATGCCTAAAGCCACTATTACGCAATGCGTTTCGGGCAAGAAAAACATTAATATCTAGAACTTAATACTAATTGAGCATAAAGAATAAAAGATGTTGAGAACAAATACAAATAAAGATAAAAAAAAAGGGGGAACATGACTGAAAAAGCAGCACAAATACAATAGGTTGACAAACAGTGTTTATTAAAAAAAAGAAAAAAAAAGAAAATAACAGACATGGGTTGACAATAGAGGAGTGAGGTAGATTACAGGGAATTTATTAGGTAGTGTTTAGTTTTTATCTTAAACTGGTTGAGAGAGGTACAGTCTTTAACATGGTTGGGAAGGTCATTCCACATTCTGGGCCCCTTGATTTGCAGAGCATTTCTAGTTTGATTAAGACGTACTCTAGGAATATCAAAACTGTATTTATTTCTGGTGTGGTGCTCATGGGTTCTGTTACAACCTTCTATGAAGCTTTTAAGATCAGGATTGGCATTATAGTTTAGCGTTTTTATATATGTATAATACACATGAGAGAATGTGCAGTGACTTAATATCTAACATATTAAGAGATTTGAGTAGGGGTACCGAGTGATGTCTGGGGCCAGAGTTGGATATTGTTCTAATAGCGGCTTTGTGTTGGGTAATTAGAGGACGTAAGTGATTTTGGGTAGTAGAACCCCAAGCACAAATACCATAGTTGAGATAAGGATAGATAAGGGAGTAATAGAGAGTCACCAGAGCAGGGCGTGGTACATAATATCTGATCTTAGAAAGAATGCCCACAGTTTTTGAAACTTTTTTTGATATATTTAGAATGTGTCCCTGGAAATTCAGCTTGTGGTCAATGATAATGCCAAGGAATTTGCCATCTAATTTGTTACAAATTTGGGTATTGTTTATTTTGAGATTTATAAGACTAGAGGATTTATTGCCAAACAGAATATAGAAGGTTTTGTCAATGTTAAGGGTGAGTTTGTTGGCAGTTAGCCAAAGATGGACTTTATTTAGCTCAGTATTTACTGTGGCATTTAGAGCAAGAGGGTCAGGACTGGAGTAAATGAAGGTTGTGTCGTCAGCAAATAGAATTGGTTTGAGGTGTTGGGAGGCATTTGGAAGGTCATTAATGTAGATGAGAAAGAGGAGAGGGCCAAGTATGCTGCCCTGAGGAACACCAATGTTGATGGGTAGGGTGGGAGAAATTGTATTATTCACAGAAACATATTGGAGCCTATTAGTAAGGTAGGACTCGAGGTATTGTAGGGAGTGTCCTCTGACTCCATAATGATGTAATTTAAGAAGAAGGTTTTGGTGGTTGACAGTATCAAAAGCTTTACGCAGGTCCACAAATAACCCAACAGGAGCTCCTTTTTATCAAGAGCTGTATGAATCGAGTTAAGCATACTAATAAGTGCATCGTTAGTGCTTTTTTTTGGGTCTGAAGCCATATTGGCAAGGGCTAAGTATATTGAGTTTGGCTAGATATGAGTAAAGCTGCTTGTATATAAGTTTTTCAAAATTTTTGACAAGTTTGGCAGGATTGATATAGGTCTGTAGTTGTTAACATCTGTGGGGTCACCACATTTGTGGACAGGCGTTACTCTCGCTTTTTTTAGAATATCTGGAAAGGTTTGGAGTTCAAGTGACTTGTTGAAGAGCAAAGCAATAGCAGGGGCTAAAGATCTGGAGGCTTTTTTGTAAATTAAAGTTGGTATCTCCTCAAGGGCACCAGACTTGGTTTTAAGGGAAAGGATTATCTCATTGACGTCAGTGGAGTTAATAGGCTTTAGGTACAGAGACTGTGGATAGTTACCTGTAAGATAGTCCTTAATGTCAGTACTGGAAGATGGAATATCATTTGCAAGGGATGAACCAATGGAAGAGAAGAACCTATTGAACTCAATAGCAGAATCAGAGGCTGAAAGCTGACCATCGTTATTAGACAGGAGAGTCGGTTTGTTATTTAAAGATTTCTTTGATCCCAATATTTGTGAAATTGTGCTCCAAGTTTGTTTAATGTTGCTCTTTATTTGAGTAAATTTATCTTCGTAGTAATTAGTTTTGGCTCGTCTAATTATCTTAGTTAGCAATAATGAGTAATTCTTTGAGAATTCTTTGGAGACAATTCCTAACCTATACTTCTTCTCAAGGTCGTGTTTTTTGTTAATGGATTTCAGTATTCCCTTTGTAAGCCAAGGATTGTTAAGCCTTTTGCTTGTGACTTGTTTTGTAAGCCTAGGACAGTGGGTGTTATAAAGGCTAAGAGTTGCTTGTAGAAAAGATTGCACTGCTAGGTTGATGTCCCCTATGTTACCTAATTCGGACTCCCAGTTGACATTATCAGCAGCAGTTATAAAATTGTTTATAGCAGTTTCATTGTGCAGCCTAAAGCTTAACTCCCTTGTTTCTAGAGGTGGTTTGCTAATGTTAGTTAAGAGAAATGTGGGGTAGTGGTCTGTAGTGCTATCGGTGATTATACCTGAAGTAAGCGGAGAGGTTATGTTGGTCCAGATGTGATCTAGAGTCGTGGCAGTGCTATCAGTGATTCTAGTAGGTCTAGTGATTAAGGGTATGAGGAGGCAGGAATTCATGCAGTTGAGGAAGCTAACAGCAGTAGGGTGTTCTGGCTCGCAGAGGTCAATATTAAAGTCCCCTGCGATAATTAGGTGGTTTTTGTTCAGTCTGTTATCAAGTATTAGATTTCTAAGGTTTGAGTTGAATACAGACACATCAGTGTTGGAATTCTATAGACTGCACCCACAGACAGGACAGACTCGGCACCCTTGACTCTGAAGCTGGCGAAGATATACTCCCCATAGCAGTCTCTAGTTCTAATTTCTTTTAAGCATGTTAGTTCTTGGTGGTAGTAAAGAGCAGTGCCACCACCTCTCTGAAGTTGACGACAGTTGTGAATTGCTGAGTAGTTAGGCATGTTAAAGAGTTGAGTAGTATCTTCTTTCAACATGTTTCAGTAAGTATAATAAAAGAGAATTTGTTGCCAATAGTTTCAATCAAGGCACTAACATCATCGAAGTGTTTACCTAGGGATCTAACGTTCAAATTGATTACAGAGATATTGTGATTATGAGTTAATACATTGTTTACATCATGTGCTGCAAAATATCTGCAATTTAGATCATTAAAGTGATTATTGTCATAGATAGTGGATAAGAGGTTAAGTTCTGGGTCTATACTTGACTGCATAAAAGAAGCTGATTGTGGAATCAGAAATAAGTAGAAAAAAGCTATAAAATAGGGAAAAATATTTACACAATACTGTACAAAACAAACACAAAAGGGGCTTACAGGGGTACAATGGAGTAAGGGAGTATGGCTAGGCTAGGCAACCTAGGCAATTAATGAGATTAAAGAAAAAACATGTAAACATGGACTATACAAAACACAAGATATGGAAATACAAATACAACTAGATCAACATCAACATCGGTGTTCCTCAGGGCAGCATACTTGGCCCTCTTCTCTTTCTCATCTACATTAATGACCTTCCAAATGCCTCCCAACACCTCAAACCAATTCTATTTGCTGACGACACAACCTTCATTTACTCCAGTCCTGACCCCCTTGCTTTAAATGCCATAGTAAATACTGAGCTAAATAAAGTCCATCTTTGGCTAACTGCCAACAAACTCACCCTTAACATTGACAAAACTTTCTATATTCTGTTTGGCAATAAATCCTCTAATCAAATAAATCTCAGAATAAACAATACCCAAATTTGTAACAATTAGATGGCAAATTCCTTGGCGTTCTCATTGATCACAAGCTGAATATCCAGGGACACATTCTAAATATATCAAAAAAAGTTTCAAAAACTGTTGGCATTCTTTCTAAGATCAGATATTATGTACCCTGCCCTGCCCTGGTGACGCTCTATTACTCCCTCATCTATCCATATCTATCTCATATCTCTCTATTACTCCCTCATCTATCCATATCTCAACTGTGGTATTTGTGCTTGTGATTCTACTACCCAAAATTTATTTACGTCCTCTAATTACTCAACACAAAGCTGCTATTAGGACAATATCCAACTCTGGCCCCAGACATCACTCGGTACCCCTACTCAAATCTCTGAATATGTTAGATGTTAAGTCACTGCACATTTTCTCATGTGTATTATACATATATAAAATGCTGAACTGTAATGCCAATCCTGACCTCAAAGCTTCATTGAAACCAATACTCCTATCCAATAACGATGGTGTGCTTTCAGCCTCTGATACTACTATTGAATTCAATAGGTTCTTCTCATCCATTGGGTCATCCCTTGCTAATGATATTCCATCCTCCATCTTGAGGTTATCTTGAGATGATTTCGGGCTTTAGTGTCCCCGCGGCCCGGTCCTCGACCAGGCCTCCACCCCCAGGAAGCAGCCCGTGACAGCTGACTAACTCCCAGGTACCTATTTACTGCTAGGTAACAGGGGCATTCAGGGTGAAAGAAACTTTGCCCATTTGCTTCTGCCTCGTGCGGGAATCGAACCGGCGCCACAGAATTACGAGTCCTGCGCGCTATCCACCAGGCTACGAGGCTCCATTACTAATGTTCAGGACTACCTTACAGGTAACTATCCACAGTATCTGTACCTTACGCCTGCTAATTCCACTGATGTTAACGAGATAATCTTTTTCCTTAAAACAAAGTCTAGTACCCTTGCTCAGATACCAACTCTAATTTACAAAAAAGCCTCCAGATTTCTTGCTCTTGCCATAGCACTGCTATACAACAAGTCACTTGAACTCCAAACCTTTCCAGATATTCTAAAAAAAGCGAGAGTAACCCCAGTCCATAAATGTGGTGATCCCACTGATGTCAACAACTTCAGACCTATATCAATTCTGCCAAACTTGTCAAAAATATTTGAAAAATTAATCTACAAGCAGCTTTACTCTTATCTAGCCAAATACAATATACTTAGCTTTTGCTTTTTTGTAGAAGCAGAGGTGGTGGAGATAGAAGCAGAGGTAGTGGAGATAGAAGCAGAGGTAGTGGAGATAGAAGCAGAGGTGTTGGAGATTGAAGCAGAGGTAGTGGAGATAGAAGCAGAGGTGTTGGAGATAGAAACAGAGGTAGTGGAGATAGAAGCAGAGGTGTTGGAGATAGAAGCAGAGGTAGTGGAGATAGAAGCAGAGGTGTTGGAGATAGAAACAGAGGTAGTGGAGATAGAAGCAGAGGTGTTGGAGATAGAAGCAGAGGTAGTGGAGATAGAAGCAGAGGTAGTGGAGGTAGAAGCAGAGGTAGTAGAGGTAGAAGCAGAGGTAGTGGAGGTAGAAGCAGAGGTAGTGGAGATAGAAGCAGAGGTGTTGGAGATAGAAGCAGAGGTAGTGGAGATAGAAGCAGAGGTGTTGGAGATAGAAACAGAGGTAGTGGAGATAGAAGCAGAGGTGTTGGAGATAGAAGCAGAGGTAGTGGAGATAGAAGCAGAGGTGTTGGAGATAGAAACAGAGGTAGTGGAGATAGAAGCAGAGGTGTTGGAGATAGAAGCAGAGGTAGTGGAGATAGAAGCAGAGGTGTTGGAGATAGAAACAGAGGTAGTGGAGATAGAAGCAGAGGTGTTGGAGATAGAAACAGAGGTAGTGGAGATAGAAGCAGAGGTGTTATGTAAAAATACCAATCTTATGTAATCTCACCAACTCACTGTACCGTCTTGCAAATAAAATTATTATTATTATTATTATTATTATTATTATTATTATTATAAGGTTCAGTATGTGCAGGAGTATGGCACAAGTTCTGGCAACTCACCTGCCAGATGGTGACTGGCAATTGCTCTTCAATATGTCTCTGCGCCCGGAGAATAGCCTCTAAGAAGTTGGATAGCTCCTGCAGTAACTGTAGCCGCCATCTGTGACCCGTTAAATTGTTGCTAGGATTGACATGTAAAATGCGAGAAAAGTCCACCATGTTTGGTTTCCTTTCAGGAGTCATCTGTGTGCTGCAAGCCTGTAAAGTAAAATATTTTGATCAACGTTTCACTGACGGTTGCATTAACACTACTGTATACTCTTATTATAGTTGAGTATAATACCACATGTAAAAAAAATTATCAGTGCACTGGTGATACTATTATGTGTTAATGGTGGTACAAGCAGGTTTATAATGCTGATGGTAACATCAATGTTTGGCTCAAACAACATAATTAACAATATCTCTACATCATACCAATGATTGTTATAAAAACTTTCTGGGGGAGCCCTGTCGGCTCCCTGGAGCTATCTATGCTGAATGGATATGTATAACTTTCTTCCATCAGTTAAAGTGCTTGGAGTTCTTGCCTACTGGGGACCACGGGCCAGAATCTGGCCCCCTCTAAAAGGCACGAGGAGCAATAGCCTATAGAAACCCTCCTGTGGTTGGGAGCATTCTATGTCTGCCATCAACCGGGACAGGTACCCACAAAGGTAGCCTGTCCCTGTCGCCCCAAAACAAACCACTATTGTGGTGAAATATTGCTACCGAAAGCCGAACGAGTGAACAGAACCCCCCAAATATAATTATCAAACTGACATGATGTCATCATGTCCCCACGCCGCCGTCTGTGCAACCCCCCCTCCCCACCTCCTCAGGGGGGAAGGGGGAGCCCCAGACCATCCGCGCCGGCGATCCAACCGGCAGTTCTTGGCTGATGTAATTACTGGCCGGTCGAGTGCCTCTGGCTCCAGTTTTGTTTCAGTTCTAGTTCTAGTCCTTCCCCTTCTGTTGTGCATACTTCCTTCCCTTGCTTCCGGCTCCGAACCGTAGGCGGGTTTCGGGGTTGGAGCTGGGTCTGGCTAATTTGAGACTGGCGGCCTCGGGGATTTTCCTCTTCCAGGGTGGCGCAGAGGCATTCGAGCCTGTTCCTCCAGCCATGCAGTATGGATCTAACCAGTGGGCTCCCTTCCTTAGTGTTTTGTACGGCTGCCCTGTCTTTTTTTTGTGAGGCTGGGGCTTTGGGGGTATGGCTCGGCCCCGGGTCCTGCTGTAAAGGTTCCCGGGGTTGGGGAGGGGATGCCTGGGAGCCTCGGCTTCGTTTTGCCCCACTTGGGTCTTTGTTACCCTCGGTGCAGGGCTTGCAGTTCCTCAGAGTGGGGTTTTTCCTTCCCTCCTTTGCATTCGTGTCGGTTTCTGGTCTACACCTCCCTGGGTTCGGTTCCATGTCCCTTCGAGTCCATCGGTCCCATCATTCCTGGGGGTGTGTTTCACCCCCTTTTCGCGCTTACGTCTCGATACTGTTCTCTTTGTATAAGGATCCCTGCATGTCCCTTGAACGGGGATGTCTTTTTGTCCATATATGCCTCCGTGCATTTGTGCTTGCTTGTCATGGTTCTCATTGGTTCACGACCCTCTTCGTACCTTCCAATATTATTGGAACGTCTCTTGACTTCCTGTGAGGTTTCCTTCTGGTCCTTTTTCAGATTCGTTGGTCCCCTTCCGTCCTCCTTGTCTTCTTTTGCTTCTGTTTCACCTTATTTTGTTTTCACCTCATCTCTACTTCCTGTTTTGACGTTCCTCGTATTCGTTACGTACGCCTTGCTGGTGTATGTACGATAAGTGTATGTCTGACTGGTGTACGAGCCACGCCACCCAGTAGACGACGGGTGGTGCGGTTCGTACCTCGCGCACTGGGGCTGGGTGTTCATTTTGTGTCTGGGCGGTGTACTCGTGTTCTGCGTCGTTTATCGCGGTTTTCTACGGCTTCTCGCTCGTCTTCTCTCTCCAGTCATAGCCCTCTAGATGCTGGGGGGTGTTCTGGATTTTATACGTGGGACGTCACTTCGTTCTTTTCTCTGCTTCCGGGTGTGGGGTGGCTTAGAGTGGCACCACCTCCACCACTGTACTGCACCTCGTCTTCTGCTGGGCACACACCTCTGGACTTATTTCGACTTCGAATTCAACTTTATATTCCGGAAAGAGTACATACATTGCCTATAACCTCTAGTACGCTTGGCGTACTAGAGGGTATAGGCAATGTATGCCTATATCGGTCAAACCACCGGCGATTCTTCAGGTATGTTCCTCGGCTCGACTGTGTTGTGGCATGGTCGTGTCTCCGCTCTGCAGATAAGATTGTACTGTCTGGCAACTCTGTCGGCCAGGTGCTGGTTCTCGACTTTTGGTGGGGTACTTGCCTAGTTGTGCTTGCAGGGGTTGAGCTCTGGCTCTTTGGTCCCACCTCTCAACTGTTGGTCGACGGGTGTGCAGTTTCCCGAGCCTACTGGGCTCATATCTTCTCTACATTTGCAACTGTGTGTGGAGTCTGCTTCCACCACATCGCTTCCTAGTGCATTCTATCTCCTCTGACATTGATCAGGTTCTTTTTAATGTCTGTGGCTCATTTGGGTACTCAGCTTCCTCCTGTGTCCCCTTGTGCGTGTACCACCCTTGTTCATTACTCGGTCACTTCCCCACTTGGCAGGGTTGTCAATGGTTCCTAACCAGGTTGTTAGACGTTGTGTCTTGCTTGGACACCTTGCGTGGGTCTTCAGTGACTTTCTTTGTCCATGTATCTTGTTCTTCGTTGTCCTGTGGGACGCTGCCCCGCATTTTGGTGCCTTTGTTTAGTTTTTCGGCACCTGGGTCTTTTTCCTATATTTGGACACTCCTTTCGTTTCCTGCTTCTGTGTCTCCCCTTCCTTGCTTGATCTCTGCTCTCTGGACACTCCTTCCTTGCCTATCTTTGGTGCCTGGCTGCACCCTGATATTCATGTGTCCCTCTGTGTATGTGCGACCTCCACTACACACTTTGCGGTTGGTCGTGTGCATTGCGTTACCAGCTGCTACTTGGTCCGTATTCGGAGTTTTCGTTGCCTGTTTCCATTTTTCCTCCTCCTCTGCTACACATGGCTGTGTATCTGGGTTGGTGCTTATTGGCTATACTGATGTTGGGTGCTGGGATGGGACTGTCCATGTTCAGTTCCCTGCTTTTGGATTAACCCGGTGTTCAGTTTTGGTACCGAGTTTTTTCACTTTTTCTTTGTATCTCGCTGCAGGCTTCTGTGTTGCACTGTCTGTGGGGGGTTGTGGACTTCCGGTCCACTGCTCCTGCCCTACTGATTCTTTTTCTTGGGACGGCTAGCTGGGATTCCGGTCCTGGCTCTGGCTTTTCTTTGTTCCTTTTCCGGAGCGCGTTTTTGTTTTCATGCAGTTCATGTCCTGCGTATTTCTACTCATGTATGCCTCGGGAATGGATGAGTCGTTCTTTCCTGTCCCTGCTGGAGCTGGTTGCGCTGCTCCTTTGGGTTGCGGGGTTGCCGTTTTTCGCTTCGCGTCTCGCGCTTTCGTTCGTGGTGCTCGTTTTCCTCATTGGCCTCTGCCTGGGCCCTGGCTCCTCGGTGTTTGGCCTTGTTGGTCCTTCAAGGGTCCTGGGAGGTTCTTACCGGATGGGGCGTGTCTGCTCGCCTGGGTTGGTTCCTTTTCAGCTCGCTGGGGTTGGGTTCCTGGTTTCTCTGGCGGCCGTTCCTTCTGGTTTTTGCCTGCCTTGGCAGGAGCTGCTGCTTTACTCTGTTCCAGTCCTGCTGGTCTCCCCCTCTTTTTGCAGATCAGTCCACACTGGTTCGTTCTTCCCCTCGAGTCTTCGCATCTCGGGTTTTTGTCTAGTTTCTCATCACTTGTGTGGGCACTGGTGACTTCGTTGTTGGTTTCCCACCTGCATGCTTCATCTCGGTGGCGGTGCGTAGTTTTCCTGGTGGTCCTTCCAGTTTTCCTATCACTGCGTAGGGTCCTTCAGTCTCTGATAGGGTTGGCTTGTCTTTACCTTAGGGGTTGTCGTTCCAGGATTGTCGTCAGATACCGTGTACTGTCGCCTTGTCTTGGATGGTGCTGGCGGAGCTGCTCCAGCTTGCGTTCGGTGTTGCTGTAACTTCTGCTTCGTTCCGCTTGCTGTCTTGGGTATTGTTTTCCCTCTGGCCTGCTCTTGCATTTCCGGTGCCGTCCTAGTTGTTGGCCTGGGTGGTTTATTTTCTTTCTTCTCCTCGTTTTGTTCCTTGGGTTGCTGCTTGGTTGGTCAGGGGTGCTTCCTTTGTTATTCGGTTGCGGTTCTTCGCTGTTCTCTGCACGTCTTGGCCTCTGGGGTCGTGGACGTGTATTGGTTTGACCGGGTTCCCTCCCTTCCCTCATTTCTGTTCTTGGGTTCGGGTCTGCAGGGTCTTTAGTTTTGTCTGTGATTTTGTTTTTTTGGTTCGGGTGCATGGCGTCCACCTCCTGGATCCTTCCCTCTTTTCCTTATCTGTGGCGAGGTAGCTCCGGGAAGCCAACGGGGCTCTCCCCAGAAAATCAGCATTGAATGTAATGAAACGCTATTTTCTGGGCGAGTCCCGGAAGCTCCTCGCCATCTCTCACTCCCTCCAGTTGGCAGTATTTTTCTCGTATTTTGACATACAGTATAAGAACTGCCAGTTGGATCACCGGTTGGATCACCGGCACAGATTGTCTGGGGCTCCCCCTCCCCCCTGCCGGGTAGGGGGGGGGGGGTTGCGCAGACGGAGGCACAGCGACATGATGACGTCATGCTAGTTTGATAATTTTATTTGGGGGGGGGGGGTCTGTCCACTCGTTCGGCAGCAATATTTCACCAGAATAGGGGTTTGTTTTGGGGTGCCTATCTTTCTGAGTGTCTGTCCCAGTCGATGGCAGACATAGAATACTCCCAACCACAGGGAGGTTTTCATAGGCCATTGCTCCTCGTGCCTCTCTGAGGGGGGCCAGATTCTGCCTCGTGGTCCCCAGTAGGCAAGAACTCCAAGCACTTTGACGGATGCCAGAAAGCTATACATATCCATTCAGCCTGGATAGCTCCGGGAAGCCTCCAGGACTTGCCCAGAAAATGGCATTTCATTACATTCAACGCTGGTTTTTTGCTAAATTACAAAATAAAATGGCAATCATCATAACTCGCGATGCCTTTCTTCTCATATGAGAAGGACGAGAATGTTGCCTCCTCCTTTGTGCTTCGAACTGCTCTTTGCCACACTTCTCGTGCCTTGTGATGCCCCTCGCCTCATGCCTGACGATGCCCCTCGCCTCATGCCTTGTGATGCCCCTCGCCTCATGCCTGACGATGCCCCTCGCCTCTTACTTACTCAAGTGGGTTCTGGGAGTCCTACTTCACAATCCAGCCTGGGGCCAGGCTTGATATTTGATAACTTGGTCCAACAGGCTGTTGCTTTAGGCTGTCCACAGGTCTTTATATCCACTACAACCCTTTTGGTTTGGCATTTTTTCACAAACTTTTTAAATTTTGTCATCAACATGTCCACTTTAATTCTGCTAATATTTCTGGTTTGTTGGGATGATATTGAATTGCTGTAGCCCTCTTATGTTCATACAGTGCTCTCCGATTGTGCCTATGGCACCTCTATTCTTCACTGGGTCTATTCAGCATTTCCTACCAAATTGTTCACTCCGTATATTTTTTTTTATTGTGCTTATCCTACCAGTATCTTCTATGTACATAATACATGATATTTCCCTAGTCTCCTTTCTAGAGAGTACATTTTGAGAGCTTCGAGATGGTTCCAATACTGTAATTCTGGTGTTTTATCAAAAAATATCCAAATGTACCATACAGTACTGTAAATGTGTTCCCTGTATTCCCTCTATTTCAGAGATATCTCCTGCTTTGAAAAGGCAAGCAAGTGTCAAGGAGTACTCAAAGTGGAAAACCACAAATGAATTAAATAGGAGCATTGTGATGGGATCCCTGGATTTGAAGGTTCTCATAATCCAACCAGTATTATTTCTGACTAATGCTACATTTTCTTTGTCATGCTTACTGAGCATTACCCCTCACCTCATGCTTCATGATGCCCATCCCCTCACGTTTCACGATGCCCATCCCCTCGTGTTTCACAATGCTTCAATTCCCCTGACAGTACAGTACAGACACATGTGGGCATGTTTTCTTTTACCTGATGTCTATGCTTACCTAGCAGTAAATAGGTACTGTAGCTGGAAGTCAGGCTTATACAATGTGGGTTGTATCTTGTGGAAGGTCAGCATTTGGCCTAAGGATAGCTCAATAAGCCTAATAGGCTTCCTGTCCTTGACAGTGGAGAAACCATTTCATGGATAATGATGCCTCTCATGTTATGCTACCTTTATAATAACCCACACAGAAACTCAAGAGATCAAGCATTAAACAGAGAACAGGATAGAAATAACGTAAAACTGTTACATACCTTTCTGGAGATGAGGTCAACAAAGTTCTTGAGCAGCGTATTTGCATGGGAGGCAATAAGGGCAGGAGTGTGCTTGATGAGCACCTTCATCAGTTTGAGTGAGTCTCCCTGTACACTGATGTTGAGGTGAACCATAGCACAAGACAAGTGGGTTGCAATTATGTTGAAGTATGGTGCAATATTGGACCCCACCTGTAGAACACAAGATGAACACTAACATACAATTCAAATATTTATCCCCCTCTTGGGACCACATAAGGAGGAAGGTAAACACCCACACATACATACATATATATACAACTGATAAAGTAACCTTTCCAGGCATAAGAATCATATTATATGTAACTTTCTATAAAAGCCCTCTCAGTAGTTCCCCAAGCTATAGCACTTGGCTTGCTAAGCCATAGTGAATCACACTAGGCCTCCAAGACTTATCTGAGTCTACCAGGACCAGAATATGGTTCTCTCTAGCTGTGAGGTGAAAGAACCTTGGGGGATCAAAGAAAACCCAAAACAAAGAAAAACTAAGTATAAGTGCATCAAAATTAACACTTGTTTGAAAGGACATTAATTGCCCTGATGAAATCAGGTCAAACAATCACTGTCATGAGGTAAACACCCCAGTTGTCCTGGCTTAACACTTTTCCTAATAATTACCTTGCTGTACCTACCCCAGCCATATTATACCCGACTGCAAGGTCAGACGTCAGCCCAGGTCACTCGAGGTCCCTGCAAGCAAACCATTTCATTCACTTCCCTACTGCAGAGTCACACCTCTCCACCTCATACTCTCACATAAGTGGTGTTGGCTATCTGTGGAAAGTTTTGTTCTACACAGGGCCATTGCTCTGCTTTTATTCTATTTCCTGCTTCAAATTTGTGTTTCATGCCACCTGCTTTGAATGTGCCCTGTCATTACATTTTGTTCGAGCTGTTTGTCAGGGTTATCATTCCTGGTAGATAGCATGCATCTCCCTTCCAGGGAGATGCTCTAGATGAGCTATCTTCTCTAAGGAGTTCAGGTTTCCCACTCTACAAACTGAGGAGTAGTGCAGCCCATCCTCATAAAGAAAGGCCGAAGGCCATTCCATGAACCTGCCACTCAACTTATGAGAGCTTGGTTCAACAGACTGTTGCTTGGAGCAGCCCGCAAGCCCACATATCCACCACAACCCAGTTGGTACAGTACTTCTTGAAGAAAATTATCTAGTTTTCTCTTAAAGATGTTCACGGTTGTTCCGGCAATATTTCTTATACAGTACTTGCTGGGAGAATCTTGAACAACTGTGGACCTGTGATGTTTATGCAGTGTTCTTTGATTGTGCCTATGGGACCCTTGCTCTTCACTGGTTCTATTCTGCATTTTCTTCCATATCATTCACTCCAGTATGTTATTTTATTATGTAGATTTGGTACTTGGCCCTCCAGTATTTTCCTCGTGTATATTATTTGATATATCTCTTGTCTCCTTTCTAGCGAGTACATTTGGAGAGCTTCAAGATGATCCCAATAGTTTAGGTGCTTTATCGCGTCTATGTATGCCGTATATGTTCTCTGTATTCCCCTCTATTTTAGCAATCTCTCCTGCTTTGAAGGGGGAAGTGCTGAGCAGTACTCAAAAAGGGACAGTACAAGTGATTTGAGTAGTACAACCATTGTGATGGGATCCCTGGATTTGAACGTTCTCATAATCCATCCTATCATTATTCTGGCCGACGCAATATTTGCTTGGTTATGCTCCTTAACTTTAGGTCATCAGACATCATTATTCCTAAATCCTTTACATGCTGCTTTCCTACTATGGGCAGATTTGATTGTGTTCTGTACCCTGTATTATGTTTAAGGTCCTCATTTTTACCATACCCGAGTACCTGGAATTTATCATTGTTAAACATCATGCTATTTTCTATTGCCCAGTCAAAAACTTTATTAACACTATTGCTTGCTTTGGACACCGATCACATCCACCTTTTTTCTTTCGAGTCTTAGCCGTGGACAGCGTCTATTACAAAAATATTTGTACAAAATTCATTTTTTATCCGATCGACTTCGGGATACTTTAAAAAAAAAGCGCCTTTAAAGTGTGCACAATTTGATACCAAAATGAAAGATGTAACACAAACCGTGGACATTAGGATTTCACTAATTTCTTTGTCATCCTCAGTGTATGAACCTTCACTCATACGAATAGGTCACACCGCTGTAAATGCTTCACCCACGTACTACAAATACAAATAATCGCCAATGGAACCTAGACACCTAACCAATGCCTAGAAATGCATAATATGCTAATATAAAATAATATAATTTATATTTGAGAAAATTCCTATTTTGAATGAACAGCATGTTAAAATTTATGAATGTGTCTTTGGGGTCGACTGCTGGATGGAATGGACTTGGTCTGAGGATGGGTTGAGTAGCATGTGTGTCTTTGAACCCTACTGTGAAGCCTATTAATGAGAAGTGATCATAGTTAGCTGGGATTCAGAGGATTTTCTTGCCAATAATCAAGAGGGAGGGGGGGGGGGGAGGGGGATGCACAAGGTAACCCTTAGGAAGGGCTCAGAACCCTGGCCATGGTGGGAGTGAAATGAAATGGTAGAAAACAATGAACAAATCCACAAGGGCTGTGACGAGGATTCGAACCTACGTCCGAGATTATCCCAGATGCTGCCTTTATCGACTGAGCTACGACATGGTAAAAAGAGTTGAAACCGAAGTTCTACTGAACTTACTGTAATGTATACTGTGTAATGAAGTAAGGGCGAAGAGGGAGAACGGTCTATTGACACAGCTCGAGTGCATGGGGGAGTTGTGTAAAACCCTGGTTTGTCTCGGAGAGGTTGCAGGATCCAGTAAGTTCAGTAGAACTTCGATTTCAACTCTTTTTACCATGTTGTAGCTCAGTCAATAAAGGCAGCATCTGGGATGATCTCAGACGTAGGTTCAAATCCTCATCACGGCCCTTGTGGATTTGTTCATTTGATGCATTACGCTATTGTGATTTCTGTGTGTAGTGGTAGAAGACATGTGATGTGTGTGTGGAATAAATGGTCATGAACCAGAAATAACAATAAAAATACAATGGTCCCTTGAAAATGTAATGTTCCAGGAAAAGCTAATTCTATACCACTTGGCTAAAACAAGCTGCTGACAGGAATTGAACCAATGACATGAAGCAAAAGAGTGAGGGAATAGGCTAGCCAAGTCCCCAGGTGACTTGGGCTAACCATCTCATTGTGCATACATCTGGTGCAGACGATGAGTCACAATAACATGGCTGAAGATATGATGACCAAACCACACATCAGAAGATAAAGAAAACAACATTTCATTCTGTCCTGGACCATTATCAAGTCGTGTGAGAGTCCTCACACACGACTTAATAATGGTCCATTTCAGATGGACCGAAATGTTGTCGTTTCTCCATTTGATGTGTTGTTTGGTCATCACTGCTATCTGGTGGTCAGACACCTCAATCAGGATATTTACCCCAAGGACATTTTTTTTGCATTATTTACCTAGGGGATGCCTAATTTCCTTTCAAACAACTGCCCTTTTTGTTGCACTTATTCTAGTAGGTTTCCCCAGTTTTGTGGTTTATCTCTGATCCTCTACTTCCCTTGTCTCAGAGTGCTGATAGAGTGAGCCATACTATAATTCTGGATCCTGGATAGTAATAGATGGCATGTTGGGCTAAGAACTGGAGGCCCAGAGTAAGCCTTTGAATCCAATGAATAACCCTCCCAGATAATTATACAAAATATCCTATCACATAAATTTCCCCATATCATTGCTCACCTTTATGATAAGAACTTCCATGAATTTGATAGCAGAGGTTCTGATGAGTGCATCTGTGTCGAACAATGCTGGGGCTAGTCCTTGTATCATTGTTGGCAGGTTAGGCTCAAGGATCGGCAACTCATGTTTCTTAACTATCTCCAGCAACCCATTTACGCCATCTTGACGTACAAAAGCACTGCTATGACTTAACCTTGACAATAATTCCTATAAAAACACAATACAGTATTACATTTTGTAGTCAATAAAGTTACAATGATAACCCTACAGAATTCCATAAACTACTGTAAAGAGGATAGTTTTTTGTCCCTCAGAATTTACTCCCGAAAAATTTCTACAGGAAAGACAGAAACCTATTTCCTATATTTCAAGGCATACCAATATGCCTTGATATAGGTATACAGAGGTACCTTCATTTTCGAATTTAATCCGTTCCCAGACGGTTCTAAAATTGAAAATTAAAAAAACAAATTGAATTTCCCAAAAGAAATACAGTACTGTAATGTAAATTGAATTAATCCATTCCACACCCCAAAAATATCAACTTAAAAAACATTTTATACATACTACTACTAATATTTTTAATACAGTATGTACAAATATATCTTACCTTTATTGAGAACTCTTGTTGGCATATTGAAGACAGTAAGGAAGGGGGAGGAGGAGAGGTGTTAAGTGTTTGGAAGGGGAGTCCCCTTCCATTATAACAGCAGTGATGACATTTGTGGGGTACTCACTCTCTCTTACATTTCACAGGCATACCACTAGGACCTGGTTGTGGTTCACTGCTTGCTTTTTTTTTTTTTTTTTTTTTGGAGATATATACAAGAGTTGTTACATTCTTGTACAGCCACTAGTACGCGTAGCGTTTCGGGCAGGTCCCTGGAATACGATCCCCTGCCGCGAAGAATCGTTTTTTCATCCAAGTACACATTTTACTGTTGCGTTAAACAGAGGCTACAGTTAAGGAATTGAGCCCAGTAAATCCTCCCCGGCCAGGATACGAACCCATGACATAGCGCTCGCGGAACGCCAGGCGAGTGTCTTACCACTACACCACGGAGACTGCTAAAATGGGCTTGTCTTACTAAGAATCTGTCTATAGATATTTGTTTTTCCCCTACATTTTAACACTTGTCAGTAGGGCCAAGATTGTAGGGCATGTATTCTAAGGCTAACTGAAGCATGCCACGCTCTAGGTCAGCCCATACATATATCAACTATAGCACCGAAGCAAACCTTGGGTGTCTAGTCAAATTTTCAAAAGAAATTGAGCTCTAGAACCAAAAAAATTTGAGAACAGGGGGCATTTGAAAACACAATGAATGATCTCTTGTTTTTCCTCTATCGTCATTCTTCTAACTATTTTCTTAGGTTGAATATTACCACTGACTTTCTTTGAACCAATGGCATGATATATAATAAGAACTTATGTTCAGAAACCAAAAAAGCACAAAAGCAACGAAATTCTTCACAGAGAATTCTAGCGCGGTCGTCACTAGGTGGAAGACACTGATAAACTGAAGCATGCCACGCTCTCGGTCGGCCCATACGTGTATCAACTATAACACCGAAGCAAACCATGGGTGTCTAGTCATATTTTCAAAAGAAATTGAGCTCTAGAATAAAAAAATTTGAGAACAGGGGCATTCGAAAACTGAGGTTCCACTGTATATAACTTCATACATGATGGGGGCCTCGTAGCCTGGTGGATAGCGCGCAGGACTCGTAATTCTGTGGCGCGGGTTCGATTCCCGCACGAGGCAGAAACAAATGGGCAAAGTTTCTTTCACCCTGAATGCCCCTGTTACCTAGCAGTAAATAGGTACCTGGGAGTTAGTCAGCTGTCACGGGCTGCTTCCTGGGGATGGAGGCCTGGTCGAGGACCGGGCCGCGGGGACACTAAAAAGCCCCGAAATCATCTCAAGATAACCTCAAGAAGATGATATATGTTCTGCCATGTATTCTAAGGCTAACTTGTTATTTTATCACGCAAGTTGAATCACAACTTTTATTTGTGCTACAGTATTATGTACAAATACCTACAGTATAATACCTACAGCATTATGTACAGTATCTATTCTGTTTATTATATCTAAAATGAAGTATCCAAAGATAAACAATGAAAAGTGTATTATTGTATTATTGTTATATTACAGTAACAGGTTGTGCTCTATAAAACAAATTTGTGAAAAACTAATCAAACTGAAGAAAGATATTGTAACATTTACAGATGCTATGTTGTCTTTGTGAAAGCCAGAAACTATAGGATATCAGTGTTTACAAAAATGTATAGAATACTTATTGTACAGTGGAAGGCAAAACTATAAGATACTAGGTACAGTTGATATTCTGTATTACAAAACAGTATTAAGGGAATTACAGGCAAGAAATAACAGATGAACATATATATACGATTTTATATTAGAATGGCATCTTGTCAAATCTTGAAAATATTGTGCAGTAATTATATGTCAATTTAGTAAAAAACAAGAAGGATGATAAAGTGTCACAAAGATTAGAGCAACAATTAAGAGCACATGTATACTGTTACTGTATGTGTTTAACCTGTCTAAAGAGTATTCTGAAAGCTAAACCTATTTTTCGTGATATAAAGTATATCATTGATAATTATAAAGATTTGAATTTCTTACTTTATCTGCACAACCAGCAGATGGTATTATATCATACTTCGGTTCAACACACCTTAATGTTATGCTTCTTTTTTGTAAGAAGACTCTGGTCAGACTTTTTTTCCAGTTGCTCCTTTATGATGATTTTCCGTGCCTTGAAATCAGTCTTTGTTTCATTTTGAGCTTTCTTCAGTTTCTTCCCAACTTTGAGCTTCACTTTTGCAAAATCTGCTTTTTTGTTTTTCTTTGCTTTAGCACTTTTTGTCATTGTGAACCTGAAAGTAAAAATATACAATTGCAAAATTAAAAAAAAAGTGTACTGTAGTTAGAAAACTCACAGATAGTACAGTAATCTACTTTGAATGCAAAAAATATTTCATTGACCTCTGATAAAGCACACCAAGAGCACACCAATACCCTCCAACTCTCTGCACCTCTCAGCCAAACCAATGTGGGACACCATTTTCCCGCTCAAATATCAGACCAGAAATGTTTTAAAAATTTATCATCTTTGACCCAGGTGACAATTGCATTGGGTATTGTATCTTTCTGGGCCATTGATGAGGAATGCCTGACAACTGTATCAAGACCCAGTGGTCAAAAAAAGTTATGTTGGCTAGTGGTCCCCAGGTAATGTAGGCATTCAGACATCTGCTGATCACTAAGGTGGAACCAGGAGTCCATGGTTCAACCTTGACGAATGCGTGTACCAAGATTTAGTACATAAATTCTTCTGTATGTACTAAACCTTGGTATATGGTCTGTATATATTTGTATAAATTCTCAAACATTATTTGTAAATCAGTCATAAATATTAGTTAAAATTAACCAAAAGTGATTCGTCTTCTTGTTAAATAAACAAACATTGAAGACCAGTACATGACACCAATGTCTCTCACAGGCAGTCTACTAAATCCTAGACACTTGCTGTAAAGCACTCACGACCCTGAACAAGGAGACAGTTACGCCAGCAGTAGTTTCTAAGGCACCAACCTTAAGGTAAGCCTTTGGCCTACTCAGCTTTATACAATCAAACAATTCTGAGATCTCTTTACTATGGTGAGGATTATCTGCTTGATAATAGGTGCAATTTGCATGAAGGGTTTGTCCTCCCGATGACTGCACCGAGGATTGAGGATTATGCTACAATGACCATAAAGTCACCGACGAGCAGCCAGGAAACGTGTGGCGTTATTTATTTACAATCCACAGCGTTCGTAATAATAATCCGGATTTTAATTAGTCTTTTATAGTTTTATTCGATTACGGGGGCCTTTGAAACATTGTAATATCATATCTGTATATAATTGTTGTAAAATAAGATATTATATTTACATATTAATACATAAAAATAACAAAACTAGCGATATATAGGTGTATTTACAGATTAATATATTTCTATATTATTATTTTCTTGATTTTGCCGTAACCAGCGAGTTTACTGGCGAACTACTATTAGTGGACAGCGTCTCTTATTTTGTAAATTAACATATACTGCCATGCTTGTAATACAGCAGGCCCAAATAGGGGAAAAAACCTAGCTGGTCGGGTTGTTAATTCTGCTTCAGAAATTTCCCCCCCAAGCTTATGTTATCAGGTACAAAGTTGGGGAATCTTTCAGTGACAGTATCTAAATTTGCTTAAATAATGTAAGATATAGTATACTACACATATTTATACGGTCTCTTAGGGAGACACATACACATACATGCACACACACATGCAGTTTGTTAAATAGATTCGAGTCGGCGTCCATAAAATCTCTTTTGCCGTAGATTCTGCCACTCAGCTGTCATTCGCTTCCATCCCTAATCTTCATGGGTACTTTTATCCGACAAATTCTGGCTATTACAAATTTTCTCCTTCTACCACTTCCTTTCGTCCTTAAAAAGTAAGATTAGTCGGGTGCAGTTGCCTTGTACCAGTCAGTGTATTCTTTTTGAACTTTATTCCTTAAATTACCTTAATTGCCACGGTATTGTTGTCTTATGATAACCGTGTTTTTAAAAAGATTGAATTAGGGATGAAGTATTCAATACGGTCTCCTGTATGAGTCCTTCAGTGAGCGGGTATTATAGAGTGGGTGAAGGTAAGATGATGACTGCGGTGCGACAACCTTGCCTGTGCGTGTACGACGGCCACACACACACACACACATAGTAAACATGATCAGCTGGAGGTGCTAGTGGTGGACAAGTGTTGCACGACTGTTAGTGTCAGGAAGACACCCTCAGGCAACACCAGGATAGCCTTCCTTTCCCTGACGCTATCTGAGGCTACCGACGGTGTCAATTCCACTCTTAACATCGTTGATACTACTGTACACCTGTCTGCCACCCTCTGTGTTCCTGACACACTTACTGTTCTTGTCTGCCACCGTCATTGTTCCTGACACACTTACTGTTCCTATTTGACACCATCTGAGTTCCTGACACATTGTTCTTGCCTGCTTCCAGCAGTGCTGCTGACGCAGCCTTGGCCTGATTATTGCTACCTGAAACCATCTCAAGATAACCTGCCAACATGGGCATGCATCGCATTTTGCAAGGTGTGATGAAGTACAGACGCACAAAGAGAGAGGGCATGGTGAAGCAGTTTGAAGTTGTACGAGATGACCCACATGTAAGTTTTATTAATATTATTATTTAGATTTGTTTATGTTAGTAGGTGCAGTTTGAGATTTTGCCCAGAAGATGGTTATATACTATTGTCTCCGTATACTATTGTCTTCACAGTCTCCGTGGGGTAGTGGTAAGACACTCGCCTGGCGTTTCGCGAGCGCTATGTCATGGGTTCGTATCCTGGCCGGGGAGGATTTACTGGGCGCAATTCCTTAACTGTAGCCTCTGTTTAACACAACAGTAAAATGTGTACTTGGATGAAAAAACGATTCTTCGCGGCAGGGGATCGTATTCCAGGGACCTGCCCGAAACACTACGCGTACTAGTGGCTGTACAACAATGTAACAACTCTTGTATATATCTCAAAAAAAAAAAAAAAAAAAAAGTCTGCTTCAGACTACAAAGCTTTTCTGGGTTTGGCAAATATCAAACAGATCTGCATCAATCCACTTTGATATGTAATCATATTTTAACTTTGTTTTGATGAAGACTAACCTATTAATTAAAGAACATGTAGTGTTTTCTCATGTGTTATTTGAAAATTGTCTGAAAGGTGAATCTGCCTAATCTAAGGCATGTGGATACAGGCCCATCAGATGCTGTGCTATTGGTATACTGATGTAAACAAAATTATCACTGCATTTTGTACACAATTACATTTATATTTGTTAACAAGTGTAGTACCCCATAGATCTGTGTTCAAATTGTGTAGCATAGGTCTATGGTGCAATAGCACAGAGCTCCTTGGGCATGTATCAAATGAATTAACAAAACTTAATACACCATACTTGACTAGGTCTCAAATTATAGGCAACCCTCAATTGTATAATAATAATATATTATTCATGCTACTGTACTAAGTTATCAGTTAGGATTAATATTAAATATAATCCCATTGGTTTATCAGGAATTTATTGTATGAATAAAATTGCAGCCTAAAGCGGTATTCTTCACCTGCATAGACAGTCGGATGCTTCCCACAAGATTCACGCAAACAAATGTTGGCGACATGTTTATTGGTAAGTTGCCATCAATAATTTTGTAATGTTGGCTTTAACCCTTCAACACAAATAATTGCTTCAAAATGTGTAGGACCCCCATGCTATGAATGACCATGGCCACTTGGTGTACCTAACCCTTCATGCTGTGGGTGGCCCCATGACTGTTTGGTGTAACCCTCATGCCGTCAGCAGCCATGGCTATTTGGTATATTAAACATGTTTAATTATATTAACCATGGTCAGCAGCTATGGCTGATTGGCAGCAAAATATATTTTGCAATTCTAACTCACTTAAACTAGATAATGTACTGTGATGAGATGTATATTTATTGGAAGAGGAACAATTATATGTTTTAAATTATGAAGGAATTTATTGTCTTTTTTGGTGTTGTCTGATTATTGGAAGCTATGTACAGTACGGAATGCTGGGAACTTGGTGCCTCATGCCAACTTGTGCGGCCATGAAGAGATCACAACAGAACCAGCTGCTCTGGAGTTGGGCTGTGTCATAAATGGCATCAAGCACGTCATTGTCTGTGGTCACTCTGACTGTAAGGTATTGTACAGTACTGTATTGTATTCCTTGACAATAGTTCATAAAGTGATATAAAAAGTTTCACAATGACATACGATGTTTCCAGCAAATTAAAATAAAGCAGACTGTTGACTATTTGACTGATAAGTGCAGTGAGTAGCTATTGAACTTGTTAGTAATGATAACATTAGAGTCTAAGATAAATTTGGTCTGGTATTGATTCATAGTACAGCTATTATATTTTTAGTTCTTTTATAGATAGATACTGTATGTATATACTTACGCTAAAATTGTCAAAGAAGTGATACATACACATTCATATGTAGAAAATATAGTACATGGTAATTTGGCATTAAATAATGAATTTTGTAGCAGCTTCCCTGGAAACACAAACAGAATCTCTCTCTTTTCCGCTTGTTACAACTTGTAATAAAGTTGTTACATCTTGGCTTAACGTGTTTCACATATTAGAATGTTGTTACAACTTGCTATATTGGTTGTTATAACTGGTTAGGAGGTGTTAAAACTTGTTCGAACGTCGTACCAACATCATAGTTTCGGTGTGTGTTTGGCTGGTTGTGTTGTTAAACATTGAAAGAGAAAATGGAAGGGTGAAATCTCCCGGAAGTGACATAATTTAAAGGTCATATAAGTATCTTGAATATTTATAGTATTTCAGAGACAACTTAAATTAGTTGGTTAATAAAATATTAATGCCCAATGGGAAGTTCAGGGAAGAAATGAGATCTATTAGACGTTGGAAGGTCTAGTAGGGAATATTAACACTTTCGCGCTCTCGGCGCTCAAAAAAAAACAATACCCCAGATGCTTTCGGCACTTCGCGCGCCTATGCGGTAAGACCGAAAAAGTGTACACTCTTTTGACTGTCCTGACAATAATTGAAGGCGCACGTATTTAAATTTGGTATCACTGTGTTCGCAATGAAATTGTCTATAAGAGCATACCTATAAAATGCCGCCCAAGCATAAGGAGTATCAACACCAAATAAAAAACTATGCAGATCACTCGCCGAGAGCGCCAAACAGCAACAAAATGTTTCCACTCTCTTAATGGTTGCGAAGCCTACAGTTGTCCTACATCGCTAATTTTGGTATCATTGGAATCGCAATAAAATTCTCTACATGGACATATGCATATGAATGTTTAATATAGGTAATTGCCCACCCGCAAGAGTGTGTGAAGTGGAGAGTAGTTAGCCGCGAGCGCACTGGCGAAAACACAGGGGGGAAATCATGCTTGGAAAGTTTATACGTTTCCTGACCCTACTTTTCTATGTACGTATTTCTTTTTTATACCAATGTGTTCGCAATAAAATTTTCTATAAGATGAACTGTATAACATTTGTACAAAGCATGTGTAAGAGAAGCGCCAAATATAGAACCACGTCGCTCAGTATGCGTTCGCGGCAGAAACGAACGCATTGTTTTCGTTCGTTTGATGTTTGTCATGTTTATACTTGTTGAAACATTTTATAATTTGTATGACAGTGATCGCAGTAAAATTCCCTACACAGACATATACATAACACATACAAATATTTCCCACGTGTTGGATATATCAACGGCTAAAGGGAACCCACTGCCACACGCTCGCCACACCCCCAAACATACTTTGTGTATTTTTTTTTTTACTCATAGAAGTTTATGTGATATAATATTCATTCTGGTACCAAAAGATTCGCAAATAAATTGTCTACAAAACAAAAGTATCCCCATCCATTTCGGTTAAAAAATGGAATTTATAGAAATATTTTTTCGATGGACGAGAAAAGTAGGCTGTTATGCGGAATCGTAAGAAAAAACAGCGACGAGTTATCTCTTAATATAAAGCGTGAAAGTGTTAAACGATAAAACCATCTTTATTTGGTGGTATGATTTATTCAGTTCATCATCTTGAAATGATTGCACCTTTAGCATCTATTTGGTCAAATATGTAGTGATGAACTACCAAATAGTTCAACTTTAATACTTTAAATTTTATAATGTCCAGAAAAAATTAAGCTAAAAACCAAACTTAACCATTCCTAGGCCTAGTATATATACTATATGTATTATATTAAGCCTAAGATTTCTAGGGAGAAGTTGTTAAGCTCAATATTTATGTTGCTGTCAACAAAGTTTTGTATTTTGCCAAATTCAGTTAAGCAAAATATCAAAATGGTAGTGGTTCATCACTACATAATGGTACTGTACTTTCGACCAAATATTTTAAAAGTACTGTATACTACTATCATTATAATAGGATGTGCTGGACTTGTTACCAAGCCTAGTTCTTAGCAACATAAAGACCTGCACCCAACGACACTGATGTAGACCCTGGTGTCCAAGATTTAGCTTCCCGCTCAGCTCGGCCGGTGGCTGAGCGGACAGAACACTGGACGCGTGATCCTGTGGTCCCAGGTTCGATCCCGGGTGCTGGTGAGAAACAATGGGCAGAGTTTCTTTCACCCTGATGCCCCTGTTACTTAGTAGTAAATAGGTACCTGGAAGTTAGTCAGCTATCATGGGCGGCTTCCTGGGGGTGGAGGCCTGGTCGAGGACCGGGCCACGGGAACACTAAAGCCCCGAAATCATCTCAAGATAACCTCAAGAAGAAGAACCCGCATTTATGAGGAAGTTGTGCTTTCCAGGCATTTGTTCTGTTTGTCTTGGTCATCCTGTTGGCTGGGTTGGTGCCCTGGCCATTAGGTTCGATGCCAGATTCTGCAGGGAATGTTGTGCTTTTTTGTGCAAGTGTATTTCCAAGCTATATTTAGGTTTGGGTCCCCATATTGGGTCCTTCATGGTCCCTCCTGGGTTGGGGATCAATTTTATTGTTGCCAGCAGTGATTAATTTGTGCACCCCTTACACATCCTGTGATACTGTACAGTATTTAGTTTATTGTTCACTACAGATATTTTACATTAGTTTTTCCAATTTATCTGCACACTTTATATTTAATTATAATGATAGCTACAGTAGTATTATTATACATTAGAGGTATGTCTGTGTTAATGCTCAAAGTAATTTTCAATACCATATTGCATATTATGGGATAATAGATAAATTGCCATTTATCATTTAAAAAGTCTCAATGTGATCAGACCCGTCATGTCTAGTGTAAAGTGTTGTTAGTGTTGAGGCTCTTAATTTTACCTGGTATGAGAGTTTACTTAGATCTGGGATGATTTTTGTCACTGTGCTCAACTTTTTCCAAAGCTGATACTATGTCTTTTTGAAAGCGAGGCCTCCATGCTTGTAAACCATAGTCCAAATGGGATTGTACAGGAGATTTGTACAGCTGAATAACCACTTTCTTTAACTTGAAATCAAATGTTTATTTAATTATCAGTGGTGTTAGTACATTTAATTTTCACTTGGAGGTTGAGTCGATTAATTTCTTTGATGGTAGGCTAGTACTTTTGGTGATAGTTTGACTTGGACTTGCCACTTGTCTTCCCCTCCTTACACATGTGACAGTACCTGTCACAGTGTGGAGAAAAATAATGCAAACCTGGCAGGTGATATTAGTCTTGAGTAGATCATACAAGAGCTGTCTATGGAAGCTTCAAAATATTTAATGAAAATACTGTACAAGTGAAAGACTTTGTTTCTGTGCAGGCAATGAACATGCTGCATATGATGCGGAACAGTGACCGCACCCTGCAAGAGGTGCTCAAGGTCTCTCCCCTCAAGGCCTGGCTCATGCGCCATGGCCATTCATCTGCAGGAAAATTTGCACAGTTGGAATTGTCTAATTTCCAAGCTCCTCTGGTATTTCAGGTAAAGGATTTTAAAGTTATTGTTTGCTTGTAATATATTTTACAATATACAGTATCTAATTACAGTACTAGTTAGTCATTAGAACCTTGTAATTGATCCATTCTTCATAACTTATTATTGATGTATGGAAAGTGATATGACTGTTCGAAATAAAATTGTGTACAGTATTTGGTTACATACTTTGGAAAACCAGTCTTCAATTTTTTTTATCATTACAAGTACTCTAACAATTGCCTCACTTCATTCATAGCCAGATGAGTGCACATAATTCCTTGGAAAATACCAGTATTGTATTGCCGGTGCTCTTTTACATTTTAAATTTCAAAGATGATTGAAATGTTTGGTTATGATACTTTATCAAAGTGCCCTCTAAAGAAATCAGTAATAAGAAGCCAGTTCTTGCAATTAATTTTTAATTGCAAGAAATTTGATCTGATGTAAACTTGGATCAAAAGATTTTCATTTGTCATCCCAAGACATAAATCTTTAAATAACTGTACAGTTTAACCTCGGTTTTCGTATGCCCCTGTTCTCGTATTTTTCGGTACTCGTACTCAATTTCTCAAAAAAAATTGATTCGGTACTCATTGTATGCCTCGGTTTTCGGAGTTTGTTCATACACGTACGGGTCCACCGTGAGTGTGGCGCTTCAATAGTCTCCGTGGTGTAATGGTAAGACACTCGCCTGGCGTTCTGCGAGCATTTTGTCATGGGTTCATATCCTGGCCGGGGAGGATTTACTGGGCGCAAATCCTTAACTGTAGTCTCTATTTAACTCGACAGTAAAATGGGTACTTGGTTGTAAAAACGATTCTTCGCGGCGGGGATCGTATTCCAGGGACCTGCCCGAAACGCTACTCGTACTAGTGGCTGTACAAGAATGTAACAACTCTTGTATATATCTCAAAAAAAAAAAAAAAAAAAAAAAATCTTCCGCCTAGTGATGATCATGCTTGAATTCTGTTTGAAGCATTTCATTGTTTTTGTGCTTTTTTTCGGTTTCTGAACATAAGTTATTATATATCACGCCATTGGTTCCAAGAAAGTCATTGGTAATATTCAACCTAATAAAAAGTTGTGAGGATGACATTAAAGGAAAAACAAGAGATCATTCATTGTGAGACAATGTGATGTCTCACTTCAGACAAGAGTTAAAACATAGGAAAACAAGTGTCTGTAGACAGATTCTTAGTAAGACAAGCAAGCAGTGAGCCACAACCAGGTCCTAGTGGTATGCCAGCAAAACGTGAGAGAGAGTACCCCAGAAATGTTATCGCTGCTGTTAATAATGGAAGGGGACTCCCCTTCCAAACACTAACACCTCTCCTCCTCCTCCCTTCCTCACTGTCTTCCATACGCCCACAAGAGTCCTCAATAAAGGTAAAGTTAATATATTTGGGGGTGTGGAACGGATTAACTCTATTTACATTATTTCTTATGGGAAGATTTGTTTCGGTTTTCATATTTTTCGGTTTTCATACCGTCTTTGGGAACGGATTAACTACGAAAACTAAGGAACCCCTGTACAGTAAAATAAATTTTTAAAGAAGAGCATTGCATATAAATGTCAACCAAAGTGTTACCAAATTCTAAATAAATTTCAGTTATGGTGAAATTTCCATAACATTATTGTTGTTCTTGTATACTCTACCAACTTTGCCAATCATAGTGGCTAGTGCTCAACACACTTTCAGTAAACAGAGTTGAATAAAATACTGTACATGCACTGAATAATGAGGCAAGATTGTTTAATTTCCTTAGCTGACTTATCAGTTGAATAGTATTGTATATATTTTTATTTATATTACAGACACTTGCAATTCTCACTTTTAAGACTTAAAACTGGGTAGATGAGTGTTACAATTTAGGTTTCAGGTGCAAAGTATTATGCAATTTTTTATCGAATACTATACACCCTTCTGATTGCTCGAAATGCCCAAAACGCTGTGCGTATTAGTGGCTTTAGGTATTGTATGTACTAGCTCTATCTATAAATCCAACAGTATATTTGTAACTCTGCATCTATGTATGTACTTTTCCTAAATAAAATGTTATTTGTTATATACTTCTTGTATATCTGTAATTTCATGCAAATTGGGGCGGGCCCAAACATCACTTCCTGCACCTTGGCCCCCTGCTGTTGTTTTAGATTCAGCTACTTGGAATAGAAAGTTCCAAGTAGTACAGACTACATTGAGCCCCGTAGTGGACTTGCCTGACACAGGAGCGGGGCTGTAACTGGTCCTCTGCTCCTAGGCCTGGCCTTATCAGCACATATTGACATTGAAACTGTCCTAGCCAGGTCATACTGGTATTAAGGTTATTCTGGAAACCTATTCATATTGGTTAAAAATGCATTCAAAAAGTGTATCTTCATAAAAGTTGTAGCCTTTCCTAGTACAACTTGACATTAAAGACTGGCAAGCAGTTTGATAAACATAGGAGCTGCCTCATATGAGCCAACAGGTCTTCTGCTGCTTCCTTTTTTCTTAAGCAGCACACTACTGTAGCTAACTACCAAATGGCCAACCAGGTTAATGCCCTTGACTACCACCAGGTGGCAGCACCAATACAAAAATTGTTTTTACCCCAACCTCTCTACATTCTTAACTAGTTGGCCCTAAAAGATTATAGTGCAGGAAGAAACCAGAATAACTCAGTTTGCATCAGGTACAAATTGAAAACAGGGCTCCAAAGTCTTTCTCCTTAGAGTGACAGCTTTTAATGTTCTCCTCTGAAGTCATAGTTTCTGTGGGGAGCCCCTTAGGTTCCAGGAAGCCTCAGGGGCTCATCCAGAAAATGGCATTTCATTACATTCAAAGCTGGTTTTTTGCCACTGGGATTTCTATTTCACCTCATAAGATTGGTGATTAAAGTGTAGCTCCTGGTCCATTTCCTATTGATAAAATATGTAATCTGACACCATTGACTTGTCGCCATCTACTTCATGCAGCTGTGACCAGTCATGTTGGAAGATGTCTAGAGAACACCAGTTAAGGACATGGTGATTCTTAGCGTGATTCACGAATCGTTGCCCGGTGCACCTTGGCTGCTCTTCTCTTCTCTTATACATTGTTGCTATGACTTAATATTTAGTGTCAAGATCTTTACTGAGTGTATAATGACAAATTGAGAAACCTAGATGGAGTGCCATTGTAAGTGCCCTTCACCAATGACCCGAGTGTCAAGTGAGCCCAGAGGGCTCGCCTCTGCCAATGAGAGCTCCTGAGAAACAACAAACAATGACAAGGTGCCACATATCACATACTTCTCATTGGCTGTGATAGGTCATGTGGCAAGAAGGTGGAATAGACAGAATTTTGGAAATTCCCTCTGTTTCAAGATAAAATACCTGAGTGCAGTTTGATAAAATTTAAATACTGTAGTATTTCAGAATAATAAATCCTACCCCTAAATCAAGGAAAATTGGACTTAGAAATTATACCTGAAGGGTAAGCCCAGTGTTTGACTGTCTAAGGAACCGATATGAAAATGGAAGGCCATTGATTGTTGTCACAATAGATAAGAGCGAGTACCCACGCAGTGCGGGTACATGTGAGGTGCTTCTGATGTATAGTATTCAGTGTATCTAATGTTAGACAATTGCTGTGTTCAGTACTTCTCTGCAAAGAAATAAATCTCATATACAATGTTCTGTATTACATTAATTTATCAAATATATTCTTCATTCTGTTTCATGTACTGTATTGTCCATTTTATTCCATTTCATAAATTAGAAATCGTGTTACTATTACATTTATCATTCCATCTTGTTTATTATCATGTTGATGCATGAGGTACTTTGTTGGTTCCAGGCCGAGACCCCAATGCGACGCTTCATTGCGTATATTGACCCAGAAAACAAGTTCTCGGAGGAAGACAAACTGTCTCAGGTGAACACACTTCAGCAGCTACAGAATATAGCCAGCTACAACTTCATGCGTGAAGGATTGTCTCGAGGTAGAGTATACATCCATGCTCTGTGGTTTGATATTTATACGGGAGATATTTATTATTTTAGTCGTCAACAGAAAATGTTTGTTGATGTGAATGAGAGCAATATGGAGAAACTAGAGGAAGAAGTATTTAAATATTATACATAAAAAAATTTCATTTGGATAGTCCTAGTAGGTAGACATACTGTAGTTGATGTATATATTTTTTTAAATTATTTGAGTGTTTTGTATATATTTTCATAGATGGAAAAAAGAAAAAAAGAGAATTCTAGCCAGTTTGAAGTTACTGAAGTTCAGTTGTCATTCCAGTGTGCACTACAGATTTCTAGGTTCACACAGGTACAGGTTACAAAACTTCATTGAGAAATTTACAATGTGCTTGATTCTCTCCATTCTTGCAATTTATAACCAGAGATAACAAGTTATGTGATGGTTGCTGTAAACTTGTAAAGAAAACCAATAAGACAAACTAAAGCTGCAAGTGGTAATCACTCATTTGGCTACATCTGGTCAATGGACAAACTTTGGCGCTTCTGATGTGCAGAAGCAGTACCCCAATAGATATAATTTTCCCAATGATTCTTATAAATCATTCCTAAAGAACCAACAAGATGAAAGAAAATTATATACAGATGTGTTGCTTGTAATGGCTTCATCAAATCTAACAGATACAGAAAGATATAGTAATAATAAAAAAGGGAAAAATTATTAGTGATTTCAGCGAGACAAATGTGAAGCAAAATCAGTGAAGTGAAGGTGAGGGACATAAGGGATTGTTATAATTAATATATTTTTAAACATTAATTTAGCTAGGTGGGTAGTAGCATTGATTTTTCCTTCATCTGTTCAATGGTGCAGTGTTTGGTGGCTGCAGACTCGGTACATTATCTCCTATTGTTGTTTTCTTTGATGATTAGTTCAGCATTCTTAAAATTAATGGGGTGTTGCTCCTGGTTGTGTACTTGCCTAGTTGTGCTTGTGGGCATTGAGCTCTGGCTTTTTGGTCCCACCTCTCAACTGTCAATCAACTGGTAAACAGATTCCTGAACCTACTGGACTCTTATCATATCTACATTTAAAACTGTGTATGGAGTCTGCCTCCACCACATCACTGCCTAATGCATTCCATCTGTTAACTACTCTTAGTGTGTGTACCTATTACCTAAGTGTAGTTACAGGATGAGAGCTATGCTCGTGGTGTCCCGTCTTCCCAGCCTGTCATATAACGCTTTGAAATTACCGACGGTTTTGGCCTCCACCGCCTTCTCGCCTAACTTGTTCCAACCATCTACCACTCTGTTTGCGAAAGTGAATTTTCCTTTATTTCTTCGGCAGCTTTGCTTAGTTAGTTAAATCTGTGACCTCTTGTTCTTGAAGTTCCAGGCCTCCGGAATTATTCCCTATCAATTTTATCGATTAATGTTACTATTTTGAATGTGGTGATCATATCGCCTCTTTTTCTTCTTCTCTTCTAGTTTTGGCAAATTTAATTCCTCTAACCTCTCCTCGTAGCTCTTGTCTTTCAGTTCTGGAATCCATTTAGTTGCATATCTTTACACTTTTTCCAGTTTGTTGATGTGCTTCTTAAGATATGGGCATCATACAACTGCTGCATATTCCAGCTTTGGTCTAACAAAAGCCATGAACAATTTCTTTAGTATTTTGCCATCCATGTATTTAAAAACAATTCTGAAGTTAGAAAGTGTAACATAGGCTCCTTGCATGATGTTCTTAATGTGGTCCTCAGGTGATAGTTTTTTATCTAGAACCACCCCATAGATCTTTCTTTATCAGAATTCTTTAAAGATTTCTCACATAATTTATAGGTTGTGTGGGGTCTATGTTCTCCTATTCCACATTCCATAACATGGCATTTATTCACATTAAATTCCATTTGCCAAGTGGTGCTCCATACACTTACTTTGTCCAGATCTTCTTGAAGGGCATGACAATCTAGGTTTCTTATCTTCCCTATTAGCATCATCAGCAAAATGTTCATATAATTCTGCATTCCATCTGGTATATCGTTTATGCAGACAATGAATATTACCGGTGCAAGAACTAAACCTCCATTTGTGACGTTACTCCACTTGTGACGTTACTCCAGTCCGATACATTGCCCCTGATTACTGCCCTCATTTTTCTGTCGGTTAGAAAATTTTTCGTCCATGTTAGAAGCCTACCTGTCACTCCTTCAATATGATAGTTTCCAGAAGTAACCTCTTATGTGGAACTCTGTCGAAAGTGTGTGTGTGATAATCATTGTCAAGCATTATTGGCATGGTAGGCATACTTATGGTTGTAAATTTTCACATTTAAGTTTCAAGATGTTGCTGTTGGTTATCCTTCTGATAAGGTATTGCTTTTAGTGAATGTTTTGTTTATAACCCCTTAAAAGTATAGTATTGTCTTTATTGCATGCATTGGTTATGGTGTTAGCTGCTTATCCTGCTGGGAGAAAGTTATTGCTCTTGGTTCTGTTTTGCTAGTATTACTTTTGATGAACTTTGATACTTTTTCTACATTCCCTAATGAAATACTGTATTTATATATGTGTTTTTTATGATCTAAAGAAGATTCAGTGATGAATTGACATTCATTTTCATGGAACTGCTGGCTCTAAATCCTAAAAGCCCCTGGAAAGGGTTTAATCACTATACCTTGTTTCGTACTGTTAGCATGATGAGAGTAAAAGAAATTGGTCATTTTGTAAGCAGTTTTCGTAAGTCTATTCATAAAATTATTAAGGCCAAAATGGTATATTAATAAGACATCAACATAATGAGGCCATTTACAGTACTGTAGACAATGCTGAAAAATAGTCCTGCTTAAAATAATTCCATGAATAAATTACTGCAGCACAAATTTGAGGCACTGTTACTATGCCAAAATTTGAAGTCAAAACAGAAGTACAGTACAGTAATTGAAGTGTGTGTGTAGTTTAAAGAAATTATTGCAGGATAGAGAAAAGTAAAAGAAGGTAGTCTTATTTTCAATCGTCTTTGGGTTTAGTCCATTGAAACCATGGTAAATGGCAAGATGACATCCAGAATAGCTAGCTGACTACTTCACTTTAATGTTCCTAATTCTTTGTAGTACACATTATCTCTAGTTTTTTAAATATATAATTCTAATATTACCTAATAGTTTAGTCAAAGGTTTCACTAAAATACCAGGAAGTCAATGAGAGGGGGTGCTATGAGTGACACAGATGGGAGTGTTGGGTTTGTTGGTTTTGGCAGATGGTAAATGGAGGTGGGTCTGGGCTTATTAGGAATGGGATGATCTAGTATTCAAGTGTCATGAAACTTCAATATTTTCCAGGAATCAGGAGTAACACCTCATAGATTTCAGATATGTTAAATTAATCATCAAAGGAGAAAATAGCATTAGTAGACTGTGTGAAATCTACAACCATTAAACACTACATGCTCTCAAACAATGACGGAAAATTCTGCTGCTTCCCCTCTTCCCAAATTAATAATTACAAAATGTAAATTGTAACACAATCCATCACACCTTCCACCTCATTAACCTTGCTTATCTCATTTGTTACATTTATATACTGTGTATATAAAAGTAACAAATGTGCACACTAGTGCATAAGTGTGCACCAGAGCACACTGGTGCTCTGTGTATCTGTTAGATTTGATAAAGCCCTGACAAGCACAAATGTTACAAATAGTCTATGCTCATCCTTACTCTACATCATGTGCAGCACTTGTGTGTTTTTTCACCTAGGCAACCCATCCTTAATGGAGTATACAGGTGATAAAGAAGCTAGAATACAGAAAAATGGCCATAATTATTTTGTCCTAGTACAATATCATAACCTTCTTGAGGGTAGGCAAATCAGAATTTCTACTCCATAGTCAAGACTTGGAATCATAGTAGCAGACCCACATCTTATCACTTATCACTAATGTCATTAATTTTACAAATCAGTCTTCCATAAACTTTAGGGTCTCCTATGAAATGTTCGCTTTGTTTCATTCTAAAATTTAGAATTTTTAAATCCATCCAGTAAATCATCATGCTTGTATACAAGTACTCATGTTTCATGGAGGATGGTGTTGGGAGGCCTTTCTTCCTGCCAGTCTCGGTAATAATGACCATGCTACCTGACAATACCAGCTACTCCACATACTCGAGGGTTCATAAAGTAGCAGCCATATCATTGTGTATTTTCACCATTACTTCATTGATAGCACATAAGCTGGTCTTTTTCAAACTAAAATTATTCCTCCTTCATTGCTAAATACAGTACAGTCCTTAGTTGTCCAAGATTATGGTGAAATAAAAAATTAAATCTAATTAGATTTAGAATAAAGTTATGTAGTCTACTATATGACTTGTACTCGAGATACGGTAAATTCAGTGAAAAAAATAGGTAATTTGTGCAATGTGGGTTCATGGTATATCAAGCTTGGAACTTTTGCCCTACTTTTGTGTTATAAAAATTGGTCATGAGGGGCAGGACATTGAAGCATTCAGTTTTTGGTGCTTAATATTTTATTCAAATGAAGCAACACAGAAGAGTAAAAAAATTAAGTTCAATGTTACATGGACACTTTATATATTGAAATTATTCCATATGAAAATCTTAAATGATTATTCATTCTTGTCACTTTATTCATGAGTACACCTATTCCATACACTTACAATTCTCTTTTCATTTACTTTGCTACTATTCTTGTCTTGCTAGTCTTTGGCTATAAAAATATGGGAATGATCTGAATATCCAAGTACAGTACAGTGTTGTGCATCTTCCTCCATGCCTGAGCTGTCTTGAATACTTGTAACCTTTGTTTTAACTATTATCTCTGTTTCTGGTGGACATGCTTAATGAGTGACACACCTATGTAAAAGCACAAAGTTAGCTAATAGCTATTAGAAGTGTAAAAGACAGTTGAGTAGAATCTCCTGTCAATGTTATAGTATTATAGTAATTTTTTTTTTTTTTTTTTCAAATTTTTTTAGCTATTTTAAAGAATCGGAATTTAATGTAACAATATATATACTGTAGTGTGTGTAGATAACTCTCAAACTGTTGATCATACAAGTATGTATATTCCAGTATTGGAAAGTCTGTTAAATGATACATTTAAAAAAAAATGCTTCCTCAGCACTGACTATTGTGGTGCACACAAATTCCCGACTCGCAGGTTGCTGCTTACACCAACATGTAGGTAACACTTGCTTTGTGCCATGTTCTTATTTTTGTCCTGATGGTAACTATAGCAGAACCTGTCCAGTCCAACGTGTATTGAACAATGGACAGAGGCACAAACAGGCTTGTATGTAAATAGGAACATAAGAAATAATTACAGTACCGTATATTTTAGCGTGTGTCTTTTGTAGTGTCTTGGGACAGCAGGCCAAACATACTAGTAGCATCAAAAATCCATACCAGCCTGAACATTATGGTATCATAGTAACATCACACACCATGTGCACACCACTTATAAAGCACAACACTTTATCTCTTATTTTCGTTAGATTAGGATAGGATGGGTTGCGTTCGGTTTATTTAACTCCCCTGCATAGCGCTTCCGTTTCATGTGACATTCGTGATGCAGTTGTTAATGAATTATTAACATTGTTCTCATTTTTTAAACTTATCAGGCAATGTCAAAATATTGCCAAATTCAATACTTTTAATTTCAAATAAAAAAAATTAAAAACAAACATTAAAAACATTAAAATATTGCTAAATTAAAAAAAATGCACAAGTTATTGAAGGCAATAAGGTGCTATGCACAATGCGGTGGTTAAAAAAGTAGTGATGATTTAAGAGGGTTGCATACATTTTTCAGGTCTTGGATCCTACTCAAATATGCAGGACCTCATAATTGAAAAATCTATTTGATATTCGGTATTAATTTCCTTTCTATATCTCTTCTCCATGTGGGTTATACTAGGTTGTAAAGTGCTTGTGACAAATGTGTAATGTTTCTATTACAACCTTGATCAGAGTTGATTAAATGTGATTTCCAAGGTAAGATAGTCGACACAAAAGTTGCTTTAAAGAATCAAATTGCACCAGTATCCAGTACACTGATACCAATGTACTGGATAAATTTTGTGAAAAGTTATACCGGTTGTTCTTTCGCATACTTGGATCTCCACGAAGGAGTTTGGATGTGGATTGAGTAATATAGGTACTTATCATCATGTAACCTTACATCAGGTCATCTTGCAAATTGTATAACAAACTTAGAAACAAAGGACTTGAGCTACTGTAAGTAACAAAAAATGGCACTAGAGTACTCAGATGTAAATATGATAGATTATAAGGTGTAAATATATAATAGATTGTAAACAGTAACAACTGTTTAATAAGTCAAATAAGATAATAGTGGATAATAATGCATATGTGGAGTTACATCATTAAGCCATCTTGATGATCCTTTGATGTATATATCTTTTGTAATAATTTATAAAGTAATGAAAACCGATGAAGTGCTAGTGATGATATAAAGGTACGAGCCCTAATGGTTTCCATTAAGTTCTATTGTGATGACGGAAATACCCTCTTATTTAATGGTCACAATCGTGTTCTACTTGCATATTTTAGTTTCATTAGGAATAATTGCAAATTATTTTCCAAGAGGAAGTGGTTGGAATGTATAAGAGTTTTGTAATGTCTTTGGATATGTTATTGAATTCATCTTGGATAACTTTACCTGTAAGACTTTGTGTCTGTCTGTCAAAAATTTTGTCAGATGCTTCGAGCAAGCCTCACCCACATCTGCAGGGGGAGGGGAAGGGAGTGGTCTAGGGTATGGGATAGACATTAGCCTATCTTTGACCAGCCAAAGTTAAATACTGTACTTTAAGAAATATTAGCATTTATAGATACTCCAGACAATTTTCACGTAGTCAAGTTTGAAATATATGATGTGAGTTCCCTAGAGTTTTTAGTGATACTGTAATATATTTTTCTGAGATCTATGTACAGTAGTTGTTTCAGGGGTGGCTTTTATTCAAAGTTGGTTGTCAGAATGTATGCTTAGCGATACAAATTCTTTGCAGCATTACAGTGTTATACACTATTCTCTGTACTGTGTTACTGTTATGCTGTATTGTGTGTTAGTGGTATATTGTATTGTGTATTATACTGGTATCACTATATTCTGCGCATTACAAATTCTATGGTTAAAAGTTGCAAATGTGTGATCATTATTTCTCAAAACTACCTAATAAAGTTCAAGTATGTTTATTGAGAAAAGAAAGAAATACATCTCAAAGGGATAGAGTAGCTTAGGCTATTTCTACCCCCCCCCCCAAACTACCTAATTTAATAGTATTAAAGTAGCACTTCAGATATTTAATGTCATTTTTGTTGTACAATACTTTATTACACTATAATGCCATGTCTTCCTTAAATGGATAGTTTCCAGCTCTATTTTTTAAATTATATTGAGCTAGTGTTGAGGCTGCAGGTGGGTGGAGCATACCAAGGATGCTTGGTATGCTCCACCCAAACATCTGACTTTTAACTTACAATTAACAATACTTGTCCATGAATCTCAAATCAGTTCTCTCATTAGTATTTCTTTGTTTGGGTATATCAGACAGTAATTATATTTAAGAAAAATTCAGTATTGACAATGCAATTTAAAATAAAATATAGAACAAGCACATTAATGCTTTAATCAAAGCACATGTCACTAATCTCACTCGGGCAATGGACTTTTTCTTTCTAGCATAGAGAGAATCACACTTCAGGTAAAAACAAAAATATATAAACTAGAGCTGTCTACAGACTGCACCAAGATTGCACCCAAAGATATTGTTTGCTCTCTTAATTTGCCTCCTCTGTAATAACACATGGAAAAAAAAACATTATTGTTACCCCCTCAATAAAGCATACACCAGGATCATACCATAAAGCTATTTACTCTACATGATCTCGTCACTCCAGAGTTAATTTCTCCCATGTCAGCTACCTCGTCATTGTGGTGGGACTCGAATGCTGTGAGCCCAGCAGATTCTATTGCCAAGTTCTTTTAAAAGACATTTGCAGGACCAAAGCTGTATATATTGTATCTTCTTCACCCATTCCCCCTTATGGGCGTTTCCTTGATGTGGCAAGGGGGCACTTTTGTGCTCTTCTCAGGTTGGGAGGTTTCTGCTACCTTTTCTTGCTTGCTGTAGAGGCATACAAGCAAAAAATATCTACCACAAAATTCCTGAATGAATTATTGGACCACATGCCAGAGTTGCTTGTGAAGGGGGCTCATTCTGTGAATATATCTAGGTGTCCATGCTGACACAAGGGAAAAGGGGATGTCTGCAGCACCATTGCCAATTATTCTAATCAGTTTCTTCCCTGCTGAAACATGGGAGCTCAACTAGGGATGAGGTACCCTGTTGCATTGGCTCATGCTTGCCCTCAAGAGGTAAGAGGTAAGAGGTATCCCATGGCTCCAGGATTCAATTGCATCATCTCACTTTTGTATGGAAATTTCACGCACGTCTTCACATCCACACTCATGTGACAGGTAATCAGGAGCACAAGTATAGCCCCTTTTAGAAGATTTTGTTTACCTTTTGCCCAAGAGGAATTCTGCTGGTTCAACTACTGCTGATGTGTCGGGCCCAGCTTTGGCACTGATCCCTGATTCCTCTCCTTTTCCCTGCCACTTGTGTGGTAGTGGCTATTACTGCATCACCAAGTTTGATCAGTTCTTTGTTCCTTATAACTTTCTTGACTGTCACAATGGCAGTGTATAACCTCCTTGTTATTGGGGGTGTGGGGAGGTTGCAGTGTCGTAATCACCCTTAGCGCTCTCTCTTTCCCCTTGCTTGCATACTTCCATATTCCATGTGTTTAGGCTACCTGTATGGACCAATTATTTCTATCTTAATTATACTGTACTGATGAGCATGCAATTGTTGTTGATCTCCAGTGGCATATCCACCTGCTTCAATCCATTGGCTCGGATATTACTGTCTCATCCCGACAGTCTGGGATTCGTGGGTTTTGTTGATGACCAGTCTTGAGAATAAGTTGACCGCCTACTTCACAGGTTCACACCGGTGACATCCGGTAAAGGTTGCAATAAATATCCAGATATTTGTAAATGAAAGTATTGGTACTGTTGGTCTCCCACTCCATTTTTTCGTTGGAGGCAATGATGTATAAGTGACATGATAACATTAGTATTATCCAAGTAGATACATTCACCTGCCTCTTGCTCTATGTGGTATGCGTACTAAGCTCCTTATGTATTGCTAAAATTACTCTTGACTGTCACACCTTATAGACCTTGGCTGTCCGCGTGAGAGTCAAATGTTCTATCCAGAAATATATCCCTATAATATTTGTCATTGATGGTTTGAAACTACTGATGGTTTCATTTCATCTTTTTCTCAAAAAAAAATCTTTTCACTTAAATTATTCAAATGTCTACAACTTTGTTCAATTTTTTTCGTATTGTTTAGCTTTGGCATCTTTAATACCTGTAGCATCTCCACACAGCTCTCAATTTTTAGTTCCAGATGCCATTTAATAGCATGTCTGCACCTTTTCTAGTTTATTGATGTTCCTCATGATATGGATACGTCATACAACTGCTGCATATTCCAATTTCGGTCTCTCAAATGTCATGAACAGTTTCTTTAGTATTTCTTCATCCATGTATTTACATGTGATTCTGAAATTTACTATAGTGTAGTTTAGTGTAGGCTCCTCTTACAACACCTCTTGTGATCTTCTGGTTACAGAACCATCCCTAAATCTCTCTGAGAATTCTTTAATATCTTATCTCATAATTTATAGGTTGAAGTGTGGCCTGTTTTTCCCACATTCTACATGTGGCTTTTATTTACATTGAATTCTGCTGCTATGTATTGCTCCATTCATTTTTATCTAGGTCATTTTGAAAGCTGTGGCAGTCGTCTTAGTATTTTACTTTCCCGTGTAACTTGGCATCATCTGCAAACACATTTACGTACTGTAACTCAAAATCTCCTCTGGTATATTGTTTATGTAGACTGAATATTGCTGGTGAAAGAAATAACATTGTGGCACTCAACTAGAGGCATTTCTACAGTCTGATACATTACCAGCGAGCATTGCTCTTGTTTGTCTGTCCTTTGGGAAATTTATTATCAACGTCGGTTATCTGCCTGTCACCCCCTCTATTATCTTCTAGCTTCCTTTGCCACTGTTAATTACACTTTACTCTATTTCTTTATACTGTATGTACCGAGTTCAATAAATAATTTCAGAAGTCTAGCTTTCCATATCCACCTTTTGCAATATTTCCCTTGTCTGCAGATCCATTGTTTTTCTTTCAAATAAATTAAATGTCCAACTCAAACCCAGCTTTCTGTGGGAAGCCCCCTTCGGCTCCCTGGAGTTATAGGACTGATATGCGCTATATTAGTCTGGGGCTTCAGTCAATGGAGTTCTGCCTACCGGGGACCAGAGCTGGAACCTGGCCCCCTCAGAGAGGCACAGGGAGCAATGATCTAAGGAGACCCCCTTGTATTTGGGGGTCAGGAGTAACATAGTGTACTTGGCGCTTAGGGAAGGCAGCCCCCTGTGAATACTACTCTTGGGTTCTAGAGTTCTCTTCCGTAGGGGTACTTAAAGAGGTGAGAATAGCCGGCGTGTAGGTTTGGGAGCTTGCCCCTTTCCCTCCTAAGGAGGGGAGGGCTGCACAGACAAGCAGTGTGGCAGCAGTGAATGACAGTGGCTTGTTTTCCTTTGGGGAGTTCTGTTTCTCTGTTCGGTCTTGGGTTTTTTGCAATTTCCTACCATGTGGGGATTGTTTTTGAGATGTCTGCCTTTTTGAGTGCCTAACCCCAGTTGATGGCAGACAAGGAATACCCCCAAATACATGGGGGGGGTCTCCTTAGGTCATTGCTCCCTGTGCGCCTCTGATGGAGGGGGGGACCAGGTTCCAGCTCTGGTCCCCGGTAGGCAGAACTTCATTGACTGAAGACCCATACTAATATAGCACATATCAGTTCTATAACTCCAGGGAACCTCTAGGGCTCGCCCAGAAAATGGCATTTCATTACAGCATTACAAAAAACCAGCATTCAATGCTGGTTTTTTGCAAGTACTGTACTGTACAGTATCGTTAAATCTCGCCAGGATAGAACCATAAAAATCAGTTGAACAAAACGAAAGGGAAATTGAAGTCTGCTGTAGAAGAGGCTTTGTTATACAAAATTATTACAAATATATGATTGAATTACCATTTATATAGCATGTAAGCTAGACAATTACACTCCATACAAGTTACACAAGCTAATAGGCAACTGCCTCTCAGTGCAAGCAGCATGTGAGAAGATACCCAATAATTAAAAAGTTATGACTCCCCTCTGTGTTTAAATTTACAAAACTACAGTATGACAACTACATATGTGGTATAACAAACAAAAAAGTGTGACTTGTAAAAACTAGTTTTTCTCTGGTCACATGCATTGATGTAAACTTGTAGCGAGAAGCTTAGCTATACACATGTATAAAGCTGTGCATCTCATACACACACAGAATCCATCAATGCATACACTGAACCTTTCTAAACAAAGCTAATATCTGCACATCCATCCCATCTGCACATCCAACCCATCTGCACACACATTTCAACTATGAAGCCATCTACTAGCACTAATAAATCTATTGAAACAAATATTTTTTTCTAAGGGAAATCCTTAATATAATTGGCTTACATTGTAACACACAAAAAGAAAGATGAAAAATTCTGTTTCTCAAATGGCAGGCCCTTCACCTCGCATCCTATAAAGAAGTTTTGCTTTGGCACAAAAAATTATAGTTCTGGCAAATAAATGCAGAGCTTGCCTTTTAAAATTGTTTCAAATTAAATGTCATTTTAATTCTAGCATGAAAAAGCAGAATTAAGGCAGGAGCTATGAGGACAGTAGTATAAGTAATTGGTACCTCCATAATTCAATTTCACATATTGTCAGCCATTGCTATAAACAATATTTGTACAGAATGATATAAATAAACTTTGAATACTGAATAAATTTATGGTGCAAAATACCTACATGTCTTCGTCATATTTATCAATAACTGTATGTTAATTTGTCAAGGTAAGGTAATTATACACCAGTTACCATGGTAGGGTCCTTACATGTATCAGTAGTGCAGCGATACCAAACAATAGCAAAGCCAGAGAGTGCGTGCAAAAATGTTATGTATCGCTGCAGGTATTCTTCTTACTTTTGAAAAATTTGAGTTTAATTCCATGTTTGATAGGTGTGAGACAGCGACGAGTACGAATCTCATTAGTGAATCTGCTTCTTGGAGCACGCTCAACATTTAATCCCTTATTCTTTCTATTACACACACTGTCCTGCATTCCTACGTTACAACAGTCCCAAGGCCAAGAATCTGGCAACTTCCTCTTTCCTCCAGATGGTGGCCTGAAAGGGACAGCAAATGAGTGAGGATACAAATCTTGACCATTTGTTACTGGGCGGGGTGATGTAGAAATGTGTTCCAGTTGCATTACCTCACTTGCCCCACCACCTGGCCTGCTTCCCCACACTGTGCCAGCAGCAGCTCCACTACCATTCACTACTTCACAGCTCCTCACAGTGTTGCTTCTGTCTGGACCACCCACCACCATAGAGGGTGTCTTCCTTACATTTGGAGTAACTATTTCCTTCTTCATAATTGCCATACCTATTTGATGGATAGGGCCAGAGGCAGAAAAGTGGTTTCCACATTTCTCCAATTTCATGTTGGTTTTGGTACTGTTCTTAAGTCCTAGAGTGCTCTCCACCCAATCATCTGTTAATTAAAAGGCCACTCTTCAGATTTATGTATCTTTTAATTAGTTTAGTTCATTTATTAATGCATCCCCATATGCCCATTTTGTGTGTAGTAAAAAGGAAATACAGTAAAGGCATATACTGTACAGTAATGGGTAAATCATAAACATGTACAGTATATTATATCACTACATAATAAAAATAATACTGTAATTATTATAAATAATAATGCTAGAATTTTAAAAAATCTAGCACTGAATGTAATGAAATGCCTCATTCTGGAGGGTCCCTCAGTGGATACCTGTAGCTACTGCCTGGACAACCTTACACACGTCACACCAGGCCCTTGTAATAAAAATCCTACTGGAGACCAGAGGCCAAGACCTCGTCCAGCCAAAGACACAAGAAGCATGGGTTACTAGATCACCCCAAACTAAAAGAATAAGCCACCAGAAAGGTAAAGCAAAACAAAACAGAACAGCAAGGAAAATTTGAACGACTCTGAAAGCCAGTAACATGGTAGTTAGGTCATTCCCATGCTAGGTAAATGCCTCCACGACCAGGTGGAAGCCATGTGCACTCGGAGTCTGACTGGGGTCAACCCTGTCAGTCATGCATCCTGAAAAACAGCTGATGCACTTGAGAGGGAAGGATCAGGAAGCCAACAAGGGATCTACCACAAAGAGGTATTTCATTACATTCAAAGCTGGATTACTGGGAGGCCTCCCTTGATGGCTCCTTGTGGTTATTTCACTGCAGAAACAAAAGCAAAATGACTCGCCAGGGGTGGAGAGGAACAGACACCGGTAACCCCTGGTGAAAACAAAACCAGTACACCAGGCATATGGAGATGGTCAGTAGCACACACGAAATGCAGCATAAGAATAAAGCAGTCGAGGAAGGCATAAGAGGCATCGGCATATCAAGCTTGCAAACCCCCGTGTAACCAAAACAAACCTTCACTGCCCCTATCCCACAGCCTCAGATGAGCAAAGACCATTGCTCTAACCAGGGGGAAGGCACCTTCCATAGAAGGATGTTTCAGGGACATACTCAAACCCCCAAGGGAAGGAACCATGGCCAGGCAAGAGCAACACTAGTGAATGCTTAGGAAAGCGAAGTCTAAACTCATGCAGCTTAAGGCAAACAGTGAATGAAGGTTCACACAAGTGTGACATATAAACACACATTAATCCACAACAAACAAAAAGATCCCCACAGGACAGAGTTCAAAGGATGGCCAACACTTATCTGGAAAAACTGGATTCACACCAGGCACAAGACTGAGGCATTGAACCACACAGGGGCTTAACTCGTAGACCCTTAATTGAAATAATGTCCCTGCTACCTACTGTCTGAACTGCATTGTCTGTACTTCATCGTGGAATATCCTGATTTTCAGGATGGTTATAAGGCTTACTTTCCTAAAGTCCTTTTGAGTCACTTGTCCCTCACTCTTTAGTGTCCCCTGATACCTTTGATGTTGCTTATCTTATGTATTTTTGCTCTAGTATTCACATCTGAGTGTTATTTAGGACTTTTTAAACATCCTGCAACATTGATGGTGTTGAATAATATTCTTGGCTTCCTACCTTCTTTTGACAAGTACATAATTACTTATAACTGTACACATTTTTTCAATATTTTATCTGAATGTGCCAGCTATAGATACTGCAAAATGTTTTTCAAAGAATATCTTGTTTTTCTTAATGCTGAAAACCATACTACCTGTATAAATTGAGCCATTGGCAGCTGATACTGGGCCAAATCCCTCTACAAAAGTCGTACAATGAAATCAGTACTCTCCTAGTTGTGCTTGTAGGGGTTGAGATTTGGCCCTTTGGTCCCACCTCTCAACTGCCAATAGACTGATGAACAGGTTCCCCAACTGAGCTCTTATAGTACCTACATTTGAAAGATTGTATGGGGTCTGCCTCCACCACGTCACTTTCTAGTATCATCTGGGGGATGTGTAAGAAGTAGCCAGTTATGGGAAGTTAGCCTTACCTGTGTTGTTGGGTAGGGCAGGGAGTCCAGCAGTCTTGGTGGGTGGAATAGCAATTCCAGCGGTCTTGGTGGGTGGGGCAGGAAGTCTATCAATGACTCTGGTGAGTACCATGGGAGAGCCATCAGAGTTGCTGCTACTATCACAGTCCAACACCAAGGCTTCCTGAAACCAAAGACCTTGCTTACTATCCCTCCTATGACACTACTTCTTGGAGTCTTTACCACCACTGCTGCTGGTCACACCAAAATTACTCATACACCACACCACTATATAAATGAATGGACAAATCACAAATTTAGAGAGGACTGTCACTAATTGATGTAGTGTAGATAGTGCACATGCTGTCTGTACAACCTGTCCTCTTAAAAAGAACGTCGCTTTTGGCCGTTTGCCCGTATGGCCGAATTTGGACGTAATTTGAAAATTAAAAAAAAATGGAAATAAAATTGTGATTTTTGTTTCAACAACAGTAAGTTAAGGGTCCTCTGATAGGTTAGGTGGGCAGGAAATTCTCATAAAGTTTCAAAATGGTATGAAAAAATACGTCCAAATTTGGCCATAGTGCCGCGCATACCAGCCAAAAGTGACGTTATTTTTAAGAGGACGGGTTGGTCTGTAAGTATGCAATGTAATGCCTGCAAGTTGAAATCTTACATGCTTACCACATGACCTCTGAAGTGGAGAGAAACATTTACACTGCAACACAGGTTCTGTTCTTCCATTAACTCGCTACATAATATAATACAAACACCGATCAGCCACACAAAACAAGTACAGTACAGGATAATGCCAGCCTAACATTAAGTGGTGCACAGAACATAAAGGAAACTGTAGAAGGCCTATTGGCTCACTTGAGGCAGCTCCTATTTATATTCACCCAAACTCACAATCCAGCGGTCCCGTGTTTATTATGTTATCCGATTATTGTTTTTTATATATCAACAACCCTGTTTCTAAACCAGTATTTCCACAGCTCTTTCCTAAACCTACACTTCTCAAATTTATATACATTGTTTTAAGTTCTATTTTGTGTTGATAAATTAAGCCACTCCCACAGTAACACACGTCATGAAGCTAACAAAGTACCTCATGTATACAGTGGAAATTTCTAGTGACTTGCATGTTAAATTTAGTCAACCTTAAAAATCAGTTACAATCAGTGAACATCTTATAGCTAACTTTCAAGGAGGCAATGAAAACTGAATACATTTTTAGTGTTGTCGCTTAAGATGAGAGTTAGACAACATACCTGGTCTGAATCTGAAGTGAGTTCAATGAGAGTATATATTTTTGGAGGTGTGAATCGTTGCGTACCAGCTTGCTGGGGCCAGGATGACATGCAACCCAGACTCTGTGACTCGTCGTCCATTGCATCATCATCCTCCTCGGGTGACACCACCTGATGACAAGTTTACTCTTACTACAATGCTCCCGTCCTACTAAACACGCTTCCCTATAATTTTGACCTACGTCTGAGAAAAGTATAATAATGATAGGCACATATTAATCAGAATATATCGGCACACTATAATGGGACGTACCTTCTCGGGGCAAATTGTTGCTATATTATTATTCTTGGGATGAAGAATACGATCCTTATGTGTATTCACTGATGGTCGACCTTGGGTTGCCTCTTTGAAGACAACACTGCTCGCTGGGGCTGTTGTGGAATGGGATGTTGCTACAGAGTCCTGTGGTGGGGTAACACTTGGCACAGCTTTGGCTGGTACAGCAACATCTGGTCTGCAGTGTGCTTTTAACCTAAGATGTGATGGCTGTGCAACACCTAGGTTTGTTTGTGGTGCTGCACATAATTCTGAGGGTTGTTCAAAACCTGGTCGATAGTGTAGTGTTTCACTGGGGTTTCGGGATGGTGAAATACCAGGATTAGAGATTGGTGTTGGCGTGGGGTTTGCTGGGGGTGGAAGATGTGGTGTGGGTTTGAATGTTGTGTGTGAGTGAGGCTGGTGAATGGGAGTTAGATGGGAGGCAGGTGGAGCCATGGACACCTGTGGCGAGACTTGGGGTACTGGAGACACGTGCGCCACCGGCGATACTTGACGTCTGTGACCACACTGCAATCAATACCATCTTAAGATAAGGCTATGCCAATACAATCTAAATTTTTAAATATTAAATAAATGTGTCATGTGGATGCGAGTCGACTAAGAGGAAACTAGCACGTGTATGAAACTCGGTGTGAAATAACAGACATGCTAGTGAGGGAGAGGAAGTCAGAGGCTACCCAATAAAAACCTTACAATAAGTAGGCTGAAATCCATGCTTCTGAAAATATATTTCCCAATACAGTACAAGTAATTTATTTGTAACTCAAGTAAGTCTTTGTGTAGACAAATGAAAGACAGACCTCGGCCAGAGGAAAGATGGGTCGATGGTTGGAGAAGACCCCGTGAACAGGACTGATGAGCCTAGTGTTGGTGCTGATGGTCGACGACGCCACACCGCCCACTTGACCCATCTCTTGTATTGCCTGCAACACCATCACGTGTCATCATTTACTACACACAGAGTGTTACAATGTCAACACTGATATGATTTATACCTTTGTGCCCTTTGTAACCCCTTAATGTACTGCTGCTCATAGGATGAGTATGGTATGCACAATAAACTACCACTCACAGGATGAGTATGAGGTGCACAATAAGCTGCTCAAAGGATGATTATAAGGTGCACAATAAACTACCACTCACAGGATGAGTATGGGGTGCACAATAAACTACTACTCACAGGATGAGTATGGGGTGCACAATAAACTACCACTCACAGGATGAGTATAGGGTGCACAATAAACTACCACTCACAGGATGAGTATGGGGTGCACAATAAACTACCACTCACAGGATGAGTATGGTGTGCACAATAAACTACCATTCACAGGATGAGTATGAGGTTCACAATAAACTACCACTCACAGGATGAGTATGAGGTTCACAATAAACTACCACTCACAGGATGAGTATGGGGTGCACAATAAACTACCACTCATGGGATTATAAAATTTAACAATTTACAGTACATGATACATAGGGCAAATAAGACGGTGGATGGCCAAGATAGGCCTATCTGGGACTGAGAGAGAGGACTTGAATGCTTTATCAGTTTATCACAAGTGAGAACCTATTTACACGTTACCAACTATCATACACATTCCATTGAATTATAAATTACTCGAAATATAAACCAACTGATTTATTTATATAATTGAAGAGGCACAAAATTGAAATAATGATTATCGACTTAGTATATAATGAAGGATGAGTCAGACCTGGGAGAAGTGTGCAGTGACTTCCTTAGTGAAGGTGGACAGCTTCCCGGACAGCTCCTTGATGGATGTCTCCACCTGCCGGTGCCAGGCCACACATTAACATGTGGAGTCTGTCTGTCTGTCTGTCTGTCTGTCTGTCTGTCTGTCTGTCTGTCTGTCTGTCTGTCTGTCTGTCTGTCTGTCTGTCTGTCTGTCTGTCTGTCTGTCTGTCTGTCTGTCTGTCTCTCTCTCTCTCTCTCTCTCTCTCTCTCTCTCTCTCTCTCTCTCTCTCTCTCTCTCTCTCTCTCTCTCTCTCTCTCTCTCTCTCTCTCTCTCTCTTTCTCTCTCTTTCTCTCTCTCTCTCTTTCTCAATGAAAACAGCTTTGAGTAATTATATCGCCAATAATAATAAAAACTGTAGGTGAGCGAGGCATCACACGGCCCCTGCTTGTAGTTATTTTGACTGGTTGGGACAGGTACATTATTGAGCATGTGTGTTCTCCTCCGGCCTCATCCCTGACGGGGTTTATTCTCTCCACGTTCTCTCACACATTTATTCCTGGCTGAAGGCCAATTATACCGCGAAGGCAGTCCCCCATGACGGCTGCTATGGTCCTAAATAATAATACTGTATACAACTATTGAAGGACGGTTCTTCACTGTTTCAGAAATAAACAGATCAATAAACGTTTGCACATGTATAGAATTTCAGCCTGAAAATAGAATAACTTAATTACAAGTGTGCACAAACAGAGGTTGGTAATAAAGACCAATATTAATACACTATGGAGGTTCTGAATGTATTTATAATTCCAAACAATATCTAACACTATTACATATCCAGATCGCATTAGCCATTTATATAACAGTGCCGGCATCGAGTGCACACTGGACAGCGTGAGAGTTCCTTCGTTATATAAGATACAGCAAACACCGCACATTTTCATTCGCTCTTAAAGCATGTATAATAATTCTAGTTGTATAATGAACAGTAATGCATGATGTTACGTCTCTAATGTCAGAGAAACGCCCAATAATAGCAATGTTACGTTACAAAGCGCGAGTGGAAGTACCTGGTCAAAACTAGGTTGGTATGCGAGGTCGAGGTCCATACCAGGCGGGTTGGGGTGCTCCTGCTGAATGTGCTTCAGCTCTGCTACACCAGTCTTAAGGTCCGCCACATTGGTCTTAAGATCCATCACACTGGTCTTAAGGTCCTCCACATTGGTCTTAAGGTCCACCACACTAGAGGTGATGGTCTCAGCCACTTGGGTGAAGTGCTCCTCCAGATTCTTCACTGCCGGCTCTACCCTGCACACCCATAAACCATTAAACCAGCACCTCACTCACTACATGTAAATTACTCTGTACATAGACTATTGTGAGCCACTTCTTGAACCACTTGTGCTATAAAAGATCACTGACATATCTTTTATAGATATTAATACACATTAACTGTTAGTTTAGTTCATTTATTATGCATCCCAGACCCATCTTGTGGGCGGTAGTGGAAAGAGTTACAGAGGCACATAATGGGTTCAGGGACTGAACCCCACAATTCATTTAGCTAAGCAAGTTACAATCTTGATGAGTTAGTTACAAAATTCAGTATAAGTCGTCACATCATAAATGGGTTCGAGATGGACCACAAGTACAGTTTCTAAATTAAGCAACTGACATATATGGAGAGCTAGTGTCACAATGTGTATCTAGCTCCACAAGATTGTTACTTCCTTAACTAAATGAACTTAGGAGTTCAGTTTCCGAGACCATTATATGGTTCTAACCTGTCACTGTAAGAGATGTCACTGCTGCCCACGGGATGGGTATGGGGTGCACTGCTGCCCACGGGATGGGTATGGGGAGCATTGCGGCCCACAGGATGGGTATGGGGTGCACTGCCGCCCACGGGATGGGTATGGGGTGCACTGCCGCCCACAGGATGGGTATGGGGTGCACTGCCGCCCACAGGATGGGTATGGGGTGCACTGCCGCCCACAGGATGGGTATGGGGTGCACTGCCGCCCACAGGATGGGTATGGGGTGTACTGCCGCCCACAGGATGGGTATGGGGTGCACTGCCGCCCACAGGATGGGTATGGGGTGCACTGCCGCCCACAGGATGGGTATGGGGTGCACTGCCGCCCACAGGATGGGTATGGGGTGTACTGCCGCCCACAGGATGGGTATGGGGTGCACTGCCGCCCACAGGATGGGTATGGGGTGCACTGCCGCCCACGGGATGGGTATGGAGTGCACTGCCGCCCACAGGATGGGTATGGGGTGCACTGCCGTCCACGGGATGGGTATGGGGTGCACTGCCGCCCACGGGATGGGTATGGGGTGCACTGCCGTCCACGGGATGGGTATGGGGAGCATTGCAGCCCCAGGATGGGTATGGGGTGCACTGCCGCCCACAGGATGGGTATGGGGTGCACTGCCGCCCACGGGATGGGTATGGGGTGCACTGCCGCCCACAAGATGGGTATGGGGTGCACTGCCGCCCACAGGATGGGTATGGGGTGCACTGCCGCCCACAGGATGGGTATGGGGTGCACTGCCGCCCACGGGATGGGTATGGGGGGTGCACTGCCGCCCACAGGATGGGTATGGGGTGCACTGCCGCCCACAGGATGGGTATGGGGTGCAGTGCCGCCCACGGGATGGGTATGGGGTGCACTGCCGCCCACGGGATGGGTATATCTGTAGCTAACTGTAGGTAGTAACCAAGTAATTGTAACCTATCCACTGCTTCCCACTGGATGGGGGGCGGTGTGCAGGACAAACATCAATTGTGACACTAGCTCTCCACATGTCAGTTGCTTAATTTAGAAACTGTACTTGAGGTCGATCTCGAACCCATTGTTGATGTGATGACTTATATTGAATTTTGTAACTAGCTCATCAAGATTGTAACTTGCTTAGCTAAATGAATTGTGGGGTTCAGTCCCTGAGCCCATTATGTGCCTCTGTAACCCTTTCCACTACCGCCCACAAGATGGGTATGGGGTGCATAATAAATGAACTAAACTAACTAGTGTAGGTGAGCTCTATCATACCCGTTTCTAAAGCCACGTACAGAGCCAGCTTCAGCTGTTCTTTTGCCTGGAGCTGTGTTTTTCCCCCTTATTCTCATGTTATCGTGTTCCCGATATCCTTATTAAAAAAAATTAACCCCATCGCATAAAGTGATCTCTCCCCCGCCCCCTCCTCCACACATACAGAAATACACGTTTACAGCTCATATTTATGTAAATAGTGTATATTTAAGAGTTAAGACAAGAAGGCTGCACCACCTGCTCAGTTCCTGTAGGGAATCACGCATTTTCTTGAGGTGGCGTCGTAAGTCGTTGGTGATGTTAGCCCTGATGGCGGCCACGTGCTGCTGCCCGCCGTGGCTCACTGCTCCCTCCACCTTACTCACCAGGACACCCAGCTCTTCCTCGCTCTGTGCAACAAATAAACCCACACACACACACACACACAAACTTTATAAATAACATATTATACAATACTTCACTCAGGTTAGGTATCAATCACATGATGTTCTTAATTAATATTGATGAATTATCCTGGGGCCAGATTCATGAAGCAGTTACGCAAACACTTACGAACCTGTGCATCTTTTCTCAATCTTTGGCGGCTTTGTTTACAATTATTAAACAGTTAATGAGCTCCGGAGCAGCAGGAGGCTGTTTATAACAATAACAGCACTTGATTGGGAAGTTTTCATACTTGTAAACTGTTTAATAAATGTAACCAAAGCCGTCAAAGATTGAGGAAAGTTGTACACGTTCGTAAGTACTTGCGTAACTGTTTTGTGAATCTGGTCCCTGGTCTAAATCAATACACCCTTCACCTCTGACTCCTGTTCACGCCAATTAATCAAACACTTTAATAATAAATGTAGTACACTTATAATTGGGGAAATGTACATAAAAATTAGGTACAGTACCCTAATTATATAAGCCAGTCACAATAACAGCAAAACAAATAGACATTGGCATTATCAGAAACTTAATTGGTAATAAGTTATAGATATATAAATCAATGCTGGTTAGACTAAACACTTCTATAGCAATCTAAATCAAAAACTTATATTTTACGCATAAAGTGACAGTTAGCTAAGATTTAATAACATGATAAAGACACAATACATATCACAAAATTAGGAGCTAATGAAGTTGAAGTTATCACATTCATAAGGATTATATATGGATTGCATAAAGAACGGGATTAATATGTACATAAGAAACTAAATGGGGTACCCAGCTAATCCTGGATCTTTCTTCCCCCTCTCCCCTCTTATTTATTTTCCTTTATCCTTCTCTCCCCTAACAACCCCTTCTCCTTCCAAGTCTCCATCTCTCTCAAAAAAAAAAATATAATGGCTTGAAAAAACTTATAACTCTACGGAAAACACATTCCAGATTTCAGACAGTGAAACTTGCACGGTGTCGCCATTGATGCTGATTTAGTTTAAAGGGTGGCACTGGTCTTACCCCGACTGTCTTAAAGTCCCTGACTGTCTTAAAGTAAAGTTGGCTCAAATATCAAACCGTCCTCCTAAAGTTTTCCAACGTCAAGAAGCTTTAGTACTAAAGTGCCCGTATCCTAACCTACCAGAGGACCCAAAACAGAAAACGGTACAGTGTATGTCAATTTTGCGCTACCATTTTCGAGTACGACGATTTTTGGCTTTTGGTAGAGTATGTCAAAATGTGACGTTCTATTAGGAGGACGGGTTGCAAATATAGTGTGGGTGCACTAGGCATATAGATAACATCCATGTTATTTACACATGCACCTTTATCTACCTTTCTACCAACAACTCTTATATACACCTTGATCACGTATTTTAATTCCTAAGATTCTTACAGACCTTAATAATCTACGTCTCTACCTACGACTCTTAAACACACCTTGATCATCTACCTCTATCTACGACTCTTACATACTTTACCTTCATCTACCTGTCTGCTAGTTGTGGTGATACACTTACGAGTGAATGTTGATCGTTGTGGGTGGCATGGAGGTGCGTGAGCTTGTCTTGGAGGTCGGAGACGAGCTGTTGGAGTTTGTTGGAGGTGTCGGCAATGAGACCACGGGTGACCTCCGGCTGGAGCGAGGCTCGGCTCACCTCCCTGCACGCCTCCTTCACCTCGTCCGGCAGCTTCTGCATCACGCACAGTATGGTGTGCAGGCCGAACCTGTCCAGGGGCAGCGCACACATTAGAGGTGAGAGATGAGAGATGAGGGATGAGAGAGAGAGAGAGAGAGAGAGAGAGAGAGAGAGAGAGAGAGAGAGAGAGAGAGAGAGAGAGAGAGAGAGAGAGAGAGAGAGAGAGAGAGAGAGAGAGGAGAGAGAGGAGAGAGAGGAGAGAGAGGAGAGAGAGAGAGAGAGAGAGAGAGAGAGAGAGAGAGAGAGAGAGAGAGAGAGAGAGAGAGAGAGAGAGAGAGAGAGAGGAGAGAGAGGAGAGAGAGGAGAGAGAGGAGAGAGAGGAGAGAGAGGAGAGAGAGAGAGAGAGAGAGAGAGAGAGAGAGAGAGAGAGAGAGAGAGAGAGAGAGAGAGAGAGAGAGAGAGAGAGAGAGAGAGAGAGAGGAGAGAGAGGAGAGAGAGGAGAGAGAGGAGAGAGAGGAGAGAGAGGAGAGAGAGGAGAGAGAGGAGAGAGAGAGAGAGAGAGAGAGAGAGAGAGAGAGAGAGAGAGAGAGAGAGAGAGAGAGAGAGAGAGAGAGAGAGAGAGAGAGAGAGAGAGAGAGAGAGAGAGAGGAGAGAGAGGAGAGAGAGGAGAGAGAGGAGAGAGAGGAGAGAGAGAGAGAGAGAGAGAGAGAGAGAGAGAGAGAGAGAGAGAGAGAGAGAGAGAGAGAGAGAGAGAGAGAGAGAGAGAGAGAGAGACAGACAGACAGACAGACAGACAGACAGACAGACAGACAGACAGACAGACAGACAGACAGACAGACAGACAGACAGAGAAAATTTGGTTTTGTTGAGTGTGTGTGTGACCACGATTCTTCACACCAGCCAGAGGCTTTGGCTATCACTCCCCTGGGTCAGGCAAATAGGAATACAAGGATTGGAAGAAATGCAACAGCCACACTTCTGTTAATAACAGGAATCTCCACAAACAAGCTTATGATCAAGCAGGATGTGATGAGATAGATTCACATATAAAAATTAATGTAATAATATTCTACCTTAGTGTTACTTCAAAGATTTAGAGGCAGTGGTACTGACCTGATGTCCCTGGCGAGCGTGAGGTCCCGGATGTCGGGTGGATGAGGGAGGGGCGGTGCAGGGGGTGCACGCCCCCCACCCTGACCACCACCTCCACCTTGTCCACTGTTGCCCCCCTGGCTTGATGATCCCTACATGCCAGTATTCACAATAACATTGTGAATTATATGATTAATAATACGAATAAAAAGTAAAAGAAGGTTATTTACAAATTGTCTCCCATTATAAGTCAATAATTCATGCCCCCGTTACATTGTTGTGTGTGTGTTTTAGCACCTACAATGGGTGGAGGAGGTCTGTAGGTGAGGGAGGAGATCCTCTGAGAGTCCTGGGAGCCATACACCTGAGGAGTCCATTCCTGGGTGCCCTCCAGCTGCTGGCACCACCGTTCGCTGCTGGTGTTGTTGCTGTTGTTGTAGTCCCTGGCAGGTAGGGAGAAAGGGGCACACCATTACAAGGCGGACGTGTATCACACACAAACACACACACACACACAAACACACACACACACACACACACACACACACACACACACACACACACACACACACACACACACACACACACACACACACACACACACACACACACACACACACACACACACCAAAGAGCCAGAGCTCAACCCCCGCAAACACAACTAGGTGAGTACACACACACACACACACACACACACACACACACACACACACACACACACACACACACACACACACACACACACACACACACACACACACACACACACACACACACACACACACACACACATATATGTTAAGAGCTACGATCATTGTGTTTTATCTTCATTATAATCTTTGTGGTAAGAAGTTTTGAAGCTTTATCCTGTATTTCTGAAAAAAATGTTTAATTATCTGTATTTCTATGAGAATTCCCAATTCCCAGTGGTATACTGACTATATACAAGTATAGTCAGTATAGCATGAGTGCCTATACTTGTACCTACCTGGTGAAGAGTTCCCGTCCTGTGTTGCCTCTGGCCGGGTACATGTCTTCAGCTGACACCGTTCTCCCTGCTGACTACTCTTTCTGCCTACTGCTCACACCGTACTTCCGCAGTTACTGCACATGGACGGCTGCCTCTGGCGAAACATGAACACTGTCAGGACATCAAATTGCAATGTGTCCTCACATAAATATCAGCTTATCCCTGACGGAATTAAGCCTTCTTTCTGCTTGTACACGGTCCTATAGGTCTATTCCTACTAAATGTCTTTATATGTAAACTTGGGATTGATAATTGTATAATACAAACTTTTCTTAAATAATAATCTAAGCATCTTCAAGAATTTCATCAATATTTGACTTGTTTAATACTGTATAGCAAAACAGAAGATAAAACACCAAAAGAAGTAACCGTGCATAAAGTCATAGGCTCTAAATGTTTAACTGTAACTGGAAATGTTTTGGTGTAATACTGCGGTTCCCTTTAGGCAGTACTTTTCACTAAAGGTCATCCAGGTTCCCCCAAGAGTTCTTTACCCAACTTGTCCTCCTTACACAACGTCACATTTTGAAGTATACAAAACCTAAGGCCAAAAATTGCCTTATTAAAAAATAGTAGCGGTTCGCAAAATTCACATACTGTTCCGTTTTCTGTTTTGGGTCCTCTGGTAGGTTAGGATAAGGGCATTTTTAGTACGACAGTTTCTTGACGTTGGGAAATCTTAGGAGGACGGGGCGCTTTACCAGACATAATTAGTTCCCATAAGTGTTCTTCACCCCAGATACTCCAGGTTCCCACAGTGTTCTTCACCCCAGATACTCCAGGTTCCCACAGTGTTCTTCACCCCAGATACTCCAGGTTCCCACAGTGTTCTTCACCCCAGATACTCCAGGTTCCCACAGTGTTCTTCACCCCAGATACTCCAGGTTCCCACAGTGTTCTTCACCCCAGATACTCCAGGTTCCCACAGTGTTCTTCACCCCAGATACTCCAGGTTCCCACAGTGTTCTTCACCCCAGATACTCCAGGTTCCCACAGTGTTCTTCACCCCAGATACTCCAGGTTCCCACAGTGTTCTTCACCCCAGATACTCCAGGTTCCCACAGTGTTCTTCACCCCAGATACTCCAGGTTCCCACAGTGTTCTTCACCCCAGATACTCCAGGTTCCCACAGTGTTCTTCACCCCAGATACTCCAGGTTCCCACAGTGTTCTTCACCCCAGATACTCCAGGTTCCCACAGTGTTCTTCACCCCAGATACTCCAGGTTCCCACAGTGTTCTTCACCCCAGATACTCCAGGTTCCCACAGTGTTCTTCACCCCAGATACTCCAGGTTCCCACAGTGTTCTTCACCCCAGATACTCCAGGTTCCCACAGTGTTCTTCACCCCAGATACTCCAGGTTCCCACAGTGTTCTTCACCACAGGTTCAGCTTTGCAAGAATATAAAAAAAACATCAATGTTATGTACTCTCATAAACCCAATGTACCTTCTTGTATATATAAATAAATAAGTCATTTATCCACTTTCTTGCGAAACTTGGTAAGATAGTTGTGTAGCAAGTATATTATGTCAGTAATATACTTGCTCCAAACTAATTAACTCCAAACTTGCCTAATTACAGTTAATACTTCTTCCCTACCTGCTAGAGGGAACCCTCTCTCAGCAGAGTTACAGCCCCGCTCCTGTGCCAGGTAAGTCCACTACGGGCTCACCATACCACGTGCTACTTGGAACTTTTTGTTCCCAGTAGCTGAATCTAAAACAACAACAACGAATAATCTTCAGTCTAATTTCAAGAGTGAAAGATACTTTCAGTTTAAGAGAAAGATATCGCATATCTTCAAGCTCACCAACAACAATGTAGCACTCAGCGTGTCCAGTTCCTACCGACTCCAAGAGACTTCAGCCTCGACACAGAGCAGACAGCCAGACTCTGGCCACATCGAGCTTCCACGCTCTCGTCCCACATCGAGCTCCTCAACTCCGCCCATATTCAAAGCGCCAAGCTCTACGACTCTCACCCCGCATCGCAGCTCTCTACCCTCGGCCTCACTCTGCTCTCTACTCTGCTTCAGGCTTCGTCTCAACTTCTACGACACTACACAACATTGTCAACAAACCGACTGCTGTAGCCAAGACTATACTAAAAAAATATAAAAAACACTAAACTCTGTATAAACAACTGGGCCTCTGTCCTTCAGACAGAACTATTTGCCTTGCTTCTTGCACTGAAATTTGTAACAAATTAGATGGCAAATTCCTTGGCATTCTCATTGACCACAAGCTGAATTTCCAGGGACACATTCTAAATATATCAAAAAAGTTTCAAAAACTGTGGGCATTCTTTCTAAGATCAGATATTATGTACCACGCCCTGCCCTGGTGACTCTCTATTACTCCCTTATCTATCCTTATCTCAACTATGGTATTTGTGCTTGGGGTTCTACTACCCAAAATCACTTACGTCCTCTAATTACCCAACACAAAGCCGCTATTAGAACAATATCCAACTCTGGCCCCAGACATCACTCGGTACCCCTACTCAAATCTCTTAATATGTTAGATATTAAGTCACTGCACATTCTCTCATGTGTATTATACATATATAAAACGCTAAACTATAATGCCAATCCTGATCTTAAAAGCTTCATAGAAGGTTGTAACAGAACCCATGAGCACCACACCAGAAATAAATACAGTTTTGATATTCCTAGAGTACGTCTTAATCAAACTAGAAATGCTCTGCAAATCAAGGGGCCCAGAATGTGGAATGACCTTCCCAACCATGTTAAAGACTGTACCTCTCTCAACCAGTTTAAGATAAAAACTAAACACTACCTAATAAATTCCCTGTAATCTACCTCACTCCTCTATTGTCAACCCATGTCTGTTATTTTCTTTTTTTTTTTTTTTTTTTTTAATCAACACTGTTTGTCAACCTTTTGTATTTGTGCTGCTTTTTCAGTCATGTTCCCCCTTTTTTTTTTATCTTTATTTGTATTTGTTCTCAACATCTTTTATTCTTTATGCTCAATTAGTATTAAGTTCTAGATATTAATGTTTTCTTGCCCGAAACGCATTGCGTAATAGTGGCTTTAGGCATTGTATGTACTAGCTCTATCTATATATCAATCCATTAATGTAACATCACTTGTATGTATATACCTTACCTGAATAAACATCTGAATCTGAATCTGAAATGTGTACAAGTCTCCAAACTTGATACATTAATTGTAAGTGACTCTTTATCATTCTTAATTGCTCTCAACTCTTTAAGACATAAATGTAACATGCTCGTGTCTGAAGCTAGACACAAATACAACAAAATTATTAATGATGGTAACAGAGTCCATTTCATGTGGACTCCATCTCATGTTGGCCTCCGAATGCATGATAAGAGCTGATGAGTTAGCCAAAGAATCTGCCTTTAAAGGAGAAATTGAGTATAACCTTGGATTGCCAATAAGCAGTCTGAGAGCAATAGTACACCAAGAACCTCAACAAAATCGTGTAGCTCTGAGGCAAAGTGAAATCGACGCCAGTAATTCCACCTATCATCATACTATCATGCAAGAGGAGCCACACATCTATGGATCATCCAATAAAATCAGCAGACTTCTAGATGTTACTACTGCTCGGCTTAGGCTTGGTTACAGGTATCTCAGGGAATTATCATTATCTGCTGATGTAGACCTGACCAAATGTAAACTGTGTCAACAAAATTATTCGCACACCCTCCGTCACTATGTGATGGAGTGCGAAAAGATACGTGAATTTAGAGACAATTCTATAACAAATGTTCCAGAGATGTGTAAATACTTAATTAAAAATGATCTGCTACCAGAAATCTTAGCCAAATATCCCAAGTTTGCTAACTGTAGGTAGTAACTAAGTGACTGTTGGCATTCTTTCCAAGGTCAGATATTATGTACCTCGCCCTGCCCTGGTGACTTTATTATTCTCTCATCTATCCTTACCTCAATTATGGTGTTTGTGCTTGGGGTTCTACTACCCAAAATCATTTACGTCCTCTAATTACTCAACACAAAGCTGCTATTAGAGCAATATCTAACTCTGGCCCCAGACAGTACTCGGTACCCTTACCCAAATCTTTGAATATGTTAAATATTAAGTCACTGCACATCCTCTCATGTGTACTCTATATATTTAAAACTCCGAACTGCAATGTCAATCCTGACCTTAAAAGTTTCCTAGAAGGTTGTAACAGAACTCATGGGCACCACACCAGAAACAAATACCTATTTGATATTCCAAGAGTGCGACTTAATCAAACTAGAAATGCTCTACAACTCAAAGGACCCAGAATGTGGAATGACCTTCCCTAATCATGTCAAAGACTGTAACTCTCTCAACCAGTTTAAGAGTAGAACTAAGCACTACCTAATTAACTCCATGTAACCTACCTTACCCCCTAAATGTCAACCCATGTCTTGCTATTCTAAACAATGCTGCTTGTTGACCAACTTGTACAATTGCTGATTTTGGCCATGTTTTTTTATTCCATTTTTTCAATACAATTTATACTTTACTCCCAATTACTATTAAGTTTTAGTCTAAGTGTTTTTCCTCCACACCTTGCTCGAAACGCTATGCATATTAGTGGCTTTAGGTATTGTATGTACAAGCTCTATCTATAAATCCAACAGTATGTTTGTAACTCTGCATCTACGTATGTACTTTTCCTAAATAAAATGTTATTTTATTTGTCATTTGATTGTAGCCTATCCACCGCTGCCCACTGGATGGGGGGCGGTGTGCAGGACAAACACATCAATTGTGATATAAGTTCTCCATATACGTCAGTTGCTTTATTTAGAAACTGTACTTGTGGTCCATCTCGAACCCAATGATGATGTGACGACTTATACTGAATTTTGTAACTAGCTCATCAAGATTGTAACTTGCTTAGCTAAATGAATTGTGGGGTTCAGTCCCTGAGCCCATTATGTGCCTCTGTAACCATTTCCACTACCGCCCACAAGATGGGTATGGGGTGCATAATAAATGAACTAAACTAAAAAAAAACTGTCTAATCAACCAAAATACGTACACGTAAATATACGTTACATTTGCATTCGTGAGCCGCAAATGAGTACATATTCCGTGGCGTGACACTGGATAACATGGCGGGACCCTGGCATGCGTGCCGTGACTCTGGACAGTGACGTGACCCTTGACTGTAGCGTGACCCTGGATAACGTGGCGTGACCCTGACATGCGTGGCGTACCCTGGACAGCGTGGCGTGCTCCTGGACAGCGTGGCGTGCTCCTGGACAGCGTAGTGTGACCCTAGGTACCCCTAGAGTGACCCGGGAGAGCGTGGCACAGGAAGAAAGCAAGCTGGGCGCGTGACCGGCGGAGTAACACCACCGCCTCTCGCTATCTCTACCACTCTCCTATACATAAATCCTCTATCATAATACAAACTCAATCAATTACTGTAATTACCTGTAAGATTCGATGTAACAGTGTGTGTGATAACAAATATAACAGCTAGCGAGACCATGCAGTAGCAGTATATATATATATGGAGGACCAGAGACACATTGCTTATTGCCGCGCTTCAATATTATATTAAGTATTATTTGTTGATCACGTTTGAATTTTTTATATTATATAATATTTATTAGTGCTTCTATAATTAATACATTATTAGTTATATAATTATTTATTAAATAATTACTGATATATGCAAATAGTTAAATAAACTTCGAACGTTCTATGTATAAACATTAGATATGCTCAATATAAAACACTGCCAATAAAGATGTTGACTATAATACTGTATTAAATAAATATTTCTGAGTCTCTCTTTTAAACTGGTTGGGAGATGCAAAGTTTTTTATTACATTTGGGAGGTCATTCCACAATTTGGGACCCTTGATTTGCACAGCATTTCTGGTTTTGTTTGAATCTTACTCTGAGTTGGTATTTGATTTGGGAGAGAATGCCTACTGTTTTAGAAGCTTTTCAGTTATATTTACCTGAGGGCCACTAAGACTCCTGTAGCCTCGACGAGGACAGGAAGCCGGTGGTTTGTCAAAGGTCCTCCCCCCCCCCATTTGCCCTTACGATTTTTTCCAGTTGGATTTTGACATTTAATAGAGTTTTGGCAGCTTTGGCTTCGGTGGATCCATAGGCGTATAACCATGTGGGTGAAAAAAAGCATCTCTTGTTCTCAGCCTTACATTGTGGCTTGTTGAGCATGGAACCGTTGCGCCTTGTTTGTGTTACATCTGACCTTTTACAGAAATTGTCCGGATGAACATCCACCAATTTGTTCAGTATTTTAGAAGTTTCAATGAGATCAGCCCTGTCATGCCTGGTTTTCAGTATTGTTAGCAGAGTTTACTTATCTCTGGAATGCTCTTTGTTGCCCGGTGTTGCACTTTCTCCACAGCAACTATGTCCATTTGAAGATGAGATCTCCATGCTTGGATACAGTAAACCAAATGGCGGGGCACCAGAGATTTATAACAATGGAAATTCAGTTTGTCGTTTATGTGAATACCAAGGAACTTTCCATCTACTCTGCTCAGCTCATAATTTAGGTACTGTTATTGTTAATTTGATTGTTAAATTTGTTACCAAACATTATGTAAAACGTTTTTCCGATGTTAAAGCTAGGTAAGTTCGTGAGCAGTCACCACAAATGGACTTTATTTAGTTCAATGTTCACTGTATCCATATGCATACAGTCTTCACTGTATCGTATAGAATAAGTAAGTTTGCATGGGAGAAAATAAAGGTTGTATCATCAAACAGAAGTGGTTTCAAGTGTAAAGTGACATTTGGATGTATATGAGAAAGAGGAGTGGACCAAGTATACTAGCCTGCGGAACGCCAGTGTTAATTGGCAGAGTGGGAGAATTAGCATCGTTCACAGAAACATACTGCTGCCTGTCACTGAGGTAAGATAGCAACTACTGAAGGGAGTGACCTCTAACTCCATAGTGATGGAGTTCACAGCATTGGTATGGGGTCAGCCACAGTTCATAGTGCTTGGTACGGACTCTATCACAGCTCATACAACTGGTTCTCGTTCCATCACCGCCCAAAGCATGTTATGGGGTCCACTACTTCCCACAGCATTCGTACTCAGTCCACCACCGCTTAAAATATTAGTATAGGGTCTACCACTGCCTACAATATTGGCATGGAGTTCGCCACCACCCAGCTGTACAATGGGCATAGCATGGCTGGGATCAAAAGAAGTCTATAATATATTTATCTAACTGCTAAAAATATATAAATGGATCTACCCGCCGAAGCTCTAAATGCCAACACACTGCTGAATTTTAAAATCCAGCTTGAAAAAATCATCAGGGTAAATGGGGGAACCGTTGACAAGCCCCCGGCTTCCTGTCCTCGTCGAGGCCACAAGAGAAATGGAAATAATGGCTCCCAGGTAAATAACAAGCAACAGTTAAATAACAGGTAGAGGCAGTGTGAGTGTGGTGGAGGCAGTGCTTGTGAGAATTTACTTGATAGTGGCAGGGTGGGAATGCGGGCAGCGTTGCTAGGGTACTGCATGGGTGTTGGGGGGAGAATTGCTGGGGTATTATGTGGGTGTTGAAGGGCAGAATTATTGGTGTACTGCATGGGGGGTTGGGGGAGTGTTGCTGGGGTACTACATGGGTGTTGGGGGTATAGAATGTCTGGGATATTAAGTGGGTGTTGAGGGGTAGCGTTGCTGGGGTACTACATGGGTGTTGGGGGCAGCGTTGTTGGGTTACTGAATGGGTGTTAAGGGCAGCGTTGCTGGGGGTGTTGGGGGCAGCGTTGCTGGGAGTATAACGTTATTGTGAGTGTTGGGATTCACGTCGTTGCTAAAGATGTTAGGGATTGCGTTACTGGGATACTGAGTGTTGGAGTTGTGTGGCTATGGGGGTGTTGCGGGCTCTTGGGGTAGCGTTACTGGGGGATGGAGTTACTGAGGGTGGAGTTACTGGGGGTGGCGTTACTGGGTGTAGCGTTACTGGAGGTGACGTTACCGGGGATGACGTTACTGGGGGGGTAACATTATTGGGGGTGGCGTTACTGGGTGTAGCGTTACCGGGAGTGGCGTTACTGGGGGTAACGTTACTGGGGGTAACGTTACTGGGGGTAGCGTTACTGGGGGTAGCGTTACTGGGGGTGGAGTTACTGAGGGTAGCGTTACTGGGGGTAACGTTACTGGGGGTAACGTTACTGGGGGTAGCGTTACTGGGGGTAACGTTACTGGGGTGGAGTTACTGGGGGTAACGTTACCGGGAGTGGCGTTACTGGGGGTAGCGTAACTGCGGGTATTGGTTGGTGGAGGGTGGGGGTGTGGCTTGGGGAGGGTAGGCTGGAGAATGCGGGGAGAACCAGCAGCAGCAGTCGGGCAGGAGTTGCTAAGGAACATGGAAGGTGCGGTAGAGCAGAAGTCTTGTGTTGAAGGTGCCGGCCAGCACCCGGAGCAGCAGCAGCAGCAGCAGCACCTCCAGGAGCAGCTCCAGCAGTGTATACTTGACCTCCACACCATCGGGGTGGTCAAGTTCGGCAGCTTCACCCTCAAGAGCGGCTTACAGTCCCCCGTGTACTTTGACCTTCGCATGATTGTCTCCTTCCCCAAGCTTATGGTCAGTGTCAGTAATATACTCAGCCTTCAGACATGATGCATCCCCCTCTGTTCAAGTCTCTAAATAATGTTTAATGTTTTTCTAGCCCGAAACGCTTTGCGTAATAGTGGCTTTAGGCATTGTATGTACTAGCTCTATCTATAAATCTATCAATTTTTGTATAACCTCTTGTATGTATGTACTTTACCTGAATAAACATTTATTTATTTATTTATTTATAATATTCAACACGTACACACACACCACTCATTTGTTGTGCTATTTTCACTTGCAAAGCCTTATTTTGTAGTGTATTTTTAAGGGACCATCAATTAGTTTTATAAACGTTGTTCAATGTCGACAAACCTTTTTGACTAGTTGTATATGAAAAAAGGCTGCAATAAATAGAAAGGGATTTTTTTTTTCAACGACTTTTACACATTTTCAACCTCTATCTTCAACCACATGTTTCAAATGAAATAATTTCTATGACACTCTTCTATCACATTATCATATAATAAAGGACTTGATTCAGCGGATTTTCCAAAAATATGTTTAGTTTTACTAATACAAATAGTCAAAGTTCCCCCCTAAAATCATGCAAATATAGCATGTTTATTACTATTATAAAAGCAATAAATGAACTTAGGAAAAAAAGCTCGAACCAGATTGTAGCAATATAAACTCTACATATAAGGTGTTAGTTTCAAGTAAATTGAATAAAACATGTAAGAGTTATAAGAACGTTTATGTTACTTGAAAATAAATAAGTAAAAAATAAATTAAGGTTCTGCCATCTGTGGCTGAGGTTGACATCAACCAATTTCCTCCAAAATTGGCGCCCTTACAGATAGGCTTAACGTGCAGTCAGGTGTATGTTTCATGCAAATCGTCTGATAAACAAATAAGAAAAAAATGAAAAAAAAATCAATTTTTTTTAACTAAATTTTTTTTGGATAAAACTAATTATTAAATATTTTTATTATATGCTATTGTGATAGCTGAGTCATAGACATGATTTCAGTTGACACTTGACTGATAATGACTCATTTAAATTAATCACACTTGTTTGATGTTAATTTTTGGAAAATTTTTGACACATAATTCAATATTTTTTTCTCTCTTCCCATTTCTGCTACGATGCTGAGACTTGGACCAGATGAAACCATTTTCATATACAACTCTTCAAAAAAGTTTGATTGAAATCGAACTAGTTTTCATTTATTGTATATTTTGGGCATATTTGGAACTGATGTCCCCTTCTGATGTCCCCTTAATAACATCCCTGACTCGAAACTCAACTTAGATGAATAGGTATAACTCATGAATATTTTATTTGAATCTAATATCTTTGACATTCTCCGAGTTTGACCAAATCTATGCAGAGATGCCGTGTAAATAAAGCATAAAACACAGCACAGCTAAAATATTAATAAAATTTTAGCACAGCTAAAATATAAAACACAGCATAATGAATTCAAGTTTAGTTTAGTTCACTTATTGAATTAAAGAATTGCTCAACCTGAATTTTATTCAAATGCAAAGCAAAGAAGCAGCAATATTCCTGTTTTAGAAGATAAATTTTGCCATGTGGGAGATAACTGCAATTAAGTAATTATAACTACTGTACTGTTACTTGGTACCTAATTACATCCTCATAGATTCCTGCTTTGTGCTTCAAACTTACACTGTATCTTGTGCTGCCCACTCACCCAATTTTAACTTAAGTTTATCTTAAGTCATGTCTTAAGTACATGGCTTGAGTAAATGTCTTAGTCTTGTCAGTATGTCTTAAATACTGTACCTAGTACAGTACTTAAAACATGCAAATCACCAGTATAATCAATGCTATCAATTTTTATTGTAGTTATCATGTTGAAATAAGATAAATGTTACAATGTACCTTTTAATTACTCTTAATTTTATCTGATAAGGATCTGCCCAAAATGCTATGCGTGTTAGTGGCTTTGCAAGAATGTAAGGACACCAATGTTACGTACTCTCACAACCGAATGTACCATCTTGTACAGTACAGTACTGTATATAAATAAATATAAAATTTTGTTAGTTTCTGATTTTCTGGAGTAGAACTTCATCCCTATCAAGTTGTCAAAAAATAATCGGGAGGTAATGTACAGTACAGTGCTTATACAGTATAGTACATATATCAAATGTTGCATATAATGTGGACGAGACTCGTGAATGGCTTGATTTACAAATATTGTTGTTGTCCTCCACTGTGAGAGGGCTGCTAGTCTGCTCTTGCTGGAGACCTAGTCCATAAATAGAATATTGTAATTTTGTCATCAGGAAACAGTGGCCGACCTAATGTGGGCCAAACGACCTGGAGCTGACTATGAACTAATTTGTGGCGTTGCCTACACAGGCTTGCCCATCGCCACTGTTATCTCCATCAAGCAAGTAAGCACTGTGTAATTACTGTACCCTACTGTAATTTATTAATTTTTTCTGGTACAGTAGTTTGAAGTTGTGTTTTGTACGAAATTTTATGCTTAATGTAAATGCAATATACAGTATAGTTTTGGACCTACTATTCAAACTGCTAAAAATATATACTGTACAATATTTTTAACAGTTTGTATTGCTTGGTTGTGCTTTATTAGGGAGGCACTATAAAAATTGTTAAGGCTTCCACTATTTTAAGATTCTGATTGAGATCCCACTTATAATGAGGGCCAGATTTTTCAAGCCAACTGTATACAATAAATTTTGACTTCATATATTTAATAGAAGACCGATTACAAAGGAATTTTAATATTTTTAGTAAAAGACTGTGTTAATTGAATGATTATTAGGTTATTATTAACCTTCAGCCATGACTGTCTATTTATATTATTTGGTAATTACTATACGTGTACTTGTAAATATTCACAGGATGTACCCATGCTGATTCGGCGTAAGGAGACAAAAGGTTATGGGACCAAGAAACTGGTGGAAGGGAACTACAATGAAGGCCAGAAGTGTCTAATGTTAGAGGATGTCATTGTTTCTGGTTCCTCGGTCTATGAGACTGTTGAGGTACTGTTGATATTGAATGTATCTGGATGAAATAAGATAAATGTTACAATGTACCTTTTAATTACTCTTAATTTTATCTGATAAGGATCTGCCCAAAATGCTCTCGAATGGATGATTACCTCAAGGTAATCATCCAAGTCTGTGAGGCTGTTGAGGGAAGATAATGAATGCATCATCCAGATCTATGAGCCTGTTGAACTCTGGTCCTATTTTTTTTTGGTCATTGTTTCTTTTGTTAAGCCTACATTGCAGAAACTTGACATCAGCCACTGGCATGTTTCTTACTCTCATTATTTTCACATAATTTATACTTGTGTGTCAACTTGCCTGTCAGTTTTGAGCATTATACAAGATTTTTGGATAGCTATTTCAATTGTTTACTGCAGTAGTAATAGTTGTCTTCAACATTACACGTAGTAGACTCTACTAACTCATAGATGTCTTCAGTATACATATTACTATTAGAGACAAGGTAACCCATAGTTGTAAAGTGTCCTTTGTACATAAAGGTGCATTGGGATTTGAAAATTATTATGATTTGTTTTGCCTTTTGATTGCTTCCTATCTGGCTGAATGCTTAGTGTATATTCATGTTTCTTTACCAGCTTTCCATGTTTTGTACAGTGCATATATTTACTTGGTCATTACCCTCACTCCAACCACCTTGTTAGTACAGTATTAAAAACATCTGAGCATTGGTATAATTGTCTAGTATGTTACTTGACAAGAATTGGAATATTGTATACCATAGGCTTAATTTAGTGTGCATTTAGGTATGGCTAAATTGTTTCATGTTCATTACATTGCTTAGAAGCAGAATCATTTTGCTAAGATAGCATTTGTTTTGTGTAATTCACATTCCATTAAGTACAATATTAATCAGAGCCATATATGGAAATCTTAAGACAAATATTTCAAGATTTATTATTCAAGGTCTTGTTCATGAAAGACTGTGGAGATTGCTGAATATTTGGTAAAACAGAAGATTGTAGAATGCACTTTTAAAAATAATATTCTATTGATGCATCTGCAATCCCTTTGGCTAGTTTTCTCATGCAGGAGGATGAAACTACTACTAATCATTTATGTGGGCAAGATGGCTGGTCATTGTTTTCGGTGGGCCGAGATAGCCCAAAAAAATCCTTTCTCATTCACTATGATTTAATTTGTGCCATGGACATAGGTTAACAGGAACTTAGGACTATACAGAAAGGGGTTATTTGATTGCATTCAATGTCCCATTTTTATTGTATTCATTTATATCCCTCCTCACCCCCGGCCCCAGCACATATCAAAGTTGTATCAAAAACTTTTTTGTCTTCAAAAACATCTGGTGAAACTTGTTCTAGCCAGTTTACAACAGGAAGTAAAGCTTTCAATGCAAATGGAATTCTAAAGAACATATTCTATTTGAATATGAATACACAATAGGTTATCGTAAGTGAAAAGCATTTATCTGATTTGTACATTAGTATGCTTCTAGTACAGCCCTTTCTTCCTTGGCTTTATGTATTTAGTGGAGATTTTTTTCATATTCTACAGTTGGGTTTAATATAGTAAAATAGGAATGGGCAGCTTTGTGGTGCCAGTACAATACTACTAGCAAGTGATGGTAGTGACCTATGTACTAGATGGATCAGAAGTTAACTAAGCTGAAACTTTGTGAACTCTGTGATGCCAAATCGTGCTTGAAAAGTTTTTAGTTTGTGTAAATACCTTTTCTGACTTGATTCTGACTAGATTTAGGAGTCTGCAGTGTCTTTCTATGAACAAGACCCAACTGAGATGGTTTAAAATGTTCCCAGTCACAACAGCATGTAATGTTAACCCACCCTGCTTACTGCAAATCCTAACCAAATGCAGATAGAATCTTACCTAATGGAGCAACCAAGTGGACTGCTTAGAAAATTTTTAGTTACTTTTTTCAGACCCTTCGAGAATTAAAATTGGACGTAAAAGATGCTGTGGTGTTTTTGGACCGTGAGCAAGGTGGTGCTGCAAATCTCCAAGCCATGGGCATCAATGTTGTTCCATTAGTAACAATGAGTGAGGTAAGTCATAACTTTGAGATGTAGAACACTCAAAATGGACTACATCTTTGTCAGGTAATGAATACAGTTTCAATATGGTGTTTAGAAATACAATATTTTACTCAATTTTAGGTGTATGTGTGTGTAATTACTGTACCTAAGTGTAATTTCATAAGTGTAGTTACAGGATGAGAGCTACACTCATGGTCTCCCATCTTCCTAATACTCTCTCATATGACACTTTGAAACTACTGATGGTTTTGAAAGTGTTGGTGCGTGATGTGGGTGGGTGGGTGAGTGACTGTGTGTATGGGGGTGAGGTGCATATGGATGTGGGAGTATGAATTTTTTCTTGCATCACAGCATAACATTATTGGATTTTAAATGAATGAACATATTACAGTGATTAATCAATGATTAATCAATCAGTTTGTCCAGGCCTAGTTTTACCTACATTAGGCAAAATATTTTTTTTAAATTGGGCATATTTAGTCCAATTTTAAAAAGTTTGTCAAGTTGCCAAGTTGTCTCAAATTGAAAAATTTAATTCCAGCTATATTAAAATTATCTAATATGTAAGATAAGTTTTTAAAATTTAATATATAAAAAAATTATGCATGCTAGTCATTTATAAATATTAGGCACTACACATGATGAATGCATGCAAATGGAATTGTCATTGTTGAGCAAGGAAATGCTTCTTTCTGAGGAAGACACTTAAATGCTCCAGTTCCCACCCTTGTTGTCCCATCTTTTCCTGGCATGGTTTGGACTTCAAGTAGGAGTTGGCAGCTATCCTGTCCCTGTTTTTGTGATGGTGGTGGCTGTGATGGGTATGGTGTAGCTATGCTTCACAAATAGTTTGCAGGAGGCATTAAAGAGTTGTGATTTGTTCCTCTGTATTGCTGTATAGCAAACTGGTTTTCTTATTGATGGCTTGAGTAAATGATCTTCTGTTTCTTTTCCCTAAATATATGACAAGACAATTTAGCAAAGATACCCTTCTCCTGTCATGAGAGCCTGGAAGGTGCTGAGTTATGAATTACCCCATAAAGTCTCGGGCTTTGGAAGCATCTGAGGGTCTGGCTCAGAAAGAAGCTTTTAACAATGCTCAAGACTAAATTTGTTTTCTTAAGACTGGTGTTTCTCCTCTGCATAAGTGAGAAATAGGAGTTAGTGATAATGTGGCATGTATACGTAATTGTTCAGCTACAGGCCACTAGTGAGTCTTAGCCATAAAGGTAGCATGATTCTATTGGAAGGCCAAGATGTAGTGATATTTTCTCAGTGTGAACTGAGCCTCTTTGCTCTCGTGTCCAGTTTCAAGCATACAGTGCTTCTTTGCCTAGAGGATATGAGATATTAACAGTAGAGATTCAATTGTCTTCAATCCTCAGATGATGGCAATTCTTCTGAAGCATGGTCGGATTGACAAAGCAACACGCGACTCTGTCTTGACTTTCATCTCTTCACATAATGACACATCGATTGTCACCAGAGAAAAGGTCTCTGGTAAAAATGGTAATTATTAGTTCTGATTTATATTTTACTTTTTTTTAGTTTATAATTTGCATAACTAGGTACTGCAACTAAAGTGAAGTTTTATGGGAAACCAGATCTGCTGAATATACACTTGTGATTTTGTGGCCATCATGTAATAAGGAACAAATTCATAACAGATTGGTGTAACTAAGATCAGTGGTGATATAAAATATAATGCTGTCAACTGTATGTTTGAGAAAATAAAAATGTAAATTTTAAATATTTATATCTATACTGTACCTCCAAAATCCGGATCATATTGTTCTGGACCCAATCTGAATTTGTGAATATTCGTACTTTTTTTTTGGGGGGGGGCTAATTATCACCTATTTTTTCAGTTTTTAATTACAACTGATCATACGATACATATTTCTGTATATTTAGGGAAATATAATGCATGTACAATGATTGCTTGCAAATAAATTTTTATATACAGTACAGTATAAATATAAATACTACTAAAAGCAATACTTTGTAGCACAGACTAGTCTTCATTACCCAGTGGAAGAAAATTAATTGTAGCACCGTGCAGTAAAAATGTATTTTCCCATACTGTAACTGCATATTTAAACATTATTATACTGTTTATTTGATATAGGTCCAGTAGTACTATAGTGTACAGGAATGCTTTCTGCTGTGCCACCAACAGTTAACCAATGTACAGTGTTGCATAAATGACTGGTAAACAGCATCATCTAACTTTTTATATTTTGATGGTCTCAAACGTATTTGTCAGAACTTGCCACCACTACTCTCTCTTTTTTCTTATAAGCTCTGTGATTTGTTTTTTAGTTTTATTAGTACCAGTGTACAGTATATTCCTCTGCTTGATGTTTTCCTCCCCAGCCAAAGTATATAGCCATGGTAAGTTTCTCTAATAACTCGGGAGTCTTATATAATGAAACCGTTTCTCTTTTCTTTCCCTGATGTACTTTTGCTACTAATGCTAGACGACTTGGTTTTAAATTATGTATAATTATACAGTACATTAAAAAAAAGTTGTCAAAAATCCTCGAGTAATGATAGGTCAAATAGTGCTTACATGCAAGAAAAACACACATTGGGTATTATGTGCACTTTACAATCAATCAGTGAATGCCAGAAGATGTCATTTAGAACTTCAAGCAGTTACCCCTCAAATGGTGTGATTAAGATCTACCCAATACAGCAAAACAAACTGAAAACTTACTTGGTGTGGGACTCTCTTTAAGTTAACCAGGCCTGACATGTAAGTATTGTCCAGGGCTGGTCCTAGCTATTGGAGCAACTGATGGCCCACTCAGAAAGGGGTGTTTCAATACCCTCAATGCTATATTTTCAGGGCTACAAGTGATGGAGCGGAAAAATAGTTCCTTTGAGTCTCGTAGCACTACCACAAATCACCCAGTGACTCGTAGGCTATTTGAGATAATGTCCAACAAGAAGACAAATTTGTGTGTGGCTGCAGATGTTAACACAACAGAGGAATTAATTTCCTTGGCAGCTAAGGTACAGTTATAAGTTTAGTATACTTAAATTAGAATATTAAAATACCCTGTATTAAGCAAGATTAGAGTTCCCATTTCTGATACACAAGTTGCAGGATGACTTTCTTGGTACCTTATCAACTATGTATACACAATATCTCATAATTTTTTAAAGTACAACAGTTCACAATACAGTATACAGTACAATAATTGAAAAGTGGAACACACATTTTGATAGCATGAATGATGCTGGGAGGAAAGGGAAAGGGAAGTATCAGGTGAAAGCGCCAAGCCATTACGACTATATAGCCCTTGGAAGGAGGGAAAATAAGGATTAGGGATGGGACAGGGGAGGGGAATGGAACCCAACCACTTGGACGGTCAGGGATTGAACGCCGACTTGCAGGAAGCGATCAACAAAATACAATACAGTATAACGTTTTTGTAGAATAGGGTTCAAAGAAGACAAAATTTAAATTTGTAATGAAAACAGCAAGACAAAACAAAGAGAATGCAGATGCTGTAAAATTAATGAGAAATATGAAAACTGAGGAGGATTGCAGTGCTTGCAGTACAGAATTACAGAACTTGGAAAGAGAAGTCTTGGCAGGAGATATATATTTTATTTCTAACACTAATACCAGAGACGTACTTAAAGCAGGATAACATCAGCATATGGAGGAAGCTAAAAACATATGAACAGCATTTAAAAATCTAAACATAGACTTTTTCAAGGCCACCTAGACCAGTATTAGAACAAGCAGCAGTTGCATGGAATCCACAGCTTGAGATGCACAAAATAAAACTGGGAAAGTATATAAATTTGCAGTAGAACCAGCACCTGAATTATGAGGAGACTATGAGGGCAGGTTAAGGAATACCAGTTTTGCAAGACTAGACGAGAAGAGGAGCAGGTAGAATGTACTGTAACTGTATACAAAATTCAGAAGGAAATTGACAAGATGGACAAGGACAGCCTCTTTAAATTGGGAGAAAATACAACTAGAGGATATTAGTGGAAGCAGGAAATGTAAAAAGTGTCAAACATTTACAAAAATACTTGTATCCTGTATGGGTTGTCAACAAATTGAATGTATTAAAAGTTGTTGCAGCAACCTTCATGTGCAACTCTAAAGAGCAGACACATGTGTAAAGAAAATTAAAAAAACAGGCCAGATACAAAAGATACAAGCCAGATACAAGCAGGTACCTTGCTGGTACCGGCAGCACTCCCTGCTGCCACTAGTTAGTAAGTGCTGGTTGATAAGTAACACCATCTTCACCTTCCTCTACAGTGGCATCCGCCATCTTCACCTTACTCTACAGTGGCATCCACCATCTTCACCTTCCTCTACAATCACATCCACCACCTTCACCTTCCTCTACAATTTAGTTATAGAAATGTTAATATAATTTTGCATTATGACAAGCACACTGCATTCAGTTATTCTCTTACAAAGAAATACAGCACCATTCCCTTGTACAGATCATCCAAGCTTGCATATGATACTATCTTAAGTATTTGAAAATGCTTAATTTATTTTCTTTCGCCATTTCTTACATATCGACGGATATTTTTTCTTCGGTACAGTATTTCAATTGTTTGTTAAAAAAATTTGTGATTAATTTTTTAAGTTTAAGGTGTTATTTCTTCAGGTTGGGCCACATATATGCCTTTTGAAGACTCATATAAATATCTTGACGGACTTCAGCCAAGACACCATTGACAAATTGAGGAACCTTGCTGCTAAGCATAACTTTTTACTCTTTGAGGACAGGTGTGTAATTGATAAGTAAAAATATTTTTCATAAAAAAAGAATGTATAGTCCTTGTTTCCCCTCCCCACTGTGGTTGTCATGTGGAAGGTTGGTTACCATTTACACCGGGATATTTCCATACTTTCAACAGATCTACTTTTGGCATTTTAAAGGATATTCGTACCTTTATTAGGCATTCTGTGGTAATCTAAGGGCTCCCAAGGAGAGCTGGTAAAAGATTTACAGATATCCTTCAACGGATAATAGTGTTCCAGTGTTGTACTGTACTAGTACTGTATGATCCTTTGGGGACATTTTAAAAATACCATGGTGCCAGCACTGCCAGTTATACCCAACATGATTTGCTTCCCACAGATACTGGCATTTTAGCTTGTAAACAAAATGGTGCAGTGAATTATTTTATTACAGGTTTTGGTGATTAATTAGTCCAATTTTGCAAAGCCATTGAAGAGGCATAGAATTTTGGACATATCTTACAGCTTGCAAAGAAGTTGAAGTTTACTTTGGGAATTTGCTGTGATTTCTAAGTTACAGGGTGAACAGTTAATCTTCAAGAAATATAACTATATAGCCATTATGTATAACATAGTACTGTACTAGGAGAAGGTGGTGATAGTGATTATTGTGTTACGTATAACATGGTACTAGGGGGAAGATGGTGATAATGAGAAATGGTGTTAATGAGAGTTATATACAGTATTTAAATAATACAGTACTGGGGGAGTACAAGGTGGGGGGTACTATGGTGAGGAATTGAGTATTTCTTTGTTTTATTTTTGGATAAAGTATAGGCCAAACTTTTTTTATATAAGAGTTCTTTGTGATCTTTTATTCGTGTGGCATGTTTGAATCTATTTACCTGGACTCTGGTGATGTTAGAGATAATTATTTTTGACAATTATGAATTATATTACATAAAACTAGGAAGAATGGCAAAAGAATATCAAAGTCAATTTGCTCAGAAAGGCAATTTTTATCGAACATCGGTAAATTTTTGTCAAATTACTAATTGCATCGGCTAATAGGTTAATACTTATTGTTTACAATTTAACCTAATAATTTGGTAATGCAGTATGGAAAATACTGTAGATGTGTTGACCTTTCAGGAAATTCATGATTTTGTATACAGTAATATGAATATCCAGTGCATAGAACTGCAGCAGAGGCATTTGTATCCAGTAGACACACTAGTGATCTGCTCTTCATCTTTAGGTGTATCCCATGGAAGGGAGACTGAAAAAAAAGTAATTCTTGCAGTATAAGAGTACAATATGCCACTCTTGGTGAACTCGGAGACTAAAGTCAGAGTTATTTGCTGGGCTTGTATATGCAGTTGAGAATACAGTTGATTGGTAGATTTTGGGTAGTCTTAAACTTTATTTTTTATTGACAATTTTTGATACTTGTGTTGTAGATATTTTGTCATTATAGTACTGTTATAAAGATATTTAAAGCTTTAATGCATCTTTATTTTAACTGTTAATAAGTAAATTCAAGGTACTCATTTACTAACTCGTACTGTGTTCATTATTTGGTAATACATTCTAATCTTGCAGTAAATTTGGAGACGTTGGCAGTACAGTAGCCAAGCAGTATGGTGGTGGCCTTTACAAGATTGTAGACTGGGCAGATCTGGTGACAGCCCATGGCATTCCGGGTGATGGAGTTGTTAAAGGTAATTTATTAAACAGTAAAAACTATTTTGAAAGAAGTCATACATATTTTAGAGCAATGACATTGGGTTGCTTCCGAATGTAACCATCTGCTGTCTCATAAGACAAGGATCATGTACAGTCAAGACAATATTCTGGCACCAGATCCATAGGAAACTTTTCAGATGTCTCTTGAGAGTTATTTAAGTTACTGGGGCACTTGCAAAACATTCAACCCAGCCCAGAATGACTGACGGAAGGTGCATTCATGAGCATTCAAAGTCCTTCTGAACTCTCTCTTGGCACCACAATGACTGCCAGACAAGTGCTGCTCATGCTGACCATGTCTGTGTTGACCTATTTATTCCTCCTTTCTCACATCTTAATTTAGTCTTCAGATTTCCACCTTTCAATGCTTCATTAGAGCCTGCCAGGTTTCTAGCAATTGTTATCGTTTCTCTTTGATGCTGTGTGCAGGTTGATTTAGGTAGGTTAAGTTTGTCCCATTCATGTCCTGGAGCCATGTGCTTTGTGACTAGTTCCACTCCATGGTAGGGGTTTCTGGCATAATACAGTATCTGCATATTTATGGTTCATGCCTTGTTTAAGTCTCTACCTGCTTTACTGGAATGTGGTGACTGGTGACTAACATAATTCTTACTAAATGGGGGTTAGCAGTACAGTACTGGTACCTTCCTCTACTGGGTGAGGATATCTCTACATCGCAAGCGAGTCCTCCATCTCTATTTTCTAGTTTGTGTTTGTCGACTAAAAATCCACAGAGAAATCACATTATCGTCATATATCAATGAGAAAATCAACAGGAGCCGTGATGAGGATTCGAAAGTATGAGCTGGGTATTTCCACACATGCTCCAGATGACTATGCCACAACATGAAATTATTTTAACTTGGTGTAATCGTCTAAATCATGTGTCTGGAAATACCCAATGGATAGGTTCAAATCCTTATCACGGCTCCTGTGGATTTTCTTGGCTAAAAATGTTTGCAAACAAATTAAATTGCTGAAAAATATGGTTTTTAATGATTATGAAAAGCGTCTCAAAGCAGAATCATCGGAATCTTCCGGTCCTTCATGTCATCCGTTGTTTTTTTTTCTGCAGACACTGTTTGCACCAGGAACTATGAAGGATGGTCTGGCTCTGGAAATCCTGGGTTTTTACAATAGTACTATTGTACTATTTTATGTTTTATTTTATTTATATAAAAAGCTACATTGGGTTGTGAGAATACATAACATTGGTGTTTGAGTATTACAATCTTGCACAGCCACTAACATGCATAGTGTTTCAGGCAAGTCCTAAATCTAACTAATAAGTAAAAGTATTTCCGATAATGCCAAAACTGTGTTAATTTTTATACTCTAACTGGAAAAGATCATAAAGGCAAATGGGGGGACCTTTGACAAGCTGCTGGCTTTCTCTCCTTGTCAAGGACAGGTCCTGTTCTTTACCTGAGGGCCACTAGGATTAGTGGCCCTCGGGTAAATCGGGTACGTATAAAGCAAAGGTTGGACAATTTTTTTAGTTCATTAGGGAGCGAGTTCCATAAACTGGGTCCTTTATTTGCATTGAGTGTTTGCACAGATTTAGTCTGACTCTGGGGATATCAAAGATATTTTTACTGATGTGGTGCTCATGGGTTCTATTACATCTGTCAAGGAAGAGTTTCAGATCAGGATTAGCATTTAGAACAAGGTTTTGCACATGTAAATAGCACAAGAGAATGTGTGCAGTGTATGTTTACCATGTATAGGGATTTAAAGAGAGGTTGTGTGTTGTCTGAAGACAGCTATAGTTTTGATAGCAGATTTTTGGTAGGTGATGATGGGCTTGATGTAATTTGTGGTGGTTAAATCCCATGCTCAGATACCGTATGTTAGATAGGGATAGATTAGCGAGTAGTATATGTGAAAGGAGAGCAGAGTGGAGAGCATAATATCTAATTTTTGAAAATATGAAGTTTTTAGATTTTTTTTTTTGGTTATGTGGACGCTAAGGTTTACCATTTCTTGTGATAGTCAGTGGGGCTGGCCAGGCAGGCAAATAAAAATAGTCCTCCTTTGGCTCTCATTTGTGATGTCAAGTGAAGGTTTGAAACGGTTGTGATTAATTACAGTATGCATGTACCTTGTCATTCTGGGCTGCCTTGACTATTTCTCTAATGCTGCCTTAGCACCTTTAATGACCCTGCAAGGACACTTTAAGGTTCCCTGTGGTGCTGGTACCAGAATGTTACCCTTCCTAGTTGTATATGAGCCTGGTTCTTTGGAATAGCAGATGCTTCCTTACTGAAACAAATTTAATGATTTTGCTCAGAAATGTACTTTTAATATTCAGTGTTATTTTTTATATATGTGGTGCTATGTAGTATTCCTGCTTATTGCCTTCTTTTGATAATTACTTATTTTTGATGTGTATGTGTAATTACTGTGTTTGACAATTGGCAGGACTCATGTCTGCTATTGACAGGCGCACCCGAGGCTGTGTCTTGGTCGCACAGATGAGTTCTTCAGGAGCCCTCAACTCTGAAGACAATGTTAAAAGTGAGTCTTAAATTTCTATTATTTGTGTATATATATTCTTTAAAAAATCAGGCAAGTATATTTTTCATTATTTTGACTAATGTTATACAACCTGTTGTTAATGATATCCATACATTCATCAAGCTTTCCAAACTAACATAAAGGAGAACCAGCAGGAATGGAGGGTTTTCTACTGATCCTTCAGGAAAATAATTGAGGGAATAATAGTGAACAAAATGATGGAATGTTTTGCCTTGAAATGTTCAAAAGCCATGGGAAAGTTCATCATACTAGACGAAAGTTATTAAAAACAAATTAACCAATGGTTGCTTTTATTTTATTTTTAGGTAGTATGTCATAAGCCAGAGCCTTATAAATATGCTTGATAGTTTTACCATAAAAATTAGTGATAGTTTTAATGTGTTTAATAAGAGCTGCTTGTATTTTTTAATAAATTTCACAGGGTTTGAATATATGTCCTCTTGTTCACGATGTTGTGAATTTTTGTTATTCTTCCTAAACAATTTGGTAAATTCTTGACACAATTTTGTATGTGATCATGTTCTCTTATATCTTCTAGTTTGGCATATTTAATACATTCAGCTGCTGCATAGTACTTACTTATTTGGTATGAGGTTACTTGTGAGTAGGGTTTACCAAGGACCTCAAGATATGATATGACTTCTGACTGGTTACTTCTTGCTCAAGACTACACATTACATTCAATAAATGTATGGTTTACATTTATTGTAAATGTAATTGAGGACTAATACTAATATCTGAGCATAGCTTACTTGGTTACTTAAGCAATATCCCATTTCCAAAGGAACATTGCAAACTATTTTCCTGCAACAGCACATAGTTTTCTCAAGATGGTCCCAGCAGGCCATTACAGGATGAAGTGAAAGTGCAGCACTCAGTCCTGCCTTGACTCAAAAGTTAGTCCTCTACATTCAAAAACCATACTGCTGGCAGTAATGTAAATTCATATCAATGTTAGGAAGATGGTGGCGGTGTGAATGGGGCTCAGTTTGTCAATTGCACTTTTTGCTCTGTTGGTGCACTACCTTAGTGAGGTCAACTGGTTCTGGCATTTTTTCATCCACCAGAGGCATGGGTTTCTGATGGGAAACCCATGCCTCAGAACACTCAAGGTATCCTACCTGGGACCAGGCTTGACTTGTAATAACTTGGATGAAGAGGCTGTTCCAAGCAACAGCCTGGTACTTCCTGCAGGAACTTGTCTACTTGTTTCTTGAACACGTCCTCTTATGTTGGGAGGATGTTGAATAGCCATGGAACGCTGATGTTCATAATGTTCTCAGATTGTGCCTACAACACCTCCACTTTTCACGAAGTTTACTTTACACTTTCCATATCGTTCACTCCAGTGTTTTTATGTGTAAATTTGGGACCTAGCCTTCCAGTTACCTTCCATGTATATCGTGATACCCTTTCATCTAAATACATGGAGGCTTCCAGTAAGTTAGGTGCTTTATCGTCACTGTGGCTCACTTATACTTAAGGTTTCCACGTACTCGGGAGCTTCGATTCTCAATCCTGGCCTACCATAACTGGTTAGTTTGTGATCCCAGCATTCAGTCTTGTCTAACACGAGCACATTGCCAAATCTTTGGCCAGCAGGCAAATTACCATTTATTTTGTTTTTCTTAGTACCTGCAAGTTCCTCATTTGGTTACTTCATAGGTTTGTAAATAATTGAGGCATGAGGGCCACTTTGCTGAAGAGCAATTTCTTCAACTGAAAGTGGTAACTAAGTACAAAAAGTATGAATACAGTACATAATATTTGGAAAGGGTTATGAGAACTGAAGGAAGGAACTGTGCCCAAAGTGGCTGGTCTGGAAGATCCTGTCAAGTAGTTTGATAGTACCTGTACCATAACCAAATAACTTTGATTATGTACCAAGTAAACCATTTGTTACCTTTCTAGATTGCATTAAGATGGCAGAGAATCACACTTGCTTTGTTGTGGGGTTTGTGTCCCAGAGCAGTGTGAGTAATGACCCACGGTTCATCCTCTTTACACCAGGGGTACAGCTTGACAAAACTATGGATGGGCTTGGACAGCAGGTTAGTCTTTGTATGGTGGTGGAACAATCATTCCAGCTGAATGGAATATTTATATAGTCTGTCAAATAACAAGCATTCCAATGACAGTTTTACAGATTTCTATAAATTGTTCAATAGGGATCTTTGTGAGATGCAACATGTTCACCATCAACCCACTAGTTATGAGCTCAATGTTGTATTCTCAGTACGTGACTCCAAGAGCAGCCATCCTAGACAGAGGTGCAGACATTGTCATTGTTGGCCGGGGTATCACACAAGCCACTGATCCGGTTGCAGCAGCCACCAGATATCAGGAGGAAGCATTCACAGCTTATCAAGAACGCATAATGACTTGAACAACTGTAGTAGTAAACGTTTATACTAATGGTAAAGTACAGTATATGGGTGTCAACCTTACCACTCATTACAATTCAAGCCACAGTATTGTGGGCAATTAATTTACTTGAAATGTTAAATTCAGTCTAACCTGAAAATACAGTGTACTTCAGGTTAGGTTTAAAATTTGTTAAGTTTGTCTCATGATCCAAGTAAAAAGTTGTGCAACAATCCTCATTATGGAAAGGTATCCACAATGTTAATGATTTTAATTGTTAAAGTTTATCAATTTCATTACCCTAAACAAAGCAGCTTTATAGTACAATAATTAAAGTTTGCGGCAAGAATGAGTTGTGTAAAAGGTTATTGCAGCCATGTACAAAGCTTCAAGAAAATTTTTGCATGTAATGCTTATCCAGACATTTGACCTGCAAATCATGAGTTTGGGCCAAATGCTGCCAATGAGAAGCTACTCCACAGGGTAGATCTAAATTCACCTGGAATACTGTAACACTATGTAAAGAGCAGTTCATTCATTTTTGGGTGTGTTAACCCTTTACAGTAACAAGCCTGGATACAACACTAATGAAGACAAAGACAGTTATGAATTTGTTTATTATAGAAAACCACTTTAAAACTAACTTCCATCACATGCACCATACACTGTATATGGAATGCTTATCCAATGTTGACTGGAAGACATCCCATGACATTGAACTAATTATTTTATTAAACAAAAAAAATTGTAGGATTTCAAAGAGGTGGGATGCTTAGCAGGCTGCAATTCTAAGTCCGGGTGTACTTGCCCCAAATGTGGAGCATGAAGACTGTGGCAATAAACACCAGAGAACCAACCAGGACTGGTAGAGGACCACTGAAAACAAAAGCAAATTAGCAATTGTTAAAATATAATTGCCAACTCTGCATAGTTTATACACCATACATTAAGTGTTAAATAGTAATTATCAAAAGAAGGCACCAAGCCAGGGAGACTCATAGCATATTCAATGTTAAAAAGATACATAATGTTTAAGTCAGCAAGTGGTAGGACACTCAACATATGGGCATGCATCCAATCTATTCCCAGATTGGATGCATCCAGTCCATCTTTCTCCCCCCCCCCCCCCCCAAATATTAACTCAACTTCCATCTGTACTGCAGTAAACCTACCCCCTATTGAAGTTCTGTACAGTATGTTCTGCCCACACTACCAAACTAATTTATATAGTTTAGAAACACAGGTTTAATTTGACCAATCTATATCCAGTGTTATGAACTGCCACATTTCACTTTAATTTCTAGTTCATGGCTCTTGTATTTAAACATTTGTCAAAGCAACCTCTATGCTTCATCTTTAAGAATTTATCTTTATGGCATATTGCATTACATGTCTTGTATTAACCATTAGCATTCTCTTGATACAGCACTATTCTGTTATTTAACAAAAATGAAAATTTTGACTGCTGTTGAAATTAGTGGTAGGCCAAGTAAGTAATTATCAAAAGAAGGCACCAAGCCAGGAAGGCTATGTAGCATCATCAAATGTGTGGCATAATCATAGGCACTAAACATCACTAAGGATGCCAATGAGAAAAAAGCCATAATGTGAACGATATCAAACTTATCCAATTCACCAAGAACTATCAAGGGACAGACAAAGCAAGACACGCTCATCCTGGATGTCAGAACATTCAACAAGGATATGCACGACTAGGAGGGACAATGCAGTTTGGGCAAGAAGGAGCAGGGCAGCACCCCATTAAATGGACACGAGTTAAGTGTGTATGGCCAATACACAACCTTGCTAGAGCCGTTTCCCATCACAGGGTACGGTGGTAGGAGGAAGGCCACAGGGACACCACTCTTTTTAAAGTACACAGTTTGTTACTGATAAGACCAACAACCTCGCCAACAGGCAAGGATGAAGGAATGAATAATTTAGCAGTCTCCGTGGTGTAGTGGCAAGACACTCGCCTGGCGTTCCGCGAGCGCTATGTCATGGGTTCGTATCCTGGCGTTCCGCGAGCGCTATGTCATGGGTTCGTATCCTGGCCGGGGAGGATTTACTGGGCGCAATTCCTTAACTGTAGCCTCTGTTTAACGCAACAGTAAAATGTGTACTTGGATGAAAAAACGATTCTTCGCGGCAGGGGATCGTATTCCAGGGACCTGCCCGAAACGCTACGCGTACTAGTGGCTGTACAAGAATGTAACAACTCTTGTATATATCTCAAAAAAAAAAAAAAAAAAAAAAAAAAAAAAAAAAACGAGTAAAAGTCAGAATAAGGAATAACTTTACGGGAGATGGGACAAGTGTGGATAGCTTCCTCACGGGCAGTGTCTGCGCACACGTTTAAAGACACCAATATGGCTGGGAACCCAGCAAAATCTGTCTTAAATCTACTAGAGATAAGAAATGGGCAAATGTTGAATCTACTACCACTGGATGGACTGGATTAAAAGACTCCAGAGCCACGAGGGCACTGCGAGTCAACTACAACCATAAAGGAGGATTGACAGCAGTAGACGAAGAGAATAGCATAAAGTTCTACCGTGAAGATGTTAGTCTCCGGAGGCAGGTGACACACACAGGTGTGGTCAGAAAAAACAACAGTAGCTTACACCGTCTGCAGACTTAGACCCATCAGTGAAGATTAAAATGGAGCGGGAGTGTGAAGAAAGTGTTTGAGGAAAAGGCATTTCAGAATTGTAGGAGTGGTAAAAGCTTTAGTGATGTGGGTTGGGGATTTACAAAATTTAGGAAGGGGGACCCTCCACAGGGGCAAGGACAGAACATGGAGAAATATTGGCAATACTAACCGAGCGAATGTTGCAGGTAAGACAACGTTACAGAGAGGGAGGTGGTGAAGGGGAATAGGAACTACAGGATGGGCAAAAGTCAAAGCACGACAGTCAAGAGTGAGGGCATTTTAAAGACCGCGCAAGGTAGCAAAGCCAGCAGCGATCACAGTGGTCCTGGAGACACAGGGAGCCAACGTCAATATACAAGCTGAGGATAGGAGTCGAACAAAAGGCACCAGAGCTGTAGCACAACCCAGTATGGTGCAAAGCATCAAGATGGGGGAAGAGTAAGAAGCAGACGAGTTAGCAGGGCAACAATCTAGTTTAGACAGTACAAGAAAGGAATAAAGAGGGTAGTATGCCTATCCGCTCCAAGAAGTATGGAACAAAACCTTAAGTAGATTAAGGACCTTAGAGCATTCCACTCGGAGGATGGTAGGTCAATTACAATACAGTATTCCTAACCAAGTAAAGCCAATTCAGAAATGTCACAAAATGGGACTGTTCTCCAAGTCCATCATGTGTTCAGCTTATCCATACTTTAACCCAGATAAATGGAATACAAATTTTATTGAACTTTATTGTACTCCAAGTAGTCCCCCCCTAGTGTTATATTTCAAGATATGCCCAATATTGGGGACTAACAAAACCAACTGCATTAAAAATATAAAAAAATTATGAAAGTAACAAGAGCAAGGAATATAAAACGTGATCAAATCTAATAATATATTCCACACATACCTGTGGCAGGCACTATCTACCGGACCATGATGGGAGAGAATCTCTAAACTTATTTTGGTGGCGCGATATTTTTCAAAACTGCATGCAAGTAATACTTTTGGTGGTAAGGGTCTAAAAAGACCATTATGGACCAGTCAACAGCTTGTGCCCCCCCCCCCAAGGTGATCAGGAGTGTAGGTTCAATTCAGTTGTACAGTCTTAACATTACAGTACAGATGAACAAATCCACAAAGGCCGTGACAAGGGTTCAAACTTACGTCTGAGAGGATTCTAGACACCGCCTTAATCGACCAAGTTACGATACGGTAAAATTATTGCAACCGAAAGTTCTGACCTTACTCAGATCCTGCAGCTTTTCCAAGACAAACCAGGATTTTACACAATTCCCCATGCACCCGAGCTCTATCAATAAGCTGTTCTACCTCTTTGCCCTTACTTCATTACACAAAAAAACTAACGTGTCATCAAATGAACAAATCCACAAGGGCCGTGACGAGGGCTCTCGAACCTACATCCGAGAGGATCCCAGACACTGCATTAACCTACCTAAAAGAGGTAGAACAGCTTATTAATAGAGCATAGGTGCATGGGCGAATTTTGTAAAATCCTGGTTTGTCTCAAAGTGGCTGCAGGATCCGAGTAAGGTCAGTAGAACTTCCGGTTGCAATTCTTTTACCATGTCGTAGCTCAGTCGATTAAAGCAGCATCTGGGATCCTCTACGACGTAGGTTCGAACCTTCGTCACAGCCCTTGTGGATTTGTTCATTTGATGCATCACGCGATTGTGATTTCTGTGTAATTACAGTACAGTTCTGTATTCATCAAGAACACAATCATTTACTTTTGCGGTTTGTATAGCATCGATTGCACTGTATAACAATGCCTTCACTGCCGAGTAATTTAAAATATGCACTCGTCAATGCTTACAAATAAAAATTATTAAATGCTCATTACAATGTTTACACAAATACTACATTGGTACCTTTGTTTACAACTGCCCCAGATTACAATTTTTTTGGTATATGTCAAATTCATCAAAATTTTAGTTGGTGCATGAAATTTGCCTTTGAACACTATTCGTCCGATACCTTTATTCGTTGAGCGAGTGCGTGGGTCTGCTGGGCACGGCATGCTCAGTGTTTACCAGTCTCCCGCTTAGCATGACGACCGCACTTTAATTCTTTGTAAAGAATTTCATTGTTTTCTGAACATAAAAGTTCTTATTATACATCATGCTATGGGTCCCAAGAAAGTCAGTGGCGAGGTTCAACCTAAGAAAATTGTTGTGAGGATGACGATAGAGGATAAACAAGGGGTAATGTCACTACAGAGAAGTGTCAAGACGTAGGGAAAAAACTAGTGTCTATAGACAGGTTCTTATCGAGACAAGCAGCGAGCCACAACCAGATCCTAGCGGTATGCCTGCAAAATGAAAAAAAAAAAGAATCCCAGAAATGGCACTAGTGCCTGATGTTATAATGGAAGGGGACTTCCCTTCCAAATACTAATACCTCTGGCTTCCATTCACCAATAAGTCTAATTAAGGTAAAGAGTACTTTATTTCATCTTCAAAGTTTCCTACTTTGTTGCTTTAAAATTGCACTATCTAGTGCTTCCCAATCTTTATGTACCTAATCCAAACAACTTTACCATTGTGATCATTGCTGTCTTATGTGCGCTATCAATTTGCTGTATGGTGCTTATTAATCTTTGTTTAAATTACCAATCAAGCTGTCAGTGCAATCAGAGCAACCAATATCCTTTAATATACCTACTAATCTCATCTCTTTCTTACAATGTATTTTATTAATTCTGCTAGAATTTACCACCTTAAAATTATCCGTTAGATTAAGAACCTGTCCGAAACGCTGCGCGTACTAGTGGCTTTACAAGATTGTAAATACCATGCTATGTATCCTCACAAACCCAATGTACCTTTTTTGTATATAAATAAAAAAATAAGGTAAGGTACCTGTACAGTATAGCAAAAAAAAAAAAAAAATATGAGTAGTATTCTGTATAAAATGTATGTTAATATTTTTGGGGGTGTTAAACAGATTAATTTACATTTATGGGAAAAGTCCTTTTGGTTTAAGATATTTTAGTGTATGATCCATCTTGGAAAGGTTTAAAATCGTTAACGAAGGTACCACTACATCAAAGCAGCATTTTGGCCCATTCTTATGCCTAATTTGACACAAGCAGTACAGGATCGAGCCCTTACACTTTAATGCCTGGAGAGTCATCCGTGTAGAAACGCCACATGCCTCCAGTTGATGCTGTGCTGCGACCCGAGGTAGTAGTTGTAGTTTTACGCTGCCTAACTGTTGATCCCCCAGATCCTCCTCCACTGCGAGGAGATACTGTGCGTGAAGGAGAGCGAGCAACTGCTCCTACATTGGTCGAGCTTGGTGAAGCTGGCTGCAAAATTAAATTTAAAATTATTATTAAAAAAGGCAAATACCATTTCCTGTACACAAGAATATTAATTGTTCTATTTGTGCTTACACACCTGGTTATTTAATTACAGTACCGAGCTTAAAAACAAATTACTGAAAAACGGTACTGTAAGTAATTACAATCGTTTGGAATGCATTTTTACTGATGGAAAGCAAGTGGTACTTTTTCAGACCACTTAAAATGTCAAGCTTGAATAGTTACTGAAGGTACAGTATTATGTATATTCCAAACTTCAAAGCTAACTATGCATGTAAAGAATATATAAAGCTTTAATTAGGACAATATCCAACTCTAGCCCCAGACATCACTCAGTACCCCTACTCAAATCTGAATATGTTAGACATTAAGTCACTGCACATTCTCTCATGTGTATTATACATATATAAAATGCGAACTGTAATGCCAATCCTGACCTCAAAAGCTTCATTGAAGGTTGTAACAGAACCCATGAGCACCACACCAGAAACAAACAGTTTTGATATTCCAAGAGTACGACTTAAACTAGAAATGCTCTACAAATCAAGGGACCCAGAATGTGGAATGACCTTCCCAATCATGTTAAATTGGTTGAGAGGAACAGTCTTTAAGATAAAAATGAAGCACTACCTAATAAAATCCCTGTTACCTACCTTACCCCTGTATTGTCAACCCATGTTTTTTGTTTTCTAAACACCGCTGTTTGTCGACCTAATTATATTTGTGCTGCTTTTTCAGCCATGTTCTTATTTTTATTTGTTCGACATTTTATACTTTAAACTCAATTAGTATTAAGTTTTAGTCTTTAATATTTTTCCTGCCCGAAACGCTTTGCGTAAGTGGCTTTAGGCATTGTATGTACCAGCTTTATCTATAAACCTAGCAATTTGTGAAAATCTCTTATGTACCTTACCTGAATAAACTATTTTATTCAAATTAGCAGGGAGACCAATCAACACCTTTTTTCCACTACAGCCTGAAGTATCAGTGCCATTAGTACTGTACACTATGCTTCTGCCATGGCACTATATATACTGTATTTGAACAGTTATAAATGTGTTCACGTTTCCTGGCTGAAACCGAAGAAAGCTAACCTGGTCCAATGCAACATGGTAGAACTAACAATGAGCTCTGCTATTATATGGATCAACTGCCAAATTGTATATCTTTATATAACCTGCAGCAACTACATTAGAAAAAATGTAACAGTTACTTAAAGGTTCCAAGAAATCCACGAACTACAAATGACAAGCAGTTTCCCCATCAAGCAATAAAGGAGCCTTGCTGTAAATTGGGCTATGTGGACACCATCTGGGTAGTCAACACAACAGCAACAAACCTCTTGCCACCTTTGGTCGTACCAGCCATGGCCAGTCTCTGCCATTATCAGCCACTTATGGCTTACTTTGTCAACACTTATCACAATGCTGTAACCATTTACATCAAATATACATCTAGTTACTGTATCATGGTACTTATTCCTCCTCAATTTCTGAACACTTAGCACATTTGAAAAATGAAATTATGCCAAAACATTTAGATTCCAAGTACAGATAAGCCATGAGGTCCAACTTTTGGGGGAATTTAAAAGATTTATAGCCAAGTGTTCCCCAGCAGAAATGCTCAACTTTTATGCTTCCATCTTCCAGGTGCTGGAGTTCACGACATTACAAATTATAATTAAATACCGTGCCCGAGGTGCACAAAAGTGCAACACATATCAAGCTAAGTAAAGAATGAGGTTTGAGGAATTTGAGAAGTTCTGACCTACTTTACATCAGCAAGCTAAATCCAAAATTCCAGTTTTAAAGTTTTTCAGCTGCATGACAGCAGTTCCTGGATGGGGTTCCGAGAGTTCTACTCCATGCTTGGCCCAAGGGCCAGACTCAAGAAGGCTATTAAAATTGGTTTGTAAAAAGGATTACATTTTCTTGAAAATAACTGGGACCACTTCTATAACCAATACTACAACAGAAATTGGCTCCATTATAGAGTTAGGGCAGCTCATTTCAGTGGGCTCTTTAGAGAATAAGTGCAGTAGCATCCATGCTCGCCTTGCGAGCTGTGAAACTGGCACTGGTTTTCTGTAGCAAGTACCATACACAGATTCTCAAGTTCCTATAAAAGTTTATGTATGAAGCACAAAATACTTTGGCCTAGAGGCTCCAGGTTGGCGAAACCATGAATATTACTATAGAGCAGAGAAACCCGGCTACATATAGAAAAATAATGAAAGCCTTGTATGCAATCACAGGTTACATTATATTAGTGAAAGCTTACCGTCATTGTATTAAATCATCTGGAACCTGCGATAAGATTTCCAACATTACAAATATTAACGATATACAAATTAAGCTAAAACAAAGTACAGTAATCCAAGGCATCCCTTACTAGGGAGAGGAACCACCATGGTCCATGTTATTTATATACAAGAAGGTACAGTACATTGGGTTCATGAGAGTAGAGAGAATTGAGGTTTACATTCTTGTAAAGCCACTAGCACGCATAGTTTCGGGCATAAACGTATTTAAGGACCATCTTAGCACTGTAAGGACAATATCCCAACATCTTGACATGCTAATATACACGACTGTGAATGGACTTAACATATCTCCAAGTTAAAACATTCGGAAACAAAATATTAAAAGACCAGCTGTAAATACCACTTGTCAAACACACAACCAGGGTGCAGGCTTCAACCTTACACCTGGGTCACATAGCCTAGCATGGACAGACACACGTCTCAGTACACATATACCAACACCAAGAAATTATAAAGCGGCTCACCATGGCTGTGTGAGAGGGAACGAGTAAGTGAAGTATAACCTCTCCCGTCGGCAGCCACGACACGTCTGCTGACACAGCTGACGTTGTGACGTCACCACCAGGTGGAGGCCAACGCGATGGTTCTCTTCCTCATAGCTCAATACAATATTATAATTAAACATATGAACCGTACTTTCCATATTTAAATTATTTTATAATGGACTCTGTTCAAATTTTCGAGAGATTAGAGTCAAATAAATTAGCATTATTATTTATATATTTATTTCATTAGTACCTATTATATTAAGTAATAATCTTCTATTTATAAGATATACAAAGTGGTTACTTTTTAGTAGGTACAGTATTAGTATGGGTTATCAGAATAGGGTAACAGCACATTGCTGTGTATATCTAAGTTTGTTAAAAAATAAGACATTTGAGTTTTTTTTATTTGCAAGCTTAGGTATACACAGCAATGTGCTGCTACCATAGAGGAATCTTATAGAAACTGGTAAAAAATAATTATGATATAATATTTCCATGATTACGTTGCTGTGTATACCTAAGCCTGTTAAATAATAAAAAACTTATATCAAAATAATGAATGAATTTAAAATTTATCGGAGTAGTTAATACTGTATGAGAAATAAGCAAATCATATACAGTTTTTATAGTGGTACTTAATGGCGAAAGGCATAGACAACTTTATTTTTTATTCTGTGCAGTATTGTTATCGTGTATAACGAGACATAACTGTAGTAAAATTAGGGGCAGCTACAGCACAGGGTGGCGTGCGCCCCAGACATGGCTAAGGTCCCGATGAACCATCAGGAAACCCACCGGGCTCGGGCTCTACTGGTTACAGACCTCTATGAGTTGCCTGTACATGGCGAAACATGAGACGCAACACATCGTAAGTCCTCCGCTAACAACACATGTCCTCATGGAGGAGGTAACTTGAAGGTAATCACTTCAAAAAACTACGTAATTAGATATATATTATTTGCTGACGATACTACCTTCATCTACTCAGACACCAACCCACACACACTAAATGATATTGTAAATAACGAATTAAAAAAAGTCCACTCATGAATGTCAACCAACAAACTCACACTAAACATAGAAAAGACTACATTTTATTTGGTAGCAAATCATCAAATGAAATTCAGCTTCAGATAGACAATGTTAACATCAGCAATAAAAATGCTGGAAAGTCCTTTGGCCTATACATAGACATGAGACTCACCTTCAGAACTCACACACAACACATAACCAAAAAAGTCTCAAAACCTGTTGGTATACTCACTAAAATCAGATAAAATGTTCCAAACTCTGTTGCTCTCCTCTCATTATACTACTCCCTAATCTATTCCTATCTTACATACAGTATCTATCTGTGCATGGGGTTCAACCACTACAAACTACCTCAAGCCCATCATCACCCAGCAAAAATCTGCTATAACAAACTCTGTCTTCAGACAATACACAGCCCCCCTGTTTAAATCCCTACACATGCTAAACATACACTCGCTCCACCCATTCTCTTGTGCCATTTACATTTACAAAACCTTTGTTCCTAAATGCTAATCCTGATCTGAAACTCTTGCTTGATAGATGTAATAGAACCCATGACCACCACACCAGAAATAAATATATCTTTGATATCACCAGAGTTAAACTAAATCTGTGCAAACATTCTATGTAAATAAAGAAAATAAAGCCAAAAAGTACCTAATTTCATCTCCATAGTTTCCTACCTAATGCTTCAAACTCGCCCTGTATCTTGAGCTACCCACTCCCCAAATGTATGTGCCTAAGCCATACAACTTCACCATTGTAATCACTGCTTTTAACTTTTTTCAGGAGTTTCAGGAGAACAGGAGATACTTTTTCACCGCCAGGGTTATATACCCATGGAACCGCCCACCCGCCGAAGTCGTAATTGCCAAAACTGCTAAATTTCAAAATATACCTGGAAAAGATCATGGCAAATGGAGGAGGGGGGGGACCTTCGACAAGCCGCCGGCTTCCTTTCCTCGCCGAGGCCTCTAGGGTTAGTGGCCCTCAGGTAAATTAGGTAAAATCTTAATTTTTTTTTACTAAGAAATATGTCCTTTCTTATTCATTGTGTCATCTAATGCTTGAATTTAATAATAATTTCTTTGATAAAGTGTTTATTCATGTCCTTTAGGTTCCTTTTTATTTTTAAATGTTGGGCCCATTAAACTTAATTTATACTATATTACTCTACATTCTGACATGTTCCAGCGGCTTTTATAAATTACATCTAGGTATTTCCATTCTGTTATTAACGTAAATAAACTACTGTAAGGTTATTAGGCCTACTAACTCCATAATGTAATAGTCTATGTTTTTCATCATTATCACCCTTTGATTGTATTCATTGTATTCATGATTGGTGCAGACCGGGGACCGGTGGTGGTGGAGGGGGGGGCGGTGGAGGTTGGTGCAGGCCGGGGAGCGGTTGGTGGGGATGGTGCAGGCCGAGGAGCGGTTGTGGGGGGGGGGGGAGTGGGGCAGGCCGGGGAGCGGTGGTGGGGGCTGGTGCAGGCTGGGGAGCAGTTGTGGGGGGTGGGGCAGGCCGGGGAGCAGTTGTGGGGGGTGGGGCAGGCCGGGGAGCGGTGGTGGGGGCTGGTGCAGGCTGGGGAGCAGTTGTGGGGGGTGGGGCAGGCCGGGGAGCAGTTGTGGGGGGTGGGGCAGGCCGGGGAGCAGTTGTGGGGGGTGGGGCAGGCCGGGGAGCAGTTGTAGGGGTGGGGCAGGCCGGGGGAGCGGAGGTGGGGGGTTGAGCAGGCCGGGGAGCAGAGGTGGGGGGTGGTGCAGGCCGGGGAGCAGGGGTAGGGGGTGGTGCAGGCCGGGGACCGGTGGTGGTGGGGGGGTGGGGTAGGCCGGGGAGCAGGGGTAGGGGGTGGTGCAGGCCGGGGAGCAGGGGTGGCCGGCCAGCTTGCTGTGGTGGAGGACGCATGGCGGAGGTGCCGCAGCACGTGAGGAAGTTTGTGTTCGGGTCCTCCCTCTCCCCAGCAGCCTCAGAGTGCCTGGAGGTGCTTATCCCGGAGGTGAGCTCTCTATCCAGGCTACCTTGTCTCTCTCCTCCGTACACAGCCCCGGGGCACCCTACTAGGGCGGCACTGTAATAGCAACCCCGCTCTACCACCGTCGTCGCCACTGGTGTGTGGTGGACGGGCAGGTGCTAGTCAAACACCAGGGTGTGTGGTGGACGGGCAGGTGCTAGTCAAACACCAGGGTGTGTGGTGGACGGGCAGGCGTTAGTCAAACACCAGGGTGTGTGGTGGACGGGCAGGCGTTAGTCAAACACCAGGGTGTGTGGTGGACGGGCAGGCGTTAGTCAAACACCAGGGTGTGTGGTGGACGGGCAGGCGTTAGTCAAACACCAGGGTGTGTGGTGGACGGGCAGGCGTTAGTCAAACACCAGGGTGTGTGGTGGACGGGCAGGCGTTAGTCAAACACCAGGGTGTGTGGTGGACGGGCAGGCGTTAGTCAAACACCAGGGTGTGTGGTGGACGGGCAGGCGTTAGTCAAACACCAGGGTGTGTGGTGGACGGGCAGGCGTTAGTCAAACACCAGGGTGTGTGGTGAACGGGCAGGTGCTAGTCAAACACCAGGGTGTGTGGTGGACGGGCAGGTGCTAGTCAAACACCAGGGTGTGTGGTGGACGGGCAGGTGCTAGTCAAACACCAGGGTGTGTGGTGGACGGGCAGGTGCTAGTCAAACACCAGGGTGTGTGGTGAACGGGCAGGTGCTAGTCAAACACCAGGGTGTGTGGTGGACGGGCAGGTGCTAGTCACATACCAGGGTGTGTGGTGGACGGGCAGGTGCTAGTCAAACACCAGGGTGTGTGGTGGACGGGCAGGTGCTAGTCAAACACCAGGGTGTGTGGTGAACGGGCAGGCGTTAGTCAAACACCAGGGTGTGTGGTGGACGGGCAGGTGCTAGTCAAACACCAGGGTGTGTGGTGGACGGGCAGGTGCTAGTCAAACACCAGGGTGTGTGGTGGACGGGCAGGTGCTAGTCACACACCAGGGTGTGTGGTGGACGGGCAGGTGCTAGTCAAACACCAGGGTGTGTGGTGGACGGGCAGGTGCTAGTCAAACACCAGGGTGTGTGGTGGACGGGCAGGTGCTAGTCAAACACCAGGGTGTGTGGTGGACGGGCAGGTGCTAGTCACACACCAGGGTGTGTGGTGGACGGGCAGGTGATAGTTAAACACCAGGGTGTGTGGTGGACGGGCAGGTGCTAGTCAAACACCAGGGTGTGTGGTGGACGGACAGGCATTAAACGTCAGGGTGTGTGGTGGACAGACAGGCATTAAACGTCAGGGTGTGTGGTGGACGGACAGGCATTAAACGTCAGGGTGTGTGGTGGACGGGCAGGCATTAAACGTCAGGGCGTGTGGTGGACGGGCAGGCATTAAACGTCAGGGTGTGTGGTGGACGGGCAGGCATTAAACACCAGGGTGTGTGGTGGACGGACAGGCATTAAACGTCAGGGTGTGTGGTGGACGGACAGGCATTAAACGTCAGGGTGTGTGGTGGACGGGCAGGCATTAAACGTCAGGGCGTGTGGTGGACGGGCAGGCATTAAACGTCAGGGCGTGTGGTGGACGGGCAGGCATTAAACGTCAGGGTGTGTGGTGGACGGGCAGGCATTAAACGTCAGGGTGTGTGGTGGACGGGCAGGCATTAAACGTTAGGGTGTGTGGTGGACGGGCAGGCATTAAACGTCAGGGTGTATGGAGGACGGGCAGGCATTAAACGTCAGGGTGTGTGGAGGACGGGCAGGTATTAAACGTCAGGGTGTGTGGAGGACGGGCAGGTATTAAACGTCAGGGTGTGTGGTGGACGACCAGTAGCTAGTCAAACATCAGGGTGTGTGGTGGATGGGCAGGTGCTAGTCAAACACCAGGGTGTATGGTGGATGATTGAGCTCAGTATATTCGGGAACTTGTACACTACTAGTAGTTGATTGACAGTTGCAAGGTGGGATCAAAGAGCTGAATCAATCACAACTAGGCGAGTACATACAGCATTCTGCAAGCAGTGGAGTCACTTCCTGTGTTCTAGCTTCATCTTTGTGATACTTTTTTTTTTTTTATTAAATATCTGAATTGCAACCAGTGGAAAAAGATTACTTTTTCTTTTTATCTATTCCAGTTAATATTGTTAGCCAATTAAGGGTAAAGAGCTTTGTGGAGATTGTATGATACCCCCTTTTTTTGGTCATTATCTTTAACTTGACCCCGTCTTATTTATCAGTGTACTGTACTAGTGTTCTGCTTACTCAAAGTTTGATATACGTACTGTATTTTATATTTTGCCTGCTATGCTGTTTCATTATATATATTGTACTGTATTTTGCTTTAATGTTTATTAAATTGTTCTTGTTTTTAAGTCATGGATTATCTTTAATTACTTTTTCTTTAATCAAATATTTATATAGTACAGTATTTAATATTTATGTATAAAGTTAAATGTGGGCAATATGTAGTGTAATGTACTTCTTATCACAATAGTTAAAATTGTCAGTGCAGTATGTGTAACTTGCTGGGTAATAAATTTTATCATTAAACATAAGAGCTTGCCATAGTGTGTGATGCAAGTACTTGTCCTCTTCCAGGTAGTAAGTCCCAGCTATGGCATGTACACATGGCCATGTGCTCCTGTGCTGGCACAATATGTCTGGCATCACCGTCATGGCTTTATCAACCGCACCGTTTTAGAAATTGGTGCAGGAACTGCACTTCCAGGCATTGTAGCTGCAAAGTGTGGTGCCCATGTGATTCTCTCAGATTCTGGCCAGTTACCCAAGTGCCTTCGCAATTGTCAGCTGTCATGCCAGGCTAATGGTGTTGCTAGTTCTGTTGCAGTTATTGGGCTGACTTGGGGACTCTTTACTCCTGAACTGTTGCACTTGGGACCTGTTGATATCATCTTGGGTTCAGACTGCTTTTATGATCCAGCTGTTTTTGAGGACATACTTGTAACAGTATCGTATTTACTGGAGCACAACCCGAGGGCCCAGTTTGTTTGCTCATACCAGGAAAGAGCGTCCGATTGGTCCTTGGAACACCTTCTACACAAATGGAATTTATCTTGCACACAGTTGCCATTGGCAGCTTTTGATGCTGATACAACAAATATAGCTGAATCCAATCTTCCTGGTTCTCACACAATTCATGTGTTTCAGATCACCAGAAGCACCAGCAGTTGAGACAAAAGTTAAAGCAGCGAGGCATCTTCTTGACGGCGTCATTCTTCCTGGAACTACTGTTAGGCTATTTCTGAAGAACAGCAGCTTGATAAATTCTTCAAGAGCTTGATGGCATCCCGTAATATTTACAGAGTGTTTGTAGGGAACCTGCCATGGACGGTAGGCCACCGAGAACTGCGCCATCATTTCTCACAGTTTGGTCATATATCTAATTCGAATGTGGTGTTTGACAGGTCTACAGGAATGAGCCGTGGCTTTGGATTTGTGCAGTTTGGCAACAGAAATGGTTTTGATGCTGCTATTAATAAATCCACACATTTCCTTGAAGGTAATAATTTAGATGTGCAACCAACAAGCAAATAGTAATTGATTTTTTTTTGTATTCTGTGAAATGTAATACTGAATTTGAAAGCAAGTTAGATCATAAAATACACTACTTGTGTTATGCATTCCAAGAATTATGGATGATCTAGAGGACAGTACCCTTGCAGTGGGAGAGTTAGAAGCAGTGTTCACTAAAGCTGCTGCTCACCTTCAAACTCTAGCAGCTAATCTTGGCCAAGACAAGCTTCTTTTCTTTTATGCTCGCTACAAACAGGCTAATGAAGGCTCCTGCAATACACCAAAGCCAGGTTTTTTTGACTTTAAAGGTAAACAAAAATGGGAGGCATGGAAAAGCCTAGGAAACATGCAAAAGGATGATGCCATGAGGGAATATGTGAGTGCCATTGCTGACGTTGATCCAGACTGGGAACTTAAAATTGATTTGGGGGGTGGTCCGAGGACCAGCTGGGCGAGAGTTAGCAGCCTTCAGCCTGAAAAAGATAACATCAAAGAAGAGGATAAAACTTCCTTTGATTGGGTAAAGGAAAATAATGTTCATAAAATTGAAAATTTGAGTCCTAAATCCATAGAAGACACAGATGAGAATGGGATGAGCCTCTTACACTGGGCAGCAGATAGAGGTCATACAGAAATTGTTAGATGTCTTTTAGAAAAAAAGATAAATGTCAATATGCAGGATGATGAAGGCCAGACTGCACTTCACTATGCAGCTTCCTGTGGTCACTTGGACATCATCAGGGTTCTCTTAGACCACGGGGCTGATCCCTCCATCCAGGATTCTGATGGACTACGACCTGAAGATTGTGTTGATGATGAAGCAGTTAAAGTTCTGTTTGAAGCATTGTAATAATTATCTTGTCTACATCTTGTAGTTACACATTTGTTTCTTACTGGATAAAACTTCATTATGTTTCAGTGTGTGAATTAAGAATCATTTTGTTATTAAGAGCTTTTTAAGTCGTTCACATTGTCTTGTATATTTATGTTAACAGATATTAATGATGTTTTGAGACAATATGCTTACCAGTGCTGTAATGTAAATACCAGATTGCTGATGACGAATACAGTATTCTAACGATATCTTTCTTTATTATTTACCTTAATATAAATTGTTTACAAAAGAATATTTTAGTAGTAGTGTCCTAAAGGTACAGTGGAGTCTCCCAGTTCAACAGAAACAAGTCAGCTACAAGTTTGGATGCAATGGAAGAATGCTGTTCAAATGATAAAATGGGTTGCTGCAAAAATGTCACTTAACCCTTTAACAGCGCTATACATGCATATACGATTTGACAAAATAATTTAACATAAGTTCTTAAAACTTGCACAGACACTTTCCTTTTGTTTTTTGCATAATCAACTAGGCAAATGCTCCAACTTTGTCTAAATGATCACAGCATAACTTGAAAAACAAAGATTCAAATTTAATTTTAAATTTGAATATTGAAAACTTCAGATTTTCAATTCAGAATATATAATATGAACTATCACCAATTGTTTATTTAATGTTATTATTCTCTCAGAATAGCATATGATCTTCATTTTCATCAAATGAGAATATAAGTTTTCAGTATAGTTTACTGTAAAAAAAAATCGTCAATAAGGCATTTGAAATATGGGGCAAATTTAGACAAAAAAAAAAAACTAACCCCAAATGTATAAAGTTTATGAAAAATCTATTCTGAAGGGATTGTAAAACAGACAGCTGAGCACACAATGTCAAAATACAGTAGTGAGAATCGGTCACAAGTTTTGCTAGTTGTGACTGACTTATTTGTTGACCAATTTCATTCAGTCTTCACATAGGGGCATATATGCATTCTCTAGGGTGTAAAGGTTACAACAAAATCAAATAATAAACAAAGGAGAAAAAACAACTAAAATCTAAAAAAAAATCCCCCTGAAAAAAATATTTTTGGGACATCGATGAAAGTAATATATAATAACATTGGACAATGTATTTATATGATATACAGTGCTGCCTCGATTAATGAGTTTAATCTGTTCCGGCAACGAGCTCGTCATGTGGAAAACTTGTCTTGTGAAACAACAAAACTGTCGTTGGAAGTTTCCGAGAAACGGCGGAAACGCTCATTAATAGAGCGATAGCTCGTCAGTCAAGACGCATTTTCTGTGAGTGGCTTGCTCGTTACTCGAACTGCTCATAAATGGAGTCACTTGTCACTCGAGGTTCCACTGTATAACAAAATAGAGCATAATAACATAGTTACTCATTATTATTTGTGTTATTATGTATTAGTCAGCAATGATATAAAGGCACCAACTGCATATCCACTTTGTAGATACTTCTTACTACTACAGGTATTCTTCTTTGAATAGTGTCATGAAAGTTTCATGACACTGAAGTCAATAAGTTGGAGATTTGTTTAACATTTTTAAGTTAATTTTACATAATTCAAATATTTTTCGCTACCAGGCCCCCAATACGAGCGGTCTAATGGTTAAGTAAAAGTCTTATAAAAACACATATAAAAGGGGAGAATTTTATCAATTTGCATTAATAAAAAAGTATTAAAAACAAGTACTCTTGTAACTAGTTCACTTGCAATGAAAGGGATTAAGAACATATATTTAAGATTTAAATTACGATGTATGGCAGTATAGGACCCTCTATGGGGGCAAAATCGGAACAACATGAGGGGAGATGTTGCAAGTAATTGCCTAAGTGTTACCCAAGTGTAGTTACAGGATGAGAGCTACACTCGTGGTGTCCCGTCTTCCCAGCACTCTTTGTTATATAACGCTTTGAAACTACTGACGGTCTTGGCCTCTACCACCTTTTCACCTAACTTGTTCCAATTGTCTACCACTCTGTTTGCGAAAGTGAATTTTCTTATATTTCTTCGGCATCTGTGTTTAGCTAGTTTAAATCTATGACCTCTTTCTTGTTCTTGGAGTTCCAGGTCTCAGGAAATCTTCCCTGTCGATTTTATTAATTCCTGTTACTATTTTGTACGTAGTGATCACCTCTTTTTCTTGTCTTCTAGTTTTGGCATATTCAATGCCTCTAACCTCTCCTCGTAGCTCTTGCCCTTAAGTTCTGGGAGCCACTTAGTAGCATGTCTGCACCTTTTCTAGTTTGTTGATGTGCTTCTTAAGATATGGGCACCACACAACCGCTGCATATTCTAGCTTTGGCCTAACAAAAGTCGTGAACAATTTCTTTAGTATATCGCCTTCAATGTATTTAAAAGCAATTCTGAAGTTAGAAAGTGTGGCATAGGCTCCTCGCACAACGTTCTTTATGTGGTCCTCAGGAGATAGTTTTCTATCTAGAACCACCCCTAGATCTCTTTCTTTATCAGAATTCTTTACAGATTTCTCACATAATATCTAGTGTGTGGGGTCTATGTTCTCCTGTTTCACATTCCATAACATGGCATTTATTCACATTAAATTCCATTTGCCAAGTGGTGTTCCATATACTTATTTTGTCCAGGTCATCTTGAAGGGCACAACAATCATCTAAGTTTCTTATCCTTCCTATTATCTTAGCATGATCAACAAACATTTTCATATAATTCTGTATACCAACTGGTAGATCATTTATGTAGACAATAAACATCACTGGTGCAAGATCTGAACCCTGTGGTACCCCACTTGTGACATTTCTCCAATCCGATACATTGCCTCTGATCACTGCCCTCATTTTTCTATCAGTCAGAAAATTTTTCATCCATGTTAGAAGCCTACCTATCACCCCTCCAATATTTTCTGGTTTCCAGAACAACCTCTTATATGGAACTCTGTCGAAAGCCTTTTTTAGGTCCAGATAGATACAGTCAACCCAACCATCTCTTTGCTGTAAAATCTCTGTGGCTCAATCCTAGAAACTTAGTAAATTCGATACACAGGATCTTCCAGATCGAAAACCATACTGTGTCTGATATTATATCATTTCTCTCCAGGTGTTCTACCCATTTAGTTTTGATTAGTTTTTCTAATACTTTCACTATTACACTTGTCAATGATACAGGTCTATAATTGAGGTTTTTTTGCTGTGCTGCCACTTTTGTAGAGTGGCAGCAGTGAACCAAGAGATTCTTACAAGTGAATCATCCTTGCAGGAAAGGGAAGATAGAGGGAACAGTGCCGACTGAGGGGCCGTAGTCAAGGCATAGCTCAAGTGAGAGTGGGGATGTTACATGGACAGAGGTAGCAAAAGCAGTAACAATTATGACAAACTTACAGAAACAGGATGCTGGTCTCAAACAAGTGCTGGACAGAGGACAAACAAAGGGCATCAGAGGAGAGGCATAACCCAGTGTGATACATAACACTATTACAATAAAGGGTTGAAGGAGAGTGAGGGGGACAAGTGGGGCAGCAACAATTATGTTTAGACAGCACAAGAAGCTCCTCAGGAAATAAGAGACAAGACAGAGCATTCAATTCAGAGGTCAGACACACGTGGTGACCAAGACAAATTGGTGTCAGTGATCAACCCAAAGAGTTTAATTAACATTATCTTTATACAGATGGGGATTTCCGTAGTGCAACAAGGGGACAATGAATGACCTGTCTCTGAGTAAGTTGTAAGAAGTCTTAGTTGTAGTGGGGACCTGACAGCTGAGTGGACAGCGCTTAAGCTTCGTAATCCTGAGGTTCCGGGTTCAATCCCCGGTGGAAGCGAAAACAAATGGGTAGAGTTTCTTCCATCCTGATCACCTAGCAGTAAATAGATACCTGGGAGTTAGACAGCTGTTATGGGTGGCTTCCTGGGGAAGGATGGGGGGGGAGTGTAACAAAAAGGAGGCCTGTTGAGGACCGGGCTGCAGAGACACTAAGCCCCGAAATCATTTCAAGATAAGAGAACCTGAAAACATGATTGGTGGCGCAGGACAAAATGTAATCGATCACAAGTTGGAGTTGGTGTTACATGAAAGCAGTCATCTCTGTGAGATCAAGAACATAAGAGCTGAGAAAATGCCAGGGAAAGGGAGGAAGGAAAGATCATTTAGGGAAACCTAGGGGAAAAAAAACGAACAAATAGTAGTGCTCATAAGACTACCCTGGGAACACCCTTATACAGTACAGTATATTGTTGAAAACGTAAAGAGAAAGCAGTACCAAGCCTCATTGGAAGCACTAGGTAGTGGTGATAAAAATCCAACACTGGTTGTTCTTTAACAGATACAGTACAAGTCAAATTTTGCTAGGTTTCCAGCCAAATTGGTGTCATCTCCAATGGTCTTGTGTACTCTTGTAAAGAAGCCATTTGTGTCAGTCACATCTTGTAGAAACTAATTTCTTACTCACATTTCTACAATCATTCATAACTATTTGCAACCACTGGAACGATAGTTCAATATTCTTAATAACAAACTGCATGCAATTAAATGTGACCTAAACATGTATACTTCAACCACTGTAACAGGAATTTGGAAATATCTCTGGCCATACACAAATAACTCGTGGGCATTTAATGAAACAGAATCCTGCACCTTGCTGTTGGAATGGAATTGTCTTGCTAATTAATGGTTGTGGACATCCTCATAAAATGTTCCAATTTTCAGATGATCTGAAATTGTTTTATGTTCCTTGCTGAAAGTTGTGGTAAATCCAGTAAGTACCTTTGACATTGCTCATCCATGTCCTTTTACTCTCGTATTGACACGCTGAATGATATCCAAAATTTTTTTATTGTGTCTGTGCTAATTTCAGGCTTGGCATTTCCTTTTAAAAAATGCTTATATACCATGTCATTCACAACCACTGGAAAGATTGGTAGTTAACTATTACGAATAAGTTTATGTACAATACTGTCAAATGTGACTTATCCTTGTAGCCTTCCTCCTGTCATTGAAACAGGAAGTGGAAAAGTCTCTGACAAAGTTATATATATTGGCCACACACAATTTAGATTCCGATGTATGGCAGTACAGTATAAGACCCTCTATGGCGGCAAGATCGGAACAACACAAGGGGAAGATATTGCAAGTGTGAACCAAGAGATTCTTACAAGTGAATCATCCTTGCAGGAAAAGGAAGGTAGAGGGAACAGTGCCTGACTGAGGGGGGGCCACCATTTTACTGTACAGTATCAGTATTTAGCCACGGGTACTAAATAAAACAAAGCCCTGCATCGTACTAAAAGAATTGCATTGTCGAACTGTCGACAAAAGTCACACACCCCTTATAAAAATATTGATTTTTAGGATAAGAAGTTTTGCTTTACCACTGCCCTTACACCATGTCTCTCAATGCAATCCTTGGTGAATCAGATTCCTTTAACTTGCTTGTCTTATGCTTTTCTGCTCTCGTTTGGCACCTTGAATAATGTCTAAGCTTTTCAATATTGTGAGAGACAGTTGTGTATAGCCCTGGGGCACTCGGCTTACCATTATTCATTACTAATACTCCCTTGCATTATCATTCAATAACACAAGTCAACATGCAAACAATATTTCCTTTATAGCGTGCATAGTAAAGAAGGAAATTGAATTGAAATAGCAGGCTTTAAGTAAAACACAAATATTCATATGTTAACTTTGTGCATTCTGGTCATTATAACATGTTATTTTGTGTCAAAATATGGCAAGGCACCTATAAACTCTCTAGTTCTTCGAAAATAAGGTTCCTACCACTGAATGATCTCTTGTATGGAACTATTATGCTGTCTTTTTAGTTTTAGATTTACATTAACACACCTGAACCATTTAAAGCACAAAAACCAGTTATCAATAAGTTCAGGTACCACACTATTCACAAGGATTGTAGCTAGTTACATAAATATTGTGCATTATAACTGCACGCATCAGATTTATAAAAATGTAAAAAAGATATGAATATATACAAGAAATAAATAACTTGGTTCATATATACAATAATAAGAGGGAGAGGGAGAGAGAGAGAGAGAGAGAGATGATGATGATGATGCAGTCACATGACTAGGAAGACACTGAGAGAACTGCCTCTGACTTCAGTCCTTTGTCAAACTTCAGCCTTCACTTGAATAAAAGTACTTCAACATGTATCACAATATTAAAATTAGAAAACAATAGCCAAGCACTATGAACATGTACACAAGGCTTTTGCTTTTAAAGCTCTGAAAACTCATTACAAATACAGTGATGAGTCTTAAAAGACGGCTACATAAATATTTGAAGGTAAATGAAGCAGGTGTCAGGAGGCAGTAATGATGTGTGGGGTGGGACCCAAGACAGTTATTCTTTGATTTCCATTGTGAAGGAAAGAAAAAACATTGATAAATGAAGTAGGCCTGACATCCAAGTTGTATAAAGATTTTCAATAACAATTGTAGCATCACCTCATATTGAGCACAAATATTCTAACATACTGTACATTAAAACCTGAATCATTAGAAAAATAAGTGGTTTATGTTAAAATTGATACAGAACTTGAAACACAATAAGATACAATATGTGCAATGTATAAATCTATGACATAATGTACAATACCAAAGTTGGCATTCCAAAAATGAAAAGACCTTTTTAATTGCACTTGCAAAACCCTTAGTGGAATGTAATATTAGCGTTGCATGAAGTAATAAGCGCAATAGTATCACAATACACAAAGTTTGGCACAGTGATGCACCTTCTTCCTTAAATTCTCTTAAAATTTTAACATTGTGTTCTGGTCTGTACTACTACTGATACATGTCATTAAAACCTATAGTGATAACTAGTCTTGCAATAACTCAAACAAATATAAATTTATGATACTGAATTGAATCATTAGCAAGTAAAGTAATTTATATTATACATATAACAAAAAAATATTAAAAGGTGGATATTTATATTTCATTAAAAAATTAAAAAGTGGGCACATAGTGCCTGTATTAGAATAACATCACAACTTCCATGTGAAAGTTAGAAAAAACCAAACCAAACAAAGAATTATTGTCAAATATAGGCATAATATTTAACTCTGAAATGTATATTTACCAGTATACACATTTAGGTTCTGAAATACAAATTGTGAATATCAAATATCTGAGATTCTGCTTGAGAAAATATTGCTAAAGTTTCACCAGAAGTCCACATTAAGGGATTTCTGATAATTTGTCAGACTTTTCTGAAAGATCTGATCTGTAAGGTCTAAGTGCAGTAGAAAAAATTATTTAATGATGAATCGTAGAGCTTGAGCAAAGGTGTGCATGGGCTATGTACAGACATACAGGGCAGAACTAAGAGGCTACAATCATTGGTCAACATGGGCAGTGATGGAAGTTGTGTTACACTAGTATCTCTATATTTGTTATGACATTCATTAATTAAGATTATAGAACACCACATATTACTAAGCATTTTCTTAAGGATTCAGATTGCAATGGCCGTCATGTAGCAACACTCAGTTATCGTTCAAATATAGTTGTATCACATTCTAAATGGTATAATGGATAACTGGGACACATACCACTCCTGATAAATACAATTATTACTATTTATCTTTAAACCTGGTACAAAATATAATTGAATAGATTTAGTATTTTACAAATACTGTCACTATTCTTTGTTCGATCAAAATCATCTTAGAGATGAATGAGATTGGGAAATAATTTTACACCTTATACTTATCCATATTATACAGTTTATCACAAGTGTTGTACCACTTCCTGCAGTTACGGCAGGATGATGTGTACAGAATTTTCCCTAGTCAATTCAACTGCCAACTTCTACACCATGAAGTGCTAAAGACCCACAACAACCCTTGCATCAATTGCTTTTGGACAGTCTGATAAGTGTAGCAAATAACACATATTTAAGATTTTTATTTTATTAAAAAAAAAAAAGAAGTAAGATGTCCGTTCCTTTAGTCATGCAATATTGTTTAGTGAGATTATCTTGATAATTACTATTTGTGAAGTGATATTATGTAAACAATCACTGTGGTTGAGGAACATTGGTAGGTATGTCATCAGTAGAAATGTGCAAAGGATCGACAGACTGGTCGGGAATAGTGATGAGCATTTTCTCGCCTGCATCTGACGAATTACTACTATCTGAAGACACTGTTGGATTGGAAATATTCTGAAAAGAAAAATAATAGTAGTAATAATTTATTAGAAAACCAAGATCGGCATGATATAAGAGGCATTTGACAGAATCATGAAAATTTCTTCGTCCAAATACTCTATCATATTCTCTACTAAAAGGAACTGATTGGCTTTGTGTTTATACAATAAATTTTGTGTAGCTATATAAATGTAATAAGTAATGAATGTAATAAAATACCCTTTTCTGGTAGGACCCTAATGGCTCACTAAGCTCAACTGGTACCACCAAGCTTCAGCCCAACCCAAGTTTCTGAAACTGATCTTTTGCCACTGCTGTATCTTCCACATGCTCTTTTTAAGTCAGTCCTCTCTTTGGTCTTCCACAAAGTTACATATTTCTGGCAGATTTTGTGTGCTCTGGTGGTGAATTGTTCCATCACCTATGTGGGAGTTTTAGTACTTAGAACAGTTTTTCATGAAGATGTTTGCTAGTTTGTTTATGTTTTCCAATCAATGCCTTTACTGTTGGAATGAATTGTATTTACAGAACAGTCCTTCATTTCCTTTAGGCATACAGTACTGTGCTTTAATGTATGTTTGCATTTCTGTGTGCATAATATTACTGTAGTTTGTGATCACATTTTCTGGTCTGGTATTTTCTGTATATCCTGTACTAATTCTATCTGGCTGCGTTGTTTTTGAGGAGGGTCTCTCTCTTTTTTTTTTACCTGGTAATGTAATTCTATGATGTCTGATAACTCTTGTTTGCTTTCTCTCATTTGATTTTGTATTTACTTGTTTTCCTACTTTTATTCTCATTCTGGGTCTTATCTTTGAGTTAGGGATATGTGACAGTTTGTTGCTCTGTGTCCATACTGTTCTTTTCCATTTTACATAGACAGTTGGCAAGTTCACCATAAAAATATATTTCTGGTCAAGATGTCGAAATCTGTTTATGAGGTTTTACTCTCCAACAGTGGGGCATTTGTGTTGGATGTGATGTGTATAGATTGGAATCTGTGGGAGCCATTTATCACTTCCCTCCAGTCTGGATACTTCTCTTTATGATATATTAGTTGAAGAGCTTTGTGGACTGCATGCTTCTATTGGCTCCCACATGGTTACTTCTGCCCAGGTTCCCCAGCTGCCTTCTTTCAGTACCATTTCTGGATCTTTGTCTCAACATAGATTACCAATTTTTCTAGTGTGATTTTCTTTGTGATTTGCACATCACACAAGTAATGAGACTGGCTTGCAGTGAGTGTGGGGTGGTGATATTGATAAGAGTGCACAATATATGGTTGACGCCATGTGTGATGTTAACGTGAAAACTGACAGTTTTTTTTTTTTTTTGGATGGGGGGGGGGGGGGGGGGGTAAAGCAATCCTTGACTCTTCAATATTTCATAAATTATCTCAAATAAGATGACCAAGGTAGTGTTTTATTTATAGAATTATAAGACCAGGATTTGCTTTAAAAATTCAACATACAAATTCCATTTTAGTAAGTAGCAAATATGGCAATTTATTTTTTTAGTAAAGAGAAAAATGTCAGTTTCTTCAAGTGAAATAGGAAAGAGTAGACAAATATGATTGCTATTAAGTAAATTTTGTTCAGAATTTAAGTAGTTTTGAAATATGCAAAAAATATAATATGGTAACATTTCATCACCTTATATGTAATATTCTTTAAAGATTTTCAGTTAGATTTATAAAACACATGAATGATACAAAAAGTAAAATAAAGAGGATAATAGGGTAATTCATCAAAACATGGAGGCTTTTTGGCACTATATACTTGTGCATAAAACCCTTGCTATTATATTATCCCAAACAACATATACAGCTTTTCAAATGGGAGCAAGCACAAAAAGAAACCATCTTCGATAACTTATCCCACAACCCCGTTAAGCATAAGAAAAACTGCAATATCCACTTACATTTGGCAAAACATCCCAACTACTCACCATCACCTTCTGTTTTGTATGAGTTTTGACATGCTTTGAGAGGTGGTCAGAACGCATGAAACGCTTCTGGCATTCTGGACAGTGAAATCGCTTCTCACCAGTGTGTGTGCGCTTGTGACGCTGAAAAATAACAAGATTACAATTAACCAATCATTGTGTGGATATATTTAGTAATGTTCAGTAAGGCAGGCCTTGGCAAGTATATGTAATATACAATATTCTATCTCAAAACAGATGAATGCAAAACACTGATATTATGAGAAATATTGATGGCATCTGTATGCAAAATTATAGTGTGAATGATGACAACTGTAGTAGCAAGCACACACTATAACATACAAGGATGACAAATGGGCTAATATGCACACACCAGAACACAAGTGAGAAGGTGGTGGAGGTCAAAACCATCAATAGTTTCAAAGCAGCATATGACTGAGGAGTACCAGGAAGACAAAATTACCTCCAGCATAGCTCTCATCCTGTAACTTCACTTAGGTAATTACAAGGATGACAACTAGAGTAACAAGCACACATCAGAACATACAAGGATGAACATTTTCAAAAAGAGCTTTGTAATAGCATAACATACCTGTAGCTCATCAGAGCGAGTGAATCTTTTATTGCAGAAAAGCCAGGAGCATCTGAATGGTCGTTCTCCTGAATGCCACCTAAGATGAGCTCTCAGGTGAGATGTTTTGCCATACATTTTGTTGCAGCCAGGAATGTGACAGATGTGTACTTTCTTTTTGTTATCTCCTCCACGATCCCCATCTTTGCAATTTGGACACGTACATGCCACGCGGCGTAATCTTGTCTTGCTTGCATCACTGGTGGGTGAGTGTGCTGGCTGTGGAATCACCTGGGCCTGGTTAACTTGCCCTCCTGTTGATACAACCCATTTGGTGCCCTCACTCTCTCCCTGAAATCCACTAGCACCTAAGAAATAGAGAAATAAATAATCAGTGAATCTTTTAGTTTAAAGTACAGTGGCACCTCGATTAACGAGTTTAATCCGTTCTGGCACCAAGCTCGTCATGTGGAAAACTCGTCTTGCGAAACAACAACAAAACTGTCGTAAAAAGTGTCCGAGAACCAGCAGAAATGCTCGTTAATCGAGGAAAAGCTCGTTAGTAGAGACAAATGTTCTGCGAGTGGCTTGCTCGTTACTCGAGGTGCCACTGTACTGGTATAATACTATAACAATAACAATAATAATAAGAATAACAACAATAATAATAATAATAATAATAATAATAATAATAATAATACACAAAAAATCACATTAAATGATAATTCAATGAGAAAATCAATTGGAGTCATTAGAAGGATTCGAACCAAGCACATGCCTTAAACAATTGGACCATCCACTCCTGCTTGGTTTGAGATCATCTCTTTCAGCCCAAAGACTTCCTTTTGCTTGACTGTGAAGATTCCAAATCTCCTGTTGACTTTCTAACAAAGGTTTATTATTTTTTGCTAATGAGTTTTCCCAATTTATCACCTGTTCCTTCACTGTTATTTTTCTCCCTGATATGGCTGTGCAGAAATATGGATCTTTACTTTACTTTATAAATTATGTCTTGTCAAATTGCCTTTCTGCTCTCCTCCTTACTCTGAGGTATTTATTCCTTGTCCTCTGGTACCTCTTCTTACACACTTGGCAAAGCCATGGGTTAATACTATGCCTTTCATTGTCCTCTCTATGGAAAGGAACAAATTTTGTGAACGGCTTCCAAGCATTTTTTACTGTTTCCCTCTTTCCTTGTTTCCATGATATTTCTGAAGTCTCTTATTTCCTCATAATCTCTCTTTTTAGGAAGCCAGCCTTCTGCTTCCAGACCCCTTATCTTATCAATGCATCCCTTCTCTCATTAGATACTGAAATGCCAGTCCACAAATGTTTATTACCTCACATTATTTTGAGATAATGAAGGCCAGTGAAATCAGTAGCAACCTCCTACCCTCAAACATGAAGGAAGACACCCCAGAGCCCAGCAAGGGCCCCACTGGGAACTGCAGAGAGTCAAAGTAAGTACTGTAAGTAATTATCAAAGAAGACACCAAGCCGGCAGAAAGTCAAAGTTACTGCCAGAGACCCTGGACACTAACCACCAACCCCCTACAAAGCGCAAAAAACAACTGCACCAGGCTAAGTGAGTATACCACTGCACCATGTGGTAGTACACAAAACTCTAAGTTGAATTAATATTTTCCCCAGTTTTTGTTGTGGAGCAGAGCACTAAGAAATATTTTAATAATCAAATAACATACTCTTATAATTATTTTGTATATGAAGCACTAACTGACCTCAAAATCCGATGTTAAACTAACCCAATTTGCATATTACAGTTTTTTTTTTTTTTAGATCATAAGATTTTCCTTACTGATTATTTGTGCGCCTCCTGGTAAAATTTGCGTGGGTATGGCGCTGGTGACCGGCTGAGTTGTGGACGTAGGAACAGCATTCAAAGTGGACATTGAGATGGGTTGTGTAGCTCCTGTTATGGAAGATGTGAGTGTTTGTAAGGATGATGGAGACAGCACTTGCACCTGTTGAAAAAGAGTTCGAGAAATTGTATAAAGTTAATAACTAAACACTATACTAATCATTACCTCTATTATAATGATACAACACATTACTGAAATCTTAATAAATCAAGTACAGTACTGAATGTATGAAATGCCCCTTTCTGGTCAGCCCTAAGTACTTCTTCGGAGCTTAACCCACTAACTAGTAGCTAACTGGGACACTTGCTATGTTTTGGGATACTTTTCATAGAATTTTCCAGTGAACAATCATAACTTGGCATTGTAAGGGCAATCAACAGCAGTCAATTCTACCACTTGGCTCTCCAAGCTTGCTAGTGCATAGGTCCAGATATTGCAAGAATGCTCCCTCCTGATTGTCATTTCTACAAATGCCCGTCACACATGAAAGGCATTAACATAAACTCTTAGGAACAAGAAGGGCTATAAATAAATGTGAAGTAGACTGGCTTCAAAGATCAATTTCGATTGTGGGGATGATATAATTTATGCATACAGTATTTGCATATGCACTCGCAGACAGATTGCAGTGGAAAAATCAATATCACAAACACAAGAAATATTCACTAATGTAATATAAGCCTACTGCACAAATGAAATATAAGGTTAATAAGGATAACACAAGCCATTTAACTGAAGTTATTAGTCATTGCCTACTCAATCTGCAGCAGAGGCCAGTTAGGACAAAATGTGAGGTTGGGTTGTTTGTAGTGGTACTAAGTGTTGCCTCCTAGTGGTGACTTGGAGTAGTGTCACAGTGAGTTGCTTGGTAGTTAACATGGCCAAAGTTTGATGGTATCTGTGTTGCCAAATTGTACTTTGAAAGGCTTTGAGTTTGTGTAATTCATTTTTCTGCCAACATTTTGGGTTGGATTGAATATTCTCCAGTATCTCCCTAGCACCATTATAACCAAGTAAGAACAACTAGAAATGCTTCCCTCTACTTCAGAGGGAAACGTTAACCTGCCAACCAACCAGAAGTCAGTAGGCTTTTGACTCAGGGAGCAACGGAGTGGAATACTTGAGGAAAGTTCATGGCAAAGCAGAGATCTATCTTGAGGTTATCTTGAGATGATTTCGGGGCTTTTTAGTGTCCCCGCGGCCCGGTCCTCGACCAGGCCTCCACCCCCAGGAAGCAGCCCGTGACAGCTGACTAACACCCAGGTACCTATTTTACTGCTAGGTAACAGGGGCATAGGGTGAAAGAAACTCTGCCCATTGTTTCTCGCCGGCACCTGGGATCGAACCCAGGACCACAGGATCACAACTCCAGCGTGCTGTCCGCTCGGCCGACCGGCTCCCATAGATGATAACAGTATCCAACTAACTCTCTTCCCTGCAGAAGCCAATTATAAATTACACTGTATATAGCTATCAATTGCTTGTGCAATTTTTGGATAAATTTCCATTATGTTTACGGGTAATTCACTATAAACAGTACAGTACTAACGAATTCAGAGGTTGTCATAATGCAAAAAAAAAGGACAATTTAATTAGAAATTGAACAATTTATTAGTTAGATTTTTGCAAAACAAAATAGTAATTAAAAGCAAGATATGTTTTAATTGCAGCTGATCAAATGGTGGCATGGGCACTGCCAAAATTAAAACAAAAGAATTCCTTTGAAGACAAAGTATTCCTATTTGGGTTACTTAATAAATAAGAGAAGCCAAACTGGTGATATACTTTGTTTTGTTAAAAAAAAAAAAAAAAATTGATCACTAGATATTCTTACCTGACCAAGACCAGGGATGTGTTGAAACATAGGTTGCATGACCTGTATTTGAGGAATCTGGATGGTATTCTGTTGGGCAGCCACAGCTGTCTGTGCTGTTCGCAGCTGAGATGCCTGACTCACTGGCACCACTGTAACACCACCACCTATTGACCCTGGTAACTGAAGAACAATACAATGCATTACATAATTTTGATGAATGATAACAAAAAATAAAAGGGTTAGGCAACATCACAACCCTTGCTGCTCCTTTCTCCACCCCCAGGAAAGGAGCAGCAAGGGTTGCGATGTTGCCTAATGCTTAATGATAGTGTTTAAATATTATTGCACACTACAGTATTCCAGTAGACAAAAATGTTGCCAATATACTGAACAACCGAACTGTGTACGAGATGGACACTTCGACAAGACTAATTCAAATATTTTGAGCAACTGTTTATAAAAATATATAAAATTATTTTTTGAGCTTCATTAACCCTTAACATGCTCGGGGTTTAATATCCTGTCATCCCCACAGGCGCATGTCATTTTGAAAAAAAAAAAATTATTTTTTCTTCCTAACCTGTTAATATGTGTTTACTGATCACGGGAAAAATAATAAAAAAATCGTAAGTGGCATATATTGCCCGCTATAGGGCGGGGAAGTCTGGCAAATTATAGGCGCTGACTCAGCATGCGTCCCAGGCGGTCTGTTGCTCGCCAGCTGTCAGACCGGAGTTGCCACAAAGAGATAATTACCGAATTATTTCAATGTCTCTGATTGATTTTTCATAGTTTTTTTGCTGTAATATTATTCAATAGTGTGTAGTTTGATATATTTATATAATAAAATGAGTAAATCATTGCTGTACTCAAAAATATGGTGTGCATATTGTTGATTCAATTATGTTCATTAATCAGTGAACAAATACTTTGTCGGTTATTACACTATAAGCACAGGTTATATATAAGTATCTGCATGTTTTGTTCACTATAACGAACCATTAAGTAGCTATTATGAGTCAAAAAGTAACGAGGAGTGACCGCCGTGTACCAGCCAGCCACTCCCGCCCTCCCTCCAGTCATCTGACTCACCCACATTCTCCTCCCACAATAATGTTTTTGCTATAATTCACTATATACAGACGTTATATATAAGTATCTACATGTTTTGTTCACCATAACTGTACATCTAAGCTTGTATGGTGAGTAAAGGCACAAAGACGTAAGACCTCACACAGTCAGCTGATGGCTGCCGCCCTCAAGGCCAGACGCACTAATATTTCTCCTCCAACAATACTGTGTGGTGTTATTACGCTATATATACACATTATATATAAATATCTACCTGTTTTATTCACCATACTTGTACAAATAAACTAGTATGGTGCCCAAAGACCATCGTGGTAACCAGTAAACAACACCGTCGTCTGCACGGTGGCGTCGTGCAGACGACGCCACCGCCCTCACCAAAATGGCGGCTCCAAACCTTCTCTTGCTGTTTATACCCTCTATACACACGTTATATATAAGTATCTACATTTGTGTTCATCATAGCGAACCACTAAGCTGGTATGGTGAGTGCAGTCAATAAAAGATGGCCACACACAGTCAGAAGACATCGCCACCATCTTCCCTCCCACAGCATTACTCCTCCCTCCATGGCACACAGCACTAAATATCACCACAATCCTGCTATTATCAGAACCCTGGTCAGTTTTATCACAGTCAGGGGTCTTCTGTAATAATATCATCGCTACATAATAGCATGAACAAGTATATTTTGGCATTTTTAGGCGATGCTGTGGTCACAAGCTGAACAGCAGTGCTGTTAGGTCATGCTGCGTGTGTCAGGCTTGGTTGCTCACTCAATGCTGAGGCCAATAACACCCGCGAGTTTGGCCCACGATTTTTAAAAAAAATGGCGTCTGTTTACAAGAGCCCTGATGAAGGTGTGTTGAACCCCGTGTATCCGCGGGCCGTTTAAATCTTGCGTAGTACTCCAACACATCATATGACATGATGCGCAGTTAACTGGAACAACGTCCAACACGTCATATGACGTGATGCGCACTTTAAGGGTTAAAATGTCAAATATAGTATTTTATAGTCTCCGTGGTGTAGTGGTAAGACACTCGCCTGGCGTTCCGCGAGCGCTATGTCATGGGTTCGTATCCTGGCCGGGGAGGATTTACTGGGCGCAATTCCTTAACTGTAGCCTCTGTTTAATGCAACAGTAAAATGTGTACTTGGATGAAAAAACGATTCTTCGCGGCAGGGGATCGTATTCCAGGGACCTGCCCGAAACGCTACGCGTACTAGTGGCTGTACAAGAATGTAACAACTCTTGTATATATCTCAAAAAAAAAAAAAAAAAAAAAAAAAAAAAAAATATATATATAAACGTATCTCAAAATAAGCTCACAGAGAAATAGGGTTTAATCTCTTACTTGTGGAGACACGGTGATGCCTTGTGGTAGCAGCTGTGAGGCATTTGAGACTGTTATGCTTGTTCCAGGGCCAACTATTTGTGACTGGCTTGTTGCTGTTATGCTGTTAGCTGCTCCTGTGGATACCTGAGAAACACTCAAAATTCTTTAATCTCGGAAACAATTTCAATACTTTTGTTGCTATAGTTACAGTAAGTAAGAGATTAAGAAGTTTCACTAAAGTTCATTTTACTGCAATGATATTCTGCCATTTTAATATTTAAAATAACACAACAGCACAATTACTTTGTCTTTATATTGATTCTTGCACATTACCACACTTTTTTCTCCCAACAGCACAACTTATACAATTGTATCTAAAAAATCCTAATTATATAATTTTAGATTCAATCCAGATTTCTATAAATTTTATTTATTTTGGACAATTTATCACCAAATTTTCCAGATTTTTCTTATAAGAAATGATACAATAAATATTTATACATATTTAGTCACGATCTATCTATATAAAATTGAATGTCTGTTTGTCCAAAGTAGAAGGGCAGATGCTCGGCTTTACTTAACTTTCACATTTGAAACATAAGGCTTATGTGTAAAAAGCCTGTCAGGTTCAGCCTAAGAGCTTACTTATCAGTAACTACAAATGAGTGAGATTTAGCGTTTTATGCCCTGCCTCCTAACTGTTTATACCTGCAGTGCTAATTACCTCTCTCAACATTAACATTTCCATCATATTCCATAATTCCATTCTATCATGGAATATTTCCACCATATTCCATTTCTTGGATGAGAACAGCTGGAGCCTGTCCTCATCCAGGAGTTAAGAGCCTGTCCTCATCCAGGAGCTAGGGTCTGTCCTCAGTCAGGAGCTAAGACCTGTCCTCAGGAGCTAGGACCTGCACCCAGCTATGGTAGAAACTAAGCATTATTTTCGGGTAGCTGCTATAGATTGCTAGGCACTAGAGCCTGTCTTTAGGCAGGAGCTAAAGCCTGTCCTTGGCCAGGAGCTAGAGCTTGTCCTCAGCCAGGAGCTAGAACTTGTCCTCAGACAAGAGCCAGATTCTGCTCTCAGCAAGCGGCTAAATTCTATCCTCGGCCAGAAGCTAGAGTCTGTCCTCGGCCAGGAGTCAGATTCTATCCTTCAGTTGGGAGCTAGGTTGTCCTTTGCATGAACATCTGCCACAGAAACCCATTCTTCACCTATCTGGTTCCTTAAGATACTTCTTGCAGAAGAATATATATTATGTATCTATAATCACATTATAGAAGAGAAAACATAATTTTGGTCTGTCAGTGACTACCCTAAATTCAGAACTATTAGAAATAAAATGGCACAACAAGGAACAACAATACTCCGTAACAAAATATCCTCAGGTTGATCAGATTTTCTATAAATATCAACAAGACCATTACAAAGATTAATCAACACTGAGATCAAGACTTGGTTTATTGCTCTTGTCTGATAACAGTGACTTACAAAGTTTAATAATGTTATTTCCTTGAACAGTATGATTAAATTGAACTGATAAATATGTGATACAGTAGAGAAATTAAAACTATCCACATCACTTGTGTGATGGGGTAGGTCACCATCAATCAGATAATGGTATATATGTAAAGTGTTAAGACTCACTAAACTAGTCATCACATACCTGCTGTGCTTGTGACTGCTGCTTGTTATCGCCAGTGGCACTAGTGGTTGTGCTGTTATGGACAGCTGGTATAGCAACAGAGGGTGTTGCGATGGTGCTGGTAGCCCACGTGGATGTGGTAATGGGTTGGGATGTAGCCAGCTGGGTCATGGTGGCAGCAGTGCCTAGACTGGCAGAGCCCAGGGACATCATACCAGAGGCACTACCCCATAACATCTGAACTTGCTGCACCTGCCCATTGGGAAGTAGAATTTGTGCGAACTGGGGTTGAGCTTGAACCTGCAGAAAAAATCATCAATAGTATACAGTATACAAACATTTTGAAAATAATTTTCATATTTCCTTGTTGATAATGATATCAAAATTTGTATCCCAAATGAAGGCCTCAAGATCTATAAAGAGATCCACATACATTAAAAGCTGATGGTTCTGCACAGAGTTGAACAGATCTACATTGGGTAATCAGAATGCCTTGCATTTCAAATAAGGGAGGACCTGTCCACTTACCAATAACGTTTGTCAAAATTAGGAAGAGGGAGAAACTGTCCACTAGCAAAAATCAGGGTTGGTGTGGTAGCTACCCACTTACCAGCCTGGCCCAAAAGGTAAGTTAAGGTAATTATCAGGAAAGACCACTAATTAATTATGAGAATATAGCATTTGGAAAGAATAAGAATTTAGGATAAGGCCAAGGATATGAATGGCACCCAACCACTTGGATAGTCAGATTAATATAAGCCAACTTAGTTAATTCTATTTAAATTTAAACCTGCATTTTTTATCCATTCATTAAATAGATAAAAACCCAACCTGCTCCAACCAGAGTAGGTTGGGTTTCAAGAAAAACCTGGGTTTTTATCAACCCTGCCAAAACTCCAGAAGAATGGAGAGCCCCTACTCAGGAAATGAACCACCAGCAAACAAGACATGATGCTAGTGAAGTGACACCAAACAGCCACTAATTCCTGGACCATAATATGGCTACCCCACAATGCTGGAGACCAACACCCCTTGGCTGGTTTGGCTGCAATTGATTGCAAAACTGCAACAGCTCAAGTGACAGGGCTGGAGGTCACCATGTAACTGAACCCTGAAAAATACAAGGAGGGATATGATGAAGCAGAAGAATCCTCAGGCCCAGAAGAGTACACTGAGCAGTTCTTGAACCAGAGGAGTGCTGACCACCTGGGAAACTGTTACAGCACTTTCAGCCTAACCTAGACTAGAGGATACATAATACAGGTAAAGTCCATTTGACACAGCAGCCCTCAAGTTTGTGACTCGAGAGATAGCTTCTGCTAAGCACACACTGGTGGAGCGACTCACCGTTTATAACACAAGACACAGTAGGGCGAGGGGAAGGCTGACCTATGACCCAAATTAACCTCAGCTATTGCAGAAGCAGTGCTGGTGACAACTGTGACTTTGGGAATATGATATTGACACTTTCCACTACTATCTATCATTGGAAATGCATATGCAAAAGTGCATAAATTCTATCATAGTTCCCCGTCAATATTTTTCCTTCGAAAATTACCCCCCCCCTCCCATCAATTATAATCCTTCTTATTTCTAAGAGGTTATATTAATGCCTGTCATGCTTGCTCAGGTATTTATATAAATTTCAAGCATCAGAAGATAACCTGGGCCTGTTTGCAAGCAGGCTGGGGTAGCTAAGAGGCAGAATTGACCACTGAAGGTGACCTTTCAATCACATCTCCATGTATTAATGGTTCCACATCTCAAGGTCAAAGTTGATCTGCTATACTTATCAGTACAGACAGCAAATAACCCAAGTATCCAGTTACATTTGGTTTCTGAAAACTTGAAAAAAAAAAAATCCTGAACAAATCACTTGGGAAGAGATAACACTAATTGTGTCTACCAAGAATAAAAGTGTAAACTGTACAAATGAACTGCCAAGTTAACTCAAGCAAAACCAAAGATATCAATTGCCATACTTCTTCAGTAATCTCTACATAGAAGAAAGAACATTGAACACACCATCTATTTTGAAGACAACAATGGCTCCCTCAACCATGTGAGAAAATCAAGCTGCAGAGAAAGCTGTTTTTCCTTTATATTGCTGTATTTAAAACATAACTTCAATTCCAATAATATCGTTACAATAAAGGCTAGGGTACTGCAAGTGCCCACACAATGCATGGTGTGCTCATCTCTACTCACTCATGCTCCCAAGATGTATAACTTCATATAAAAAATCACACACACACAATGTAAAATTGATTTTCAATTCATTCTCAAACCCAATGATACAATATAATTATTGAAACAGAAGTTGAAGTGTTTTGGATGACATATACAGTATGTCTCCAGAGCATGAATGCATGTGATATTTGGCCTATGCTGTATTTATATTTTAACCTTGCTAGGCTTTGAAGCAAAATAGGTTTAATTTTGATCCAAAATTTCTTGCCTAAAAATTTTGAATTTTACCATGTGTAGCTTATATTTGTATGCAGATAAATTAAAGAAACCATTAAAATCAATTATCCATTGATTAGAGTTTATTAGGTCAGACCTGGTAATGTTTCAAGCTGATTTAAATTATCATTACTATATTGAAAATTAATTTTGAGCCCTTACAACCTTACCTGTGCCAGCTGAGGCATGACCTGTAATGTTTGACCATTTGCTTGAACCATATTTGGTAGGACAGGAATCTGTACAGGAAAGGGAATAGTCTGTAGAACAGTCTGGCCTCCAGCTGTAGATATGGGTATTTGGACTGGAATGGTGGCCTGGGGCATGCCAGCAACCCCAGATTGCATCACTTGTGTTGCCATCTGGCTCACTTGAGCTTGTGTGGCAGTTGCCTGGCCTCCTCCTGCAGTTGCGGTGCCTGTTGCAGTTCGAACACCACCAACAGTAATTGGCTGGAAAAGTAAGTAATATACTGGTCAAAACTATGTTAACTTTTTAATACTGTACTGTATCAATATTAGTGAAAATTGTAAATACTGTACTCATATCACAACTGACTATAAAAATTATACTGTATTAAAATACAAAAAGCAGTTCCCTAAAATTAGTATTTTTGGCTATACTAATTAGAATGAAATTCAACAACACCAAATTGTGACTAGATTCTTCTTTTTATTTTAGTCATGATTATTTTCTTGAAAAATTGAAAAAAGACAAAAGAAATAGGGTTTCCTTTCCAGAATTTCTGCACTACATTTTTCAACATTACAATACAATTCAGTATAAAGATAATATAAAATAAAATAAAAATAATTGACATTTTTTTGAATTATGACAATGATAAACCGTGCTAAATAGTTTCTCTTCAGTAATGTGTGTTGAGACTAGATCATTGTCCAGTGCGCTACTGGAAGATTACTTATCAGGTATGGTCATGACAGAGCACCTCCACATAACTGTGTCTAGCGATAGCATTCAAGCCTCACCTGTACAGAGAGGATCAGAGTGCACAAAGGCAACTTTCCATTAACAGAACAAATTTATGAGGCAAATGAAAATATTTACTTTAATTATTAGTCATTTATCTATAAATTAAATACATAAGTTTCTTAACAGAAATGAATCACTGATGCATCATAACTGTAACTTCAGAGGCAGTCTTACCGTTCCTACTTGGCCTACACTCTGCACATTCTGGATAATGTTTTGTGCTCTTATTATCTGTCCCGTTGGCGTAAATATGGCCTGATTTCCTGCAATCTGTATCTGCTGTGTGGCAGGTGCATGCTGAACAGATGCTGGTATGTATATGGCTTCCTGTCCATCAATGGTCACCGTTTGCATCTGAGCCTGGGGCATCACCGAATATGTCTGGCCATTTGCAGTGATGATCTGCGTAGCTTGGGGCTCTCTCCCCTGCAAGAAAAATATTTATAAAATAAATTGGCTCATAAAATATTATGCATCTGCGCACTTCCTATAAGTTAGGCCAAATGCAAGAAAACAGAATTAAACTCATATATACAATATTATATATTTAACATCATTTCCTTCTTTTTATACCATATACTTATTATTTGTACAGTACTTAAAATAAATAAAAAATGTAAAGTTTTAAACCTTTTACTTATTGTTTTGAAACAAAACCTTATAAAATAGCAAGAGAAAAATTAATACGTTAACTGATAAATTTATTGAGCTTATAGTAACCCCTTTTTTATACAAAGTAGTTAGGAATAATAATAAACACTTACAACATTTTACTAATGGTATAATTTCCTTTCTTATACATATGTGGTTAGGTTAGGTTACGCAAAGATCTTACAGCGAGGTGCAAAATAATAAGCCAAACGTGTGCAACTTGACATGGCGATCAATGAGCAGATAACCAGATCAAGTAACCTGGGAGCAAAGACTTCCCAAACAAAAATATTCAAAGTACGGTAAACGTAATGTAACCTAACCAGAAGTGTGCAGTATAAAAAAGAAAACACAATACCGTACAGTACTTCAACGGTTTCTTCCATCGCTGGAATAAAAACCACTGGAATCAAGTAACAAACTTTTATCATCCATTTCAAGCACATTTATACAACCATTTACTAAATTTGTTTACATGAAACCCACATCTACAAGCAAATTATACACTGTATATTTTAAGTTAATACAGATGTTTAGTCTAATCTAACTATAAATCCATCCACTAAAAAATTGGAAATAACTTTTAGTTATTACAGTCTTAAACCTCTATTGCTAAGAAAAATATAGTCAAGTGGATTTATTAACTAATATCATATGATCACTTGTCACAAGAGCATCCTTGACCTCACTTCATATTTCCTAGGTTATGTATCCTAACCTCAGTCATTTAGGTTATGTATCCTAACCTCAGTCATTTAGGTTATGTATCCTAACCTCAGCCATTTAGGTTATGTATCCTAACCTCAGCCATTTAGGTTATGTATCCTAACCTCAGTCATTTAGGTTATGTATCCTAACCTCAGCCATTTAGGTTATGTATCCTAACCTCAGCCATTTAGGTTATGTATCCTAACCTCAGTCATTTAGGTTATGTATCCTAACCTCAGCCATTTAGGTTATGTATCCTAACCTCAGTCATTTAGGTTATGTATCCTAACCTCAGCCATTTAGGTTATGTATCCTAACCTCAGCCATTTAGGTTATGTATCCTAACCTCAGCCATTTAGGTTATGTATCCTAACCTCAGTCATTTAGGTTATGTATCCTAACCTCAGTCATTTAGGTTATGTATCCTAACCTCAGTCATTTAGGTTATGTATCCTAACCTCAGCCATTTAGGTTATGTATCCTAACCTCAGTCATTTAAGTTATGTATCCTAACCTCAGTCATTTAGGTTATGTATCCTAACCTCAGTCATTTAGGTTATGTATCCTAACCTCAGCCATTTAGGTTATGTATCCTAACCTCAGCCATTTAGGTTATGTATCCTAACCTCAGCCATTTAGGTTATGTATCCTAAATTCAATCACCTAGGTTATGCATCCCTAGGCACTTAGTTTATTTATCCTTACCTCAGTTATGTAGTTTGTGTATTTTTTATTATATACATAAGCTTGTGTAATCTTTACTCCATAACTACACTTGTGCACCCTTTACTCCATAACTACACTTGTGTACCCTTTACTCCATAACTGCACTTGTGTGCCCTTTACTCCATAACTACACTTGTGTGACCTTCACTCCATAACTATAATTATGTGCCCTTTACTCCATAACTACACTTGTGTGACCTTCACTCCATAACTATAATTATGTGCCCTTTACTCCATAACTGCACTTGTGTGCCCTTTACTCCATAACTGCACTTGTGTGCCCTTTACTCCATAACTGCACTTGTGTGCCCTTTACTCCATAACTGCACTTGTGTGCCCTTTACTCCATAACTGCACTTGTGTGCCCTTTACTCCATAACTGCACTTGTGTGCCCTTTACTCCATAACTGCACTTGTGTGCCCTTTACTCCATAACTGCACTTGTGTGCCCTTTACTCCATAACTATACTTGTGCGAACTTTACTCCATAACTACACTTGTGCATCCTCTACTCCATAACTACACTTGTGTGCCCTTTACTCCATACCTATAATTATGTGCCCTTTACTCCATACCTATAATTATGTGCCCTTTACTCCATAACTGCACTTGTGTGCCCTTTACTCCATACCTATAATTATGTGCCCTTTACTCCATACCTATAATTATGTGCCCTTTACTCCATACCTATAATTATGTGCCCTTTACTCCATAACTGCACTTGTGTGCCCTTTACTCCATAACTGCACTTGTGTGCCCTTTACTCCATAACTGCACTTGTGTGCCCTTTACTCCATAACTAAGCTTGTATAATCTTTAATCCATAACTAAGCTTGTGTACTTTAATCGCTGTACTTCAACGCTGTTTGAATGTAATTTTCTGTAATAATCTGTAATTGTATTTGTGCTGCTTTTTCAACAATGTTCCCCCCTCTTTTACCTCTATTTTTATTTGTACTCAACACATTTTATTCTTTTTACCCATTAGTTTTAAGCTTTAGTCATTAGTGTTTTTTCCTGCCCGAAACGCTTTGCGTAATAGTGGCTTTAGGCATTGTATGTACTAGCTCTATCTATAAAGCCAACAAACTTTGTAAAATCTCTTTATGTATGTACCTTTACCTAAATAAAAATTATTATTATTAATCCATAACTAAGCTTGTATAACCTTTAATCCATAACCAAGCTTGTGTACCCTTTATCCATTACTAAGCTTGTGTAACCTTTACTCCATAACTAAGCTTGTGTAACCTTTACTCCATAACTAAGCTTGTGTAACCTTTATCCGTAACTAAGGTTGTGTACCCTTTATCTATAACTAAGATTGTGTACCCTTTATCCATAACTAAGCTTGTATAACCTAATCCATAACTAAGCTTATGTAACCTTTACTCCATAACTAAGCTTGTGTAACCTTTAATCCATAACTAAGCTTGTATAACCTTTAATCCATAACCAAGCTTGTGTACCCTTTATCCATTACTAAGCTTGTGTAACCTTTACTCCATAACTAAGCTTGTGTAACCTTTACTCCATAACTAAGCTTGTGTAACCTTTAACCATGACTAAGCTTGTGTAACCTTTATCCGTAACTAAGCTTGTGTACCTTTTATCTATAACTAAGCTTGTATACCCTTTATCCATAACTAAGCTCGTGTAACCTTTATCCATAACTAAGCTTGTGTACCTTTTATCTATAACTAAGCTTGTATACCCTTTATCCATAACTAAGCTTGTGTAACCTTTATCCATAACTAAGCTTGTGTAACCTTTATCCGTAACTAAGCTTGTGTACCTTTTATCTATAACTAAGCTTGTATACCCTTTATCCATAACTAAGCTCGTGTAACCTTTATCCATAACTAAGCTTGTGTACCTTTTATCTATAACTAAGCTTGTATACCCTTTATCCATAACTAAGCTTGTGTAACCTTTATCCATAACTAAACTTGTGTAACCTTTATCCGTAACTAAGCTTGTGTACCTTTTATCTATAACTAAGATTGTATACCCTTTATCCATAACTAAGCTCGTGTAACCTTTATCCATAACTAAGCTCGTGTAACCTTTATCCATAACTAAACCTGTGAACCCTTTACTCCACAACTTGTGCCTTTTACTCTATAACTTATTTACTCTCTAATACATAGTCTGTGTACCCTTAACAATAGTCAGTCACTTTTTGTTGTTATTGGGCCCAGAGACAACTACACCACATCTCAAGTCACTTAATAGTTAGAATATTCTTCACTCTAGTTCTTTGTTTACTTAAAACAGAACCCGAGACAAAATAATCTTCTTAGGAAATGACTCACGTGACTCAGGTATTTCAGCGTACGTTAACTAAGGAATCTTTCCCATTAACAAAATTATATTATCATCCAGGGTGTACTTATATTCCAGGTGAACTCTTAAAAAATGCCTTGCCTGAATCTCTAATAAAATATAATAACCTTTTATTATCATACTTTATTGATAATAAATACTTTAAAAATTAGCTATTGAACAGCTGTATAAAATTAAATTCAGCAACAAAGTATTTGATAAATGAAGTGAACAACTGCATATAATGACGTAGTACAACTGCTAGACTGAGCAACATGTATAAATGTTAAAGTCAGCGTGCCTCCACACTAGGTAGGCGGATCAAACAATGCAAGACTCATGCAAGTCTAGTCAGAGACTATTATTCCTTAGCGTTTCTGTAATATATTACACGATTATTTTGAACGCAACCTGGCAACAAAAGTACTCCCGCAAAAGGTTTGTGATTTTGAAGTATATTTAATTATTAATCACAAGATCGTTCTTACATAACGTATTAATTATTTAATTATTACGTACAAATTGTGCAGTTGTGCATATATCGTGAACATTTGTGAAGACCAAACATGCCAGCTGGAGAAATGTCGACTGTCTCCTCGGGTCTTTAGTTTAAACCATCCCCTTAAATAGTAAATGGCATTTTGACATAAATTCCTTAAGATCGAAAACTTATGTAGTACTAAAAATCATAGTGGCTCGTAATATTTACGTGATATCCCGTTTTCTATAAGTCGGTCCGCGGTTATGTTAGGTTCGGGCAACTTAGTACATCAGTTCAGTGGCGTTGTGAACGCTCGAGAGGACGGGTTGCGGGTTGTGTCAACTACAAATCCCAGGCAACTCTAGAGCCGTAGTGAGTGACTGTCATACTGACTCGCCTGTGTCCTGTATACTATACGTGTCTCGTACTCACACTTCTGGCTGCCATTTAAACCAGGTATGTCATTGATGTATAGGCTGCACGTGTCTTCCTTAATGACAGTCACGTAGGTTATACATGTGTTCACCATACTAAGACTCACGTAGGCCACATGTGTTTACCATACTGTCACTGTCACATGATTAGCCAGGTTGTGTTGTGTACGTCAGGCTGCGAGCAGCCGGGTCCAACAGCCTGGTTGACCAGTCCACCAAGTTGGAGACCTGGTCACAGGACCGCGGGGACACTGATCCTCTGAATCACCGCAAGATAGGTTACACGTTTTTACAATGCTGACACTGCCAAGTAGGCTACAGTACACTAGTCTGCCATATTGACATTGTCATGTGGGTTACAGTACGTGTCTGCCATACTGACATTGTCATGTATTCTACAGTACATGTCTACCATATTGGCAGTTAGGTAAGCTACAGTACACGTTTGCCATACTGACATTGTCATGTAGGCTACAGTAAACATGTTTACTTATGTCATAGGCTTACTTTGTAATTAAGATTAATAGAAACTAATAATATTTATTATTACAGTTTAAGTATTTTACTAATAATGACTAATTGTAGGTTTTTGTTACTACTGTTTCACATTAAAAAGTAATTGCCTTCCATTATCGTTATTAATTATTATAGTAATATTTTACCAATCTAATTTCTGTATACAGTATTATCATAATTAAATTGTTTTATGTTCCAATACAATTATTATTGTCTAATGATTTGTAAATGATTAATATTTATTACAGCATTATTCATTATTTCAGTGCAGGTTGCCAGAGTAATTAAAGGAAGTAATAGTTGGGTAGTTCAAAAATGATTTATCCTTTATTGCTTTATCTTTGATCTTATGGCAAATATACGACTATAGATACTTGGAAGGTGAGAAAAACAGGTTAATATATAGATAACAGAGTCAACAGTGTGTAGTAGAGATTGAGATAGAAAGTAACCTAGAGCTATAGGGCAAGGTCAGTGTTATGCTTCTCTATTGGTGTAGGGCCTCATATAGACTGCCAGTATTCCTTGTGATGTCTCGCTTTCTCATCTGCCATGCTAAATGCACTCTGCCTTTCGCTTTTCATCAAAATTCATTTGTTGTACAGGTATTGCATAATTTGGGGATTAATATAAAAAGATATAATAACGACTTTTTAGGCATTTATATACAAACTCGTCACCATTGCAAGTAATCTGAATAACTCACACGTGACAAGGAAAATGCATAAATGCCAATACTATTTATAATGATATATTCTTACACCAGTTAAGTCCTCGCTCCACACATACTGTCTCCAAGAAGACATAGTGAACGCTTGGCAGTGTAATCCGCTACAGCAGCCACTGACAACAGCCTCTAGTTCCTGTTCAAGTGTCCTGTCGCCAACCAGAACAATACATAAATTATTAGGTAAAAATATTAGCAACTATATGCATTACATTAAAAAAATTATAAATAAAAATAAAAATGTATACAACAGCCTGAATGTAGACGCCACGCTCATAAATTGCTTAACCAACTGGTTGGCTAAGCAATATTGCAACACTCAATATGGTACATGTATTACACTTGATACATGTACCGTATTGTGTAACCCATTATATGAAGTGCTTGATCTACATGTACTGGTTGGCCCAACCGCTTGGACTGGACAGTATTGCGACGACCTTGCTTCTAGCAAGGCCGCTTCTAGCAAGGCCTTGCTTCTAGCAAGGCAAGAACGCTTCTAGCGTTCAATCCCCGACCGTCCAAGTGGTTGGGTACCATTCCTTTACTCTGTCCTATCCTAAATCCTTATCCTCATATCCTTTCCAAGTGCTATATAATCGTAATGACTTAGTACTTCTGATAGTTGCCTTGCCTAACTTGCATAGTACATTCTTCTGACAATTGCCTTGCCTATCTTACATATACTGGGTGTAAACCACTATACTGTATTGTTCTGTGTAATCTAATGGAGTAAAGCTAGAAAATAATATAAAATGTAATACTATTACAAGTCAAAGACAGTTTATCGGGGCGAAATTCAGGACAGACTTAGAGAATGTAGTTGTACTGACAGTCCAAGGGCAACACAATTTTCAGGTCAGCCTAAAGACAGCAATTATTGAGTCTCAGAAAAATTTATTATTAATAGTTTAACTGGAAATTACTTTATCAAAGAAAATCCCTCAACAGTACAATTACCAAGACAGTATCGCAACAATGCAATTACTTAGACAATCCTGCAACAATACAATTATAAAAAAACCTAGGGTGTTGCAAGTATTGTTTAAAAACACTACAATTATTAAGTCAATGACAAGACACTACAATTATCAAGACAGTAAAAAGACATTGCTCTTATCAAGACAGGACATTGCAAATATCAAAACAGTAACTGGACAAAGCAATTATCAAAACAGTAACTGAACAAAGCAATTATCAAGACAATAACAGGACACGGCAATTATCAAAATAGTAACTGGACAATGCAATTATCAAGACAATAACAGGACACGGCAATTATCACGACAATAACAAGACTGCAATTATCAAGACAGTAACAGGACACTGCAATTATCAAGACAGTAACAGGACACTGCAATTATCAAGACAGTAACAGGACACTGCAGTTATCAAGACAGTAACAGGACACTGCAGTTATCAAGACAGTAACAGGACACTGCAATTATCAAGACAGTAACAGGACACTGCAATTATCAAGACAGTAACAGGACACTGCAATTATCAAGACAGTAACAGGACACTGCAATTATCAAGACAGTAACAGGACACTGCAATTATCAAGACAGTATTGGATACAGCAATTATCAAGACAGTAACAGGACACTGCAATTATCAAGACAGTAACAGGACACTGCAATTATCAAGACAGTAACAGGACACTGCAATTATCAAGACAGTAACAGGACACTGCAATTATCAAGACAGTAACAGGACACTGCAATTATCAAGACAGTATTGGATACAGCAATTATCAAGAGTAACAGGACACTAAAATCATGACACTGGAATTATCAAGGCAGTAACAGGACACGGCAATTATCACTACACTAACAAAATAACAAGGACGTTTGTCTGGACACCGTAGACTTCATCTGGTAAGTACATCTAATGTATGTAATTTATTTGATGTCCAATACAGAGCCACGAAGACTGATCCCGCGAACCTCCTCAGGGTAACATTAAGAGTCTAGGTAGTACATTTGGATTCGTTCTCGACTCATAATCGAAAATTCCTGGTTCTAATCCCTGGTGAGACAGAAATGGATGGGCACGTTTTCTTACACCTAATGCTTCTTCACGTGGCAGTAAGTAGGTATCCAGGTGTTAGACAACTGTTGTGGGGTTGCATCCTAGAGGAAGTACTTCGACCTTGGGGGGAACCAGATATACGCCTAAAGTGTGTGTTTGTATATACTGTATATATATATATATATATATATATATATATATATATATATATATATATATATATATATATATATATATATATATATATATATATATATATATATATATATACAGGATGCTTGTCTCCGACAAAACGAATTATTTATAGGAGTACCTCGTTGACCACCAGGATGACATACACTGCGTTTATTTGGGATTATGCATGTTTTTACCTGAATTTACCCGAGGGCCACCATCCTTCCTACTGGCCACGACGGGGACAGGAAGCCGGGGGCTTGTCAAACGTTCCTCTATTTATCCTGCATTTTGAACTGCAGTATTGCCTTGGCATTGGTTGCTGTGAATGATTGTGACGCTGCTGTCCTGTCACTTCCCTGTTGTTGAGTAAGATCGGGAGGTTGTCCTGCAAGGTATATACTACGTGATATACCGGCTCATTGATATAAGAGTTATCTCGAGTTACTTTAATAATTCACATAAATTGGTAAACAGTAGTCGTACAGAATACGATTGTCGGGGGGCAGGAGGCCTGTTTAGGCTTATGGTAGTCCTAGCCACCAGTGATGCTGTCCTCTATCCAGTTACTTGATAGACCCAACAACAGTTAACATGACTTCATGTTGTCCTGTGACATGGGCGGCTCGGAGTCTAGTACATGGGCTGCCATGGTTGTCCTGGGGTATGGGCGGGTGTGTCCTGTATAAGGGCGACCATGCTTGTCCTGATATGGATGGCTCCGGGTGTCTTAAGCGATATGGGCGGCCCCAGGTGTCCTGTGTAATATTGGTAGCTCTGTCCTGTGTGGTGTGGGCGGTCATGCTTGTCCTGTGTGATATGGGCGACTGTGAGTGTCTTGTGTGGTATGAGCGCTGGTGGTGGGGGTCCTGTGTGAAATGATGTTACACTGAACAAGTTGTTAAGTAATATATGGGCGGTGAAGGTTGTCCTGAGTTGGGGGTGTGGCGAGGAGGATGGTCCCTTGTTATATATGGTTGCCCTGGTTGTTCTGGGCGGTGTCTGGAGGTAGTGGGTGGGTGGAGGATGGTGTTGTGGGCGGGGTGTGGGCGGGTGAGGGCGGGGACAGTGTGAGGGAACAGGAGGCGACACACGATGGGCCTACCATCACCGCCCACTGCCCCGCCCAGCTCCTCACCACACACTCACCACACACTCGCCACATACTCGCCACACACTCAGCCTGGCAAGAGGGAGGGCGGTGTGTGTCGGGCGGGGCTGGCGTGGGCGGTGGGTGGAGGTGGTGTGGGCGGTGCCCCAGGAGGTAGGCTGGCCCCAGGCCTGTCCTGCAGCACGTGGCTCCTGTCTGAGTGCCGCCTCCTGCTAGGCGGGGCCTAGCCTGCCCTATACACCACACCATATACACTCTCCCCTCGAGTCCTGAGCCGCCCTCCCCGCCCTCTCTCTCACCTGCGACGCCGTCTGCTGCACCATGGGTTCCGTCTTCATCGCCTGCACCGTCTGCCCGGACATAGCTTCCCACACCGCCAATATTAAACTCGCAACACCACACTTTATCCTAACAGATTCAAAGCTTCTCTTGTGAGGACGACTGTGGAGTTTCACCAGTGTATCCCTCCGCCATGGGTGGAGATTGCCACCCCCGCCCCCAGCTGCCGCCCCTCATCCCGCTCACCCACCATCCTCACACAACACCTCTCATACAATTTACACTTTGCGTGCTATGATCTGCTAATATATTTATACAAGATTGTGAGTTTGTGCTTGGAACTAGTTTGCGCGTGAGGGTGTTGTAGGAAGAGAGGGGCGGCGGGAGGGAGGTGTTGGGTGCTGTGATTGGTGGAGACGCCGCCCCGAGGCCGCCCACGACCTTCACCACCCCGCTACACATCGCTCAATACCATATTGTTTCATCACTACACTTTCTTCCTTTCCTCTCTTCCACACTAAATTATTCTCAATTTTTACCGTCAATATCATCGATAATCTTGAATTCAAAGTATTTCTAACGTATATTGAATGATTTAAATGTCGGTTGGAGGCGGAGGAAGCCGCGGCTCTCGACGCTGAACATTACGAGTTGGAAAGTTTGGGTGAACGGCGATATTTTCCCGCCCTCACCCACCAGACCGACCCTCCCACCATAATGATAGCCTTCTCCGCCCCGCTCCTCCACTACCTCACCCTCACACTACCCACACCCTCACACTACCTACACCCTCACACTACCTACACCCTCACACTATCTGCAACCTCACACTAACTTAACTCTCAGATAGCCTCACTCTCACCACAAGCGTAGTTAAGGCGGGTGAGGGTGGTGAAATGTGAGGAGAGAGTGGGGTGGCGGAGAGAGTTGAGTGAGCCACCCTACTTTCTCCCATAATGAAGGTCCATCTCACCCAGCTCCTGCTTCCACTGATTACATAATGAACCCTGCAGTATTTGTCACCATACACAGTGCCTCGCACCCTCGCATCTCGCTCCAATTCAGTTTCTTTATTATGCACCCCCTACCCATTCCGTGGGCGGTGGTGGAAAAGGTTACCACAGCACATAATGGGTTCAGGAACTGAACCCTATAGTTCATTTAGCTAAGCAAGTGACAATCTCTTGAAGTTAGTTACAAGTGTGCACCTGGCTCCAGCAGATACAATAGTGAGGTGTGGGGGAGATGAGGTGTGAGGAGACAGGAGGAGGGATGATGCAACAAGGCGGGGTGAGGGCGGCGCCGCCCAGGCACGGTGGGCTGACTCCTCACCACAATTGCCTCCCTCCTCCGTTGCCGACTCGCCTTTTTATTACATTTTACACCCCCAAGTGATATATTGCATGACCTGCAGCCACCACTGCAACTCGTCTACTGCTGAGTCAAATGCAAAAGCAAACTTATTGACTGCTAAATGTACATTTCTTGAACGCTGATAAATTATTTACATGTGCTTATGTGCATGGCCAAGTGATATTTGCAGGAGTTGCCACACCCACACCACGTGATGCTGTCATCACTTCTCCCGCACCACGTGATGCTGTCATCACTTCTCCCGCACCACGTGATGCTGTCATCACTTCTCCCACACCACGTGATGCTGTCATCACCTCTCCCACACCACGTGTTGCTGTCATCACCTCTCCCACACCACGTGATGTTGTCATCACCTCTCCCACACCACGTGATGTTGTCATCACCTCCCACACCACGTGATGCTGTCATCACCTCCCACACCACGTGATGTTGTCATCACTTTTCCCGCACCACGTGATGTCATTACCTCTCTCACACAACCTTGGACTATCAGAAAGCTCTTGACACAATACCCTATAAGAGACTGTTGCATAAGTTGGAGAAACAAGCTGGAGTAAACAGTAGTGTGCTCCAATGGATAAGGGAGTACCTGATCAACAGGAAGCAGAAAGTTACTGTGAGCGGTGAGATCTCACGCTGGCGTGATGTCACCAGCGGAGTCCCACGGGGTTCTGTACTCGGACCTATCCTCTTTCTGATATACGTGAATGATCTTCTAGAAGGTATAAATTCATTCCACTGAAGTGTTTGCTGATGATGCTAAAATTATGAAAAGGATTAAGACAGAGGATAGCAAGAGGCTATAGGATGACCTGGACAGACTGAAGGAATGATCGGCCGAGCGGACAGCACGCTGGACTTGTGATCCTGTGGTCCCGGGTTCGATCCCGGTCGCCGGCGAGAAACAACGGGCAAAGTTTCTTTCACCCTATGCCCCTGTTACCTAGCGGTAAAATAGGTACCTGGGTGTTAGTCAGCTTCTTGAGGTTATCTTGAGATGATTTCGGGGCTTTTTAGTGTCCCCGCGGCCCGGTCCTCGACCAGGCCTCCACCCCCAGGAAGCAGCCCGTGACAGCTGACTAACACCCAGGTACCTATTTTACTGCTAGGTAACAGGGGCATAGGGTGAAAGAAACTCTTCCCATTGTTTCTCGCCGGCGCCTGGGATCGACCCCAGGACCGCAGGATCACAAGTCCAGCGTGCTGTCCGCTCGGCCGACCGGCTCCCCCAACTGCAGCTGTCACGGGCTGCATCCTGGGGGTGGAGGCCTGGTCGAGGACCGGGCCGCGGGGACACTAAAAGCCCCGAAATCATGTCAAGATGGCTACTAGAGTTTAACTCGAGCAAATGCAAAGTGATGAAGATAGGCGTAGGGAGAAGGAAGCCAAACTTAAGGTACCAGCTGGGAGAGGAAAACCTTCAAGAGTCAGGAAGAGAGAAAGATCTGGGGGAGGGGGGGGTTGATATCACACCAGATCTGTCCCCTGAAGCCTACATGAAAAGGATAACATCAGCGGCGTATGCAAGGCTGACGAACATAAGAACTGCCTTCAGAAACTTGCGTAAGGAATCATTCAGAACCTTGTATACCACACATGTCAGACCAATACTGGAGTATGCGGCTCGAGCGTGGAGTCCACATCTATTCAAACACAAAACGAAGTTAGAAAAGGTTCAGAAGTATGCCACCAGACTAGTCTCCGAGCTGAGAGGAATGAGCTATGAGGAAAGATTACTGGGACTAAACCTCATGACACTGGAAGACAGAGTAGTTAGGGGGAGACATGATCACTACCTACAAAATTCTCAGAGGAATTGCCAGGGTTGATGAAGATAAACTGTTTGTTTATCGTGTTCTGTCTTGTGTTTGTCATAAGTTTATTCACCTCGCCCAAAATGAGTATAAGTTCGATGAATCTGTGTGTAAATTGTGTCTTTGAAAATGTAATAAGCATTACGAAATGCGTTCAGGCGTCAGACAATTAAAAAATGAATTTTAGAGAATTGATATTTTTATTTCCACCGACAGTGAAGAAAAACATAAGAAATATTGAGAAAATTCGTGTTAGAATTATTAATCTTACCTTTTCGGTCATATTCAACAACATATGTTTACAAGAAAGACTGCTACCAAAATATACTAATATATATATTGTAATCAAATTAATATTATTGGCTAAAAATGGAATTACATGTTGCTCAATCATGTAATTATATTGAATTTGTGAGATAATATTTATCGTGACAACTGTAAACCCGCGCTTTCGGTGCGAAACTTGAATTTACCTGAGGGCCACTAATACACTAGTGGCCTCGACGAGGACAGGAATTCGGCGGCTTGTCACATTAAATGTACCCCCCCATTTGCTCCTGGTGATTTTTTCCAGCTGAAATAAGGTCCATTCTTTCCAGATGGGATACTATACTGCGGACCTCGTCTTTCATGTAAAGCAAACACGCATTCAATACATGTATTGCATATATATGAAATATTTGTAAGTATATTTAAGTACAATTCGTTATTAATTTATAGACAGTATTGGCAAGTTATATCTGAGTTACCCGCGCCACTCACGTCGTATCCTGTTTTATTACATCAGCTTCAAATGTCTCCATTAGCCCTGTCACGTCTAGTTTCAGACCGTCCTCCAAACAGAGACCCAAAAGTGATTCCATACACCCGCCAAACTCCCTGTTTATGAATGAAAAACGGTTTACACACGACTCGCAACTGATTTCATTCGAACATTTCCGGAACAAGTGCTTCATTGACGAAATTTGTTCGAACCACAACGCTATAAATGCTTCACCCACGTACTACAAATACAAATAATCGCCAACAAAACCTAAACACCTAACCTAACCTATGCATATATATATATATATATATATATATGCACAATATGCTAATATATTATAATATTAATTTATATTTGAGAAAATTCCCGTTTTGAATGAACAGCATGTAAAAATATATGAATGCGTCTGTGGGGTCGACCGCTGGATGAAATGGACTTGAGTCGAAGACGGGTTGCTAGTGTGCAGTGTTGTTAAGTCCTGTGGCCCTCAACCGTTCCTAGTTTGAGAGTCGACAAAGTTCTGGAATGATTTTTGTCACTGTGTTGTGTTACGACACTGGGTCTAAAATTGCACTCTGGTAAATGTATCCAGGATCGTATTTCATTTGTTGACATACGTAATAGGGACCCTTAACTCTTTTAGGTATTTTAGTGAAAGGCCCTTATGAATGAGTTGAATTATGTGTGGGATTAGTGTTATTTAAATTATAGTTTTTTTAGATAGATTTGGGTTAAGGAAGGAGTGAAGTTGTTGATTGTTTTAGATTCAGCTACTCTGAACAAAAAAGTTCCAAGCAGCACGGGCTATGGCAAGCCCGTCGTGCTTACCTGGCACAGGAGATGTGGAGGAATGATTGATTTGATGAAGATTAAGCCACCCAAAAGATGGCACGGGCATGAATAGCCCGTAAGTGGTGGCCCTTTTGAGCCATTACCAATATCAAGAGCTGATACTGGATATCTGTTGAGGTGCAACTGCACCCTGCGTGATGGGAGTTGTCTCCCGTGTGGAGGAATGAATGTTGTTGTTATAGATTCAGCTACACGGAACAAGTTCCAAGTAACACGGGCTATGGTGAGCTCGTAACTTGCCTGGCACAGGAGCGGGGCAAGTAGCACAGGCTATGGTGAGCCCCTAGTGGACTTACCTGGCACAAGAACGGTGCGGGAGGAATGAACTCTGGCAGTTTGTTTACAGAGGACTGATCCTCATTTTGTAAATGGCGGGCGATCGCTTCCTTGCCAGACGTAAGAGCATTTTGATGCTCCTAGATTTGTAATGGCTCTGTGATAATAATTTGTTATTGTATTGTAAATATAGGATGTTATATTTATATTTAGAACTGCACAGTGGCAATTTAATATTGTATTAAAGGTTCAAGTATGGTTACTGTATAATCAGCTGATCAAGCAAGCAGCAAGCCACATAGAGCCGTGTTATTCTGCAGCAACTTCAGGCTCGGTCGGACGTGGGTATTCCCCCTCTTGTTTTTCTCCTCTTATTATTTACTATAAGCATGATAAGTAATATTGTTGCGTGCCACTATATGTTCTAAGTGTAACTGATTCTGTGTTCCCTTGTCAAATTCAAATTCAAATTTTTTATTCAAGTAAAAATACATACATAGAATATTAGTTTAGTTTAGTTCATTTATTATGCATCCCATACCCATCTTGTGGGCGGTAGTGGAAAGGGTTACAGAGGCACATAATGGGCTCAGGGACTGAACCCCACAATTCATTTAGCTAAGCAAGTTACAATCTTGATGAGCTAGTTACAAAATTCAATATAAGTCGTCACATCAACAATGGGTTCGAGATCGACCTCAAGTACAGGTTCTAAATTAAGCAGCTGACATATGTGGAGAATATTAACATACAAACATAATGTTGGATTTATAGATAACGCTAGTACATACAATATGTAAAGGCATTAATACACACAGCGTATCGGGCAACCGAAATACTTTGGGTTCCAAGTGATTAGATCTTTGTACTGACTAGTGAACACGTGTCTGACATAGTGTTGTTAAGTTTAATGGCGTGTGTTGTCCCTTAAGGAAAAGTAAACTTTTTTGCTGTATGTAAATCTTGTCTCCTGTCTATGTGGAGTCAGAGAGGTAACTAAGAGAGGTGGTAAAGGATTACTTTACCACCTGGGGGGGGGGGGTACTTGGGGGGGGGGGTTCTAGGGGTTAATAAATTATATTAAGGTAAATTTCAGCTGGAGTTTCCATCACCCCTTCTTGAGTAGGGTTAGGTGACCTGCTCTAGACGACAGACCATATTGGCAATCTTATTTGCTGGGAATTGTTTCCCCTGGGGTCCGGGCCTTTCCTAATCCCAATAGGTGGAACTTCCTTACATTGATTTATACCCAACACAACACCACCCACAACATGTTGAACTTTCCCCAACCCAGATATATTCTTTTGAAGGCGAGGCCTCTATGCTCCGACAGTGCAGTGAACTAAGACCATTTGTGCCAGATCTCGGTAATCTTTTTGAGCTTCCGTTTCCACGATAAGTATGGGGAGCACAATAAACTACCGCTCACAGGATGAGTATGGGGAGCACAATAAACTACCGCTCACAGGATGAGTATGGGGAGCACAATAAACTACCGCTCACAGGATGAGTATGGGGAGCACAATAAACTACCGCTCACAGGCTGAGTATGGGAGCACAATAAACTACCGCTCACAGGATGAGTATGGGGAGCACAATAAACTACCGCTCACAGGATGAGTATGGGGAGCACAATAAACTACCGCTCACAGGATAGGTATGGGGAGCACAATAAACTACCGCAGACTGAGAGGCGGTGGGTGGCAGACCCGCCAAAGTTTAGTTTAGTTCATTTATTATGCACCCCATACCCATCTTGTGGGCGGTAGTGGATAGGGTTACAGAGGCACATAATGGGCTCAGGGACTGAACCCCACAATTCATTTAGCTAAGCAAGTTACAATCTTGAGGAGCTAGTTATAAAATACAATAGACATCGTCACATCAACAATGGGCTCGAGACCGACCACAAGTACAGTTTCTAAATTAAGCAACTGACCTATGTGGAGAGCTAGTGTCACAATTGATGTGTTTGTCCTGCACGCCGCCCCCCGCCCCTTCCCCCTCCCACCCAGTGGGCTGCGGTTGATAGGTCACAGTCACTTAGTTACTATCTACAGTTACCAAACAGGATATTTAGCCAATACTTCTCGCAGCAGATAGTTCTGAATGAAATATTTACACTTGAACATTGGTTATAGAATTTTATCTGAATTCACGTATCTTTTCGCACTCCATCACATAGTGACGGAAGGTGTGCGATTAATTTTGTTGACACAGTTTACATTTGGTCAGGTCAACATCAGCAGGTAATGATAATTCCCAGAGATACTTGTAACCGAGTCTAAGCCGAGCAGTAGTAACATCTAGAAGTTTGCTGATTTTATTGGATGAACCATAGATGTGTGGCTCCTCTTGCATGATAGTATGATGATAGATGGAATTACTGGTGTCGATTTCACTTTGCCTCAGAGCTACAAGATTCTTGAGGTTCTTGGTGTACTATTGCTCTCAGACTGCTTATTGACAATCCAAGGTTACACTCAACGGCTCCTTTAAAGGCAGATTCTTTGGCTAACTTATCAGCTCTATCATGCATTCGGAGGCCAACATGAGATGGCGTCCACATGAAATGGACTCTGTTACCATCATTAATAATTTTGTTGTATTTGTGTCTAGCTTCAGACACGAGCATGGTACAGTTATATCTTAAAGAGTTGAGAGCAATTAATTTATTTATCTATATTTATTATTTATTTATTTATTTATTTATATATAAGAAGGTACATTGGGGTTAAATGAGAACATAGAAATGATGTTGATTTTACAGTCTTGTAAAGCCACTAGCACGCATAGCGTTTCGGGCAAGTTCTTAAACTAACAGATAATTTTAAGTAGATAATTTACAGTAAAATTGACAAAAAATGAGGTACATATTTGCAAGGTACAGTGGAAATACATTACATACAATCGGGTACATTGCAAGAAATTTTGACACAAAAACAAAGATTAGAATAATACACAATAATAACAATACACTTAATGAACAAGGATTACTAGGTTCATTAGGATAAAATTTCAGGGTTATACATTGGTTCACTGAAGTACAATTTGATAATCATTTGAAGGAATAATGCAGTAGAATATGCACTCAATATTACAACCATGATATCAGATGATATCTAAGATTACAATGGTAAAGTAATATGGCTTAGGTACAAGTATTGGGGGATTGGGTAGCACTAGGTACAGTGCGAGTTAAAGCACTAGGTAGGAAACTATGAAGATGAAATTAGGTACTTTTTGGTTTTATTTTTGAATACGGCAAAAGTTGGACAGCTTTTCAATTCATTAGGGAGTGAGTGCCATAGACTAGGTCCCTTTATTTGCATTTGCAGAGTGTTTACACAGAATAAGTTTGACTCTGGGGATATCAGAGAGATATTTATGTCTGGTATAGTATGTGTTTTATTACATCTGTCTAGGAAGAGTTTCAGAACAGGGTTTGCAATTAAGAAAAGGGTTTTATAAATGTAATTGACACAAGAGAATGTTCACATACCTCAAATCTTATCTTACTGACAGGCCCCAGTATGTTTCTGTGAATAATTCAATTTCTCCCACCCTACCCATCAACATCGGTGTTCCTCAGGGCAGCATACTTGGCCCTCTCCTCTTTCTCATCTACATTAATGACCTTCCAAAGGCCTCCCAACACCTCAAACCAATTCTATTTGCTGACGACACAACCTTCATTTACTCCAGTCCTGACCCCCTTGCTCTAAATGCCACAGTAAATACTGAGCTAAATAAAGTCCATCTTTGGCTAACTGCCAACAAACTCACCCTTAACATTGACAAAACTTTCTATATTCTGTTTGGCAATAAATCCTCTAATCAAATAAATCTCAGAATAAACAATACCCAAATTTGTAACAAAATAGATGGCACATTCCTTGGCGTTCTCATTGACAAGCAAGCTGAATTTCCAGGGACACATTCTAAATATATCAAAAAAAGTTTCAAAAACTGTTGGCATTCTTTCTAAGATCAGATATTATGTACCCCGCCCTGCCCTGGTGACTCTCTATTACTCCCTCATCTATCCTTATCTCAACTATCGTATTTGTGCTTGGGGTTCTACTACCCAAAATCATTTACGTCCTCTAATTACTCAACACAAAGCTGCTATTAGGACAATATCCAACTCTGGCTCCAGACATCACTCGGTACCCCTACTCAAATCTCTGAATATGTTAGATATTAAGTCACTGCACATTCTCTCATGTGTATTATACATATATAAAACGCTGAACTGTAATGCGAATCCTGACCTCAAAAGCTTCATTGAAGGTTGTAACAGAACTCATGAGCACCACACCAGAAACAAATACAGCTTTGATATTCCAAGAGTACGACTTAATCAAACTAGAAATGCTCTACAAATCAAGGGACCCAGAATGTGGAATGACCTTCCCAACCATGTTAAAGACTGTACCTCTCTCAATCAGTTTAAGATAAAAACGAAGCACTACCTAATAAATTCCCTGTAACCTACCTTACCCCTATATTGTCAACCCATGTCTGTTTTTTTAAACAACGCTGTTTGTCGACCTAATTGTATTTGTGCTGCTTTTTCAGCCATGTTCCCCCCCTTTTTTATCTTTATTTTTATTTGTTCTCAACACATTTTATTCTTTATACTCAGTTAGTATTAAGTTTTAGTCATTAATGTTTTTCCTGCCCGAAACGCTTTGCGTAATAGTGGCTTTAGGCATTGTATGTGCTAGCTCTATCTATAAATCTATCAATTTTTGTAAAATCTCTTGTATGTATGTACCTTACCTGAATAAACATTTATTTATTTATTTATTATTATTTATTTATTTATCATTGGGGGGATTCATTACCTACAGCCACCTGCCATAGATATCAATATCCCAACCTAATTCTGGCAATTACAATGTCACACTGTCTAGTGGATGTTTTATGCTGCCCGTACATATGATTTCCGGTTCTAATCATGTCATATATCTTTATACTCAAAAAGAATAAATATCTCTTTGATATCCCCAGTCAAACTTAATCTGTTTAAACACTTTGTAAATAAGAGGACCTTGTCTATGGAACTCACTCCCTAACGAATTGAAAAGTTGTCCAACTTTTGCCTTATTCAAAAATTCAACCAAAAAGTACCAAATTTCATCTTCATAGTTTATTATCTAGTGCTTTATACTCGCCCTGTATCTAGTGCAACTCAATCCCCCCATTATATGTACCCAAGCCATACAATCTTTATCTTTGTCATCATTGCTATCACCGTATATCATGTTTGTTATATTGAGTGCATATTTTACTGCATTATTCCTTGAAATGATTCTCAAAATGTGCTTCAGTGAACCAGTTGATAACCCTATCTTACCCTAATGTACCTACTAATCTTTGTCATTATTGTGTATTAATCAAATCTTTATGTATTGTGTCAAATTTTCTTACAATGTATCTGTAAACATTTTTAGTAAATTCTGCTGGAAATTACCCACTTAAAATTATCTGTTAGATTAAGGACCTAACCGAAACGCTATACGTGCTAGTGTGTTTACAAGAATGCAAAATCTTCATTGCTATGTACTCTCTTAACCCACAATGTACCTTCTTGTACATAAATAAATAAATAAATACTCGTGCCTTCTGCCCTTTGAGTGTCAGTAACTGCTCTTCTGTCTTCCCTAATTTCCTGAAATATTGCGGATTTTACAGCAGAGATTGAAATGCCCATATCCAACTTAATTTCAGGCTTATCGCAGTTGGTTTCCAGACTCAGTGGTAGTGGATGACAGACTCAGTGGTGGTGGATGATAGACTCAGTGGTGGTTGGTTGACAAACTCAGTGGTGGTGGATGTCAGACTCAGTGGTGGTTGGTTGACAAACTCAGTGGTGGTGGATGACAGACTCAGTGGTGGTGGATGATAGACTCAGTGGTGGTTGGTTGACAAACTCAGTGGTGGTGGATGTCAGACTCAGTGGTGGTTGGTTGACAAACTCAGTGGTGGTGGATGACAGACTCAGTGGTGGTTGGTTGACAAACTCAGTGGTGGTGGATGACAGACTCAGTGGTGGTGGATGACAGACTCAGTGGTGGTGGATAATACGCTCAGTGGTGGTGGATGACAGACTCAGCGGTAGTGGATGACAGACTCAGTGGTGGTGGATGACAGGCTCGATCAGTGGTGGTGGATGACAAACTCAGTGGGGGTGGATGATAGACTCAGTGGTGGTGGATGACAGACTCAGTGGTGGTTGGTTGACAGACTCAGTGGTGGTGGATGACAGACTCAGTGATGGTGGATGATAGACTCAGTGGTGGTGGATGACAGACTCAGTGGTGGTTGGTTGACAAACTCAGTGGTGGTGGATGACAGACTCAGTGGTGGTGGATGATAGACTCAGTGGTGGTTGGTTGACAAACTCAGTGGTGGTGGATGACAGACTCAGTGGTGGTGGATAATACGCTCAGTGGTGGTTGGTTGACAAACTCAGTGGTGGTGGATGACAGACTCAGTGGTGGTTGGTTGACAAACTCAGTGGTGGTGGATGACAGACTCAGTGGTGGTGGATGACAGACTCAGTGGTGGTGGATAATACGCTCAGTGGTGGTGGATGACAGACTCAGCGGTAGTGGATGACAGACTCAGTGGTGGTGGATGACAGGCTCAGTGGTGGTGGATGACAAACTCAGTGGTGGTGGATGATAGACTCAGTGGTGGTGGATGACAGACTCAGTGGTGGTTGGTTGACAGACTCAGTGGTGGTGGATGACAGACTCAGTGATGGTGGATGATAGACTCAGTGGTGGTGGATGACAGACTCAGTGGTGGTTGGTTGACAAACTCAGTGGTGGTGGATGACAGACTCAGTGGTGGTGGATGACAGACTCAGTGGTGGTTGGTTGACAAACTCAGTGGTGGTGGATGACAGACTCAGTGGTGGTGGATAATACGCTCAGTGGTGTTGGATGATAGACTCAGTGGTGGTGGATGATAGACTCAGTGGTGGTGGATGATAGACTCAGTGGTGGTGGATGACAAACTCAGTGGTGGTGGATGATAGACTCAGTGGTGGTTGGTTGACAAACTCAGTGGTGGTGGATGACAGACTCAGTGGTGGTGGATGACAGACTCAGTGGTGGTGGATAATACGCTCAGTGGTGGTGGATGACAGACTCAGCGGTAGTGGATGACAGACTCAGCGGTAGTGGATGACAGACTCAGTGGTGGTGGATGACAGGCTCAGTGGTGGTGGATGACAAACTCAGTGGTGGTGGATGATAGACTCAGTGGTGGTGGATGACAGACTCAGTGGTGGTGGATGACAAACTCAGTGGTGGTTGGTTGACAGACTCAGTGGTGGTGGATGATAGACTCAGTGGTGGTTGGTTGACAAACTCAGTGGTGGTGGATGACAGACTCAGTGGTGGTGGATAATACGCTCAGTGGTGGTGGATGATAGACTCAGTGGTGGTGGATGATAGACTCAGTGGTGGTGGATGATAGACTCAGTGGTGGTTGGTTGACAAACTCAGTGGTGGTGGATGACAGACTCAGTGGTGGTGGATGATACGCTCAGTGGTGGTGGTGGTTGACAAACTCAGTGATGGTGGATGAGAAACTTAGTGGTGGTGGATGAGAAATTTAGTGGTGGTGGATGAGAGACTCGGTGGTGGTGAATGAGGAACTTAGTGGTGGTGGATGAGAGGCTTAGTGGTGGTGGATGAGAGACTTAGTGGTGGTGAATGAGAGACTTAGTGGTGGTGGATGAGAGGCTTAGTGGTGGTGGATGGGAGACTTAGTGGTGGTGGATGAGAAACTTAGTGGTGGTGGATGAGAAATTTAGTGGTGGTGGATGAGAGACTCGGTGGTGGTGAATGAGAAACTTAGTGGTGGTGGATGAGAAATTTAGTGGTGGTGGATGAGAGACTTAGTGGTGGTGGATGAGAGGCTTAGTGGTGGTGGATGAGAGGCTTGGTGGTGGTGAAGGAGAGACTTAGTGGTGGTGGATGAGAGGCTTAGTGGTGGTGGATGAGAGACTTAGTGGTGGTGAATGAGAGACTTATTGGTGGTGGATGAGAGACTTATTGGTGGTGGATGAGAGACTTATTGGTGGTGGATGAGAGACTTATTGGTGGTGGATGAGAGACTTATTGGTGGTGGATGAGAGACTCAGTGGTGGTGGATGAGAGACTTAGTGGTGGTGGATGAGAGACTTAGTGGTGGTGGATGAGAGACTTAGTGGTGGTGGATGAGAGACTTAGTGGTGGTGGATGAGAGACTTAGTGGTGGTGGATGAGAGACTTAGTGGTGGTGGATGAGAGACTTAGTGGTGGTGGATGAGAGACTGAAAGGCGGCGGGTGGCAGCCTCCACGTCAGCCGACCCTCACCTGTTTCGCTACATCTCATGACGTCACTCGCGCGTAAATTCAGAAAACAAACTGGAGCTGACACAAGGACCATCTCCCGGTGTTGTGGTGTGTGGTGACATCTGTGAGGCGTTACTCCCAGTAGGTGGTGGTGTGGGCGTGCACCCAACGGTGTGGGCGTGGAGTTAGATGTTGTGTGGGAGTGTAGGCTGGAGGAGGAAGCCATAGTTAGGGCGGGTCAAGGTAGGCTGATAACGGCCGCCCCGCCCCATATTACCTCCCTAGGTGCCCTCACACCAGTCCTGGGGCTCCCTCACACCAGTCCTGGGGCTCCCTCACACCAGTCCTGGGGCTCCCTCACACCAGTCCTGGGGCTCCCTCACACCAGTCCTGGGGCTCCCTCACACCAGTCCTGGGGCTCCCTCACACCAGTCCTGGGGCTCCCTCACACACCAGTTCTGGAGCTCTCGCACCAGTCCTGGAGCTCTCACACCAGTCCTGGAGCTCTCTCACACCAGTCCTGGGGCTCCTTCACACCAGTCCTGGGGCTCCTTCACACCAGTCCTGGGGCTCCTTCACACCAGTCCTGGAGCTCCCTCACACCAGTCCTGGAGCTCCCTCACACCAGTCCTGGAGCTCCCTCACACCAGTCCTGGAGCTCCCTCACACCAGTCCTGGGGCTCTCTCACACCAGTCCTGGGGCTCTCTCACCAGTCCTGGGGCTCTCTCACCAGTCCTGGGGCTCCCTCACACCAGTCCTGGGGCTCCCTCACACCAGTCCTGGGGCTCTCACACACCAGTTCTGGAGCTCTCACACCAGTCCTGGAGCTCTCTCACACCAGTCCTGGATCTCCTTCACACCAGTCCTGGAGCTCCCTCACACCAGTCCTGGAGCTCCCTCACACCAGTCCTGGGGCTCCCTCACACCAGTCCTGGGGCTCCTTTACCCCAGTTCTGTGGGTAGTTTACTTTGTATAGAGTCAGGCGACGTTGCGTGGAGTCGGGCGACGGAGGTAGGGAGAGTAGGGAGTATTATGGAAGTAGGGTAAATGGGATATAAGAAATGGATCAGAGGATAATGTGATAGGTAAAGCTCAGTAACCCATCTTCTATGCATTTGTACATGTTGGTATTATATTGGTTAGTATGATGCTCCAGTTGCTAAGGGTTGGCCAAATAGGCTCATGTTCATGAAATTTAGTTGTTGCTAAATGCTACTTTTTCCTGATTGGACAACAGTAAAATGCTATGTTTATTCTCTTTATCTTATTTTACTCAGACTTGGTTGTCGAGAGAGAAGTTATAAGAGAATGTGAGCTGTAGATTTATGATATCCAAGTTAATTGCTAGTTGTGAGTTTTGTAGATAGGTAACATAATTTCTGAAGTCAACATGTGATTTTCTTCAAAGTTTTAACTGCTTATGGGTGTTGTATAAGGTATCTTGCAAGACTAGATACCTATACAAATAGCTATGGATTTCTTTATTGAGTGTTATTAATCAGTAATAACTGCTGGTAGTTCATTCAGCACAGTTTTATTTAGTGTTTTCCACAGGAATGGTTATAATTTTTATTATAATTATTGTGGTATTCAAATAAATACAAATACAAATATTTATTATTCATTATTCAAATATTTTAAATTCAAATTATTATTCATATTCAAATATTCATTAACTTTATTGCTTATACAGTATCGGTATCAGAGTACAGTGTCTGTTTGTTTACAGTATCAAAGTATCTGTATTGGCTAATATGTTTCTATCTATATTGGCCCAAATTTTGTTATCGGTACATCTCAAGCATGAGTTACACTGTAACGCTGTACTTTCAGGAGTAATGATCAAGAGGTAAAATGGACTTGCTTACATTTGCAGCCACTGCAGTCTTCAGCACAGAGTCTGAGGAAGGTAAAGTAGGGGTCACTTGTTTTGTGCAAAAACTACAGGATATGCCACCTCTACCACTACTTACCTCTACATGTCCCCTCCAGTAATGAACCTTCACTCACTGCTATGGCTTGTTTAGAAATATGAAGCAATTTGTTGTTTAATTATATGATAATATTAGTTAATAAGTATTTAATATTTGTTAAACAGTGTGTTTAGGCACCTGAAACTTTATTGTAGATTTTAAGTAACTACATAACACAGAGGACAGTAGTAAAGTGATCCATTATTAATGTGTTTGAAGATGCTGCAATTCCCCTGACACCCATAAAAGGAGTACACTCTGTGCTTGGGGAGGTCACCAACATTATCAACATATCTCCAGAGAAGTTCACCAACTCTCCTCTGCAAAACCTCTTCACTGCTCCAACCCTAAACACTCCAACAACTAAATCAAGATGTTTGGCATCCAATTTCTCAACAACAAGGTAAGTTAGAATTTTTTTTGTAAATGTACCAAATTTTGAACCATATTTGGGTATAAGCACTTATCTGTATACAAATGCGATGCACTTAATGCTGCATTAAGCATGGACACCGTGTTCTCCCATATAACAGGGCTTGATGAAAAAACGTGAATGACCTCTCACTTTAGTGGTCTTGGGAGGTTGGGGGGAGGGTTAAATACCCCAGAATTTCCACCTTTTAAGGCTGTGGTGTAGTTGGTTTAGTGCGTACCTGCTATGTCAGTGTTGTGAAGCATCTGTGCTGGCGAGGGTTCAAGGCTCCTGGTGAGTGTGTGTCTAAAGTTATACAGTATATATGTTGTACCTAGTAGCCAGAACGCAGTACTCGGCCTACTATACAAGACCCATTTTGCCTAATAAGCCAAGTTTTCCTGAATTTATATTTTTCTATTTTTTTATGAAATGATAAAGCTATCCATTTCATTATGTATGAGTTCATTTGTTTAAATTTGAGTTAAAACTAATGTAGATACGACTGAACCTAACCAACCCTACCTAACCTATCTTAACGTAATCTAAACTAACACAACTAAGACATTAATTTGTGTTTTTAATATAATATAATAATAATAATTCAAATAAACTAATTGGAAATATTTTATTGAAAATAAAGAAAATTTCTCAGCCTATTAGGCAAACTCCTAAATGAGTTTTG
>NC_091216.1:21399380-21428083 GCF_040958095.1 Procambarus clarkii | reverse complement strand
CACAGAACATTGGAACTCAGCAACTTGTACAGAGAAATAGACCCTGATATAATACTCATTAACAGCCATGAAAAAAAGGAAAGTGAGAAGATCAAGATCTTCAATTACAAAATTGACCAGGTCAACAGAGCAGACCAGGCCAACGATGGAGCGGCAATTGCTGTAAGGAGATATATTCCACACAAATTTCTAAATAACTTTCAAGAAAACTTCCTGGCAATTGAACTCCAAACTACGAAGGGTATAATCTTCATAGGAACGTGTTGCCAACCACCAAGACCTTCCCCTGGCCGACATCATGAAACTCACCAGAAGGAACAGACCTGCCTACTTTCTGGGAGACCTGAACGCCAAGCACACAACACTGGGACACGGAAGGAACTACCAAGCAGGAGAAGCCATCCACAATATGATAAGGAACGGAAATCTAACCCACCTGGGCCCAGACTTCCCAACATACGTCAGACAAGGCCACAGTGGTAAACCAGACATAATACTGTCCAACAACCACCACTTCCTAAACACCCGCATAGAAAGGGGCCCTGTGAGCACAAGCGATCACCTACCAATAATAATGACGCTATCAACTAACCCTATTCAGAAACCCTCACCACCAAGACTTCAATACACAAACTGACTGGGAAGCGTTCAAAAGCAGTGCACAGGAAATCAGTGACACAGATTTTAATGGAAAGGAAACATCATGCATAAACGCTGAGTTAAATACATGGATTAACACCATAGAAAAATGCATGACTGATCACATTCCCGTAGCTCACCACTATAACGCTCCCACACCCCCCAGCCACTGAGGCGCTCAGGACACAACAAACCAGATATAACAACCTTCTACAACTCATAACACAACACGGGTGGACGGATGAGCGCAAAAGACTACAAAGGGAACTACAAGATGAGCTGCAAGATCTGTGCAAAACAGAGTACACCAAACAATGGGATGACCTAATAAGCAATATCCAAGTCGACTACAGAAACCCGGGAAAGTTCTGGAAAAAAGTAAAGACCGTGATGGGAAGCTCTTCTGAGGAAACACCCTACATCATAGACGCCTCAGGAAATAAACTCTATGAGGAGAGAGAACAAGAACAGGAATTCAGGAAGTTCTGGGAAAAAATATTCAGGATAAACCCGTTAGAAAATTTAAACTTCTGCCCAATTATGAAAGGGAAATTACAACTCAAGTCGATAACAGAGCTGCAGCACTACTCCAGACGCAAACAATAGACCTTAACAACATACGCGATGACTGCCACCTTATGAAACACATAACCATTGCAGAGGTCCATAAAACAATTATGGGTTTCAAGAACAAGGCGCCGGGCAACAAGCAAGATAAATAAGATGGTATTATCCAACCTACCAGTGATTGTACTCCATCAATACACATGTATCATAAATGCAGCTCTTGCATTTATTGCAAAATAGTAGAGGGGCTGGTCCCAAACCTGCACCCAGAAATAACACCACATGAGACCAGAAGACATGGCAGGATGTGCAGAATACCCCCGTTGAAGAGCAGAGGTGCAACAGGTACTCTGAGAGAGAACTATCAACATCAGAGGCCCGAGACTGTTCAACACGCTTCCACTACACATAAGGGACATAACTGGCCGACCCCTCACAGTGTTCAAGAGAGAACTCTTGAAACACCTCTATAAGATGCCCGATCAACCAGGCTGTGACTCAAACGTCAGGCTGCGAGCAGCCGCGTCCAACAGCTTGGTTGACCAGTCCAGCAACCGGGAGGCCTGGTCGACAACCGGGCCGCAGGGACGTTGATCCCCGAACCTCCACATGATTGATGTGCATACTGGGTTCAGTTTCAGCTCCTAAGCCCCGCCTTTACAGCTATCAATTGTTTAATACAATGACTCTCCCTGCATGTAATTTATCATAAAACCATAACTTTTAGGCCATACAAGGAAGCTCCTTACAAATGTCCACCCGAACTCATGTATGTAAATGTCTAACCTGCGCTTGAAACAATCCAGCAACATCACGTCTACTATGTTACGCGATAATTTCTTCCGTAAATCAACACCACTATGTCCTAACCAGTATTTACCCAGGTCTTTCCTGAAGCTAAACTTATTCAAGTTATATCGAGTTGAGTGATATATTTTGTTTTGGTATAATTAACACCTAAGTTGTATATTTCTATTATACTTCCATGTGTTTATATAGTTTAGTGATGTAACTGAATACTGTTTGTCGCCCACAGTGGCAGTGAAACTTTTGTTGTCTCTGGCTGTGTGAGTCTTGTTGGTCTCTGGCTGTGTGAGTCTTGTTCTCTGGCTGTGTGAGTCTTGTTGTTCACTGGCTGTGTGAGTCTTGTTGGTCTCTGGCTGTGTGAGTCTTGTTGGTCTCTGGCTGTGTGAGTCTTGTTGTTCACTGGCTGTGTGAGTCTTGTTGTTCACTGGCTGTGTGAGTCTTGTTGGTCTCTGGCTGTGTGAGTCTTGTTGTTCACTGGCTGTGTGAGTCTTGTTGTTCACTGGCTGTGTGAGTCTTGTTGTTCTCTGGCTGTGTGAGTCTTGTTGTTCACTGGCTGTGTGAGTCTTGTTGTTCTCTGGCTGTGTGAGTCTTGTTGTTCACTGGCTGTGTGAGTCTTGTTCACTGGCTGTGTGAGTCTTGTTCACTGGCTGTGTGAGTCTTGTTGTTCACTGGCTGTGTGAGTCTTGTTCACTGGCTGTGTGAGTCTTGTTGTTCACTGGCTGTGTGAGTCTTGTTCACTGGCTGTGTGAGTCTTGTTCACTGGCTGTGTGAGTCTTGTTCACTGGCTGTGTGAGTCTTGTTGTTCACTGGCTGTGTGAGTCTTGTTCACTGGCTGTGTGAGTCTTGTTGTTCACTGGCTGTGTGAGTCTTGTTCACTGGCTGTGTGAGTCTTGTTCACTGGCTGTGTGAGTCTTGTTCACTGGCTGTGTGAGTCTTGTTGTTCACTGGCTGTGTGAGTCTTGTTGTTCACTGGCTGTGTGAGTCTTGTTGTACTCTGGCTGTGTGAGTCTTGCTGTTCTCTGGCTGTGTGAGTCTTGTTGTTCTTGTTATCTGCTCTACCATCCTTGTTTGTACGCTTTCACGTGACTATGTTTATTTGTTCCACCCTGTCTTGTTACAGTGAACACCTCCACTTGTTCCACCCTGTCTTGTTACAGTGAACACCTCCACTTGTTCCACCCTGTCTCGCTACAGTGAACACCTCCACTTGTTCCACCCTGTCTCGCTACAGTGAACACCTCCACTTGTTCCACCCTGTCTCGCTACAGTGAACACCTCCACTTGTTCCACCCTGTCTCGCCTCAGTGAACACCTCCACATGTTCCACCCTGTCTCGCTACAGTGAACACCTCCACTTTACTCACTTCATCAGTTGTCCCCAAACCATCTATGAGGTTATAACAGTGACCCCCCCCCCCCGTACAGTATAGTGAAGGTCACTTGCCTCACTCGGCTCCTCACAGCGCAGATACGACCCCCACGGCTTACCGCGGCAGTTCTCAAGTTTGGTTTTATGTATAAGTGGGTATTGGAAGGCGCGGAGCCAGAATGGACCTCACATGGGAACTGTGCCATATTCTGAAGGTCTCTGAGACCGCCCAGGTTTGTAGATGTTGTTCTCATATTTGGTAGTTTTGCATATGTTGATGATGGCGGGTGTTTGGTGATCCTGTGGTGGGGGGGGGGGGGCGTTCGTTCTAGTCCTGGGTACCTTGTTCTGCCTTGTACTGTGTGTGTGTACTTGCCTAGTGGTACTCATCTAGTTGTGCTTGCGGGGGTTGAGCTCTGATTCTTTGGTCCCGCCGCTCAACTGTCAATCAACTGGTGTGCAGATTCCTGAGCCTACTCAGGAATCTGAGTAACTCGGGTCTGCAAGCTGAATCATGTGCACAGACAGATTCTCAAAACGTCTCCAGTAAATATGAGACCGACATTCACTCCTAGGAAATAAATAGGGCTCAGTCTAACCGGGCCAAAACTTAATCCTGAACACTATGATTATATTATCAATGGCCTGAACAACAGGAGTTACTGGTTAAGTTCTGAAAGGAAATCTTGCAGAATGAAATCCTGCGAGAGGTCCGGAATGAGATCCTGATATCCTATATCCTAGAATCGGATATCCCGGACAGGCCCCCATTTTACTTATGGGGGGCTCCATCATATCTACACTTGAAACTGTGTATGGAGTCAGCCTCCACCACATCACTGCCTAATGCATTCCACCTGTTAACTACTCTGACACTGAAAAAGTTCTTTCTAACGTCCCTGTGGCTCATTTGGGTACTCAGTTTCCACCTGTGTCCCGTTGTTCGGGTACCACCCGTGTTAAACAGTTTATCCTTGTCTACCCTGTCAATTCTTCTGAGAATTTTGTAGGTAGTGATCATATCTCCTCTTACTCTTCTGTCTTCCAGCAGCATCAGGTGCATTTCACGCAGCCTTTCCTCATTCTCATTAAATTGAGTACTCAGTAAATTTCTCTCATCTCAAAATACAATATAATAATTAAGAAGGCTCACGACTGTCTTTGACCGTGCGAGTAAACGGAGCTGAAATTGAGGGAGACCCTTGAGAAGTTGGCACTCCAAGTTGGCACTCCAAGTTGGCACTCCAAGTTGAGAGGCTCCCGGTAATGCTTGAGAGACTTCGTAAAACATTGACAGAACGGTCAAATATCTCCTATCTAGCCTCGGGGGCAGGGGGGGGGAGTTTGTGTGTGTGTTTGTTGTTTGTACTCATGTTTGTGTATGTTAAGAACACAAGAATAAAGGTAACTGCAGAAGGCCTATTGACTCCTGCAAGGCTGCTCCTATCTATAACCACCCAATCCAACTCATGAACATGTCCAAGTCCCGCGCTTGAAACAATCGAGGGACCCCTCCTCCACCACGTTACGTGGTAATTGGTTCCACAGATCAACAACCCTGTTACCGAACCAGGTGTTTACCCAAGTCTTTCCTAAATCCAAACTTATCCAATTTATACCCATTGTTTCGTGTTTTGTCTTGTGTTGATACTTTTAATACCCTATCAGTATCCCGTTTGTTATGACCATTCATCCACTTGTAAACCTCTATCATGTCACCCACAATTCTTCGCCTTTCTAGAGAATGCAATTTAAGCTTTGTTAATCTTTCTTCATATGACAGGATTCTAATTTGTGGGATTAACTTTGTCATCCTCGTAGCCTGGTGGATAGCGCGCAGGACTCTTAATTCTGTGGCGCGGGTTCGATTCCTGCACGAGGCAGAAACAAATGGGCAAAGTTTCTTTCACCCTGAATGCCCCTGTTACCTAGCAGTAAAATAGGTACCTGGGTGTTAGTCAGCTGTCACGGGCTGCTTCCTGGGGGTGGAGGCCTGGTCGAGGACCGGGCCGCGGGGACACTAAAAAGCCCCGAAATCATCTCAAGATAACGTCAAGAGATCCTACACTGGACACGTTCTAGTGAATTTACATCCATTCTAGAGTACGGCGACCAAAACTGAACTGCGTAATCTAAACCTCTGCATAATGTTGGCCTCTATAATGTGTGCAGGGCCGAGCTTCAGCTCCGGGGCTCATCATCTCCTCTTGAGTACCTGGTCTGCTTCACCCTGGGGGACAGATACAGCGTTATCAATCATGGAAGATTTTTTCTCCACTACTGCACCGTGTCCGGATTAGTTTCCTCTCTTTCACATTATCTGCGTTGTTATGTACTCCGTTAGTCCTCGTGTGTCTTGTGTGTGTGTGTGTGTGGGGAGCACGTGGGAGGGGGGAGGGGGGGAGGGGGTCTGTTGGTGATGGGGCAGGGGTGGGAAGGGGTAGCACTGAAGCTGGTTGTTGTGAGGGGGAGGTGTTGTGAGGGAGGGAGTGGATGTGGTGGGGGTAGATGTGGTGGGGGTAGATGTGGTGGGGTAGATGTGGTGGGGTAGATGTGGTGGGGTTAGAGTCTGGATGTAATGGTAAGAGAGCGGGGGGGGGGCGGTGTTAGTGGGTCTGTTGAGCTGTGGGTGTTGGTACCGTGGTGTGGTTGGGGGGGGGGAGGGTGTGGTTGGTGGAGGTGGGTGTGGCTGAGTGGGCTGTGAGAACAGGTTGTGCCAGAGGGAAGGTTTGGCTCAGTCATGTGTCGTGCGGGGGGGGGGGGGGAGCACTCTCGTTTTCTGGTAACCTACATTCAAACTTGTATTGCCTAAGTTGTACTCACCTAGTTGTGCTTGCGGGGGTTTGAGCTTTGGCTCTTTGGTCCCGCCTCTCAACCGTCAATCAACTGCTGTACAGGTTCCTGAGCCTATCAGGCTCTAACATATCTACACTTGAAAAACTGTGTATGGAGTCAGCCTCCACCACATCACTGCCTAGTGCATTTCATCTGTTAACTTACTCTCACACTCAAAGTTTCCACCTGTGTCCCCTTGTTCGTGTTCCGCCCGTGCTAAAGAGTTTGTCATTGTCCACCCTGTCAATTCCCCCTGACAATTTTCTAGGTGGTTATCATGTCTCCCCTTACTATTTTGTTTTCTAGAGATGTGAGATTCAGCTCCCTCAGCCTTTCCTCATAGCTCATACCTCTCAGTTCCTGTGTGTGTGTGTGTGTGTGTGTGTGTGTGTGTGTGTGTGTGTGTGTGTGTGTGTGTGTCTGTGTGTGTGTATGTGTGTGTGTGTGTGTAATCACCTATTTGTACTCACCTTTTTTTGCCTGCAGGATCGAGCATTGGCTCTTGGATCCCGCCTTTCTAGCCAGCGGTTGTTTACAGCAATGACTCTGGTCCCATTTCCCTAGTCATACCTGGTTTTAACATTATGAATAGAGTTTGCTTCCACAACCTGTTCCTTAAATGCATTCCATTTTCCCACTAACTCTCACGGTAAAAGAAAACTTCCTAATATCTCTGTGACTCATCTGAGTTTCCAGCTTCCACCCATGTCCCCTCGTTCTGTTATTATTACGTGTGAACATTTCATCTATTTCCATTCTGTCAATTCCCCTGAGTATTTTATACGTTCCTATCATATCCCCCCCTCTCCCTTCTTTTTTCTAGTGTCGTAAGGTTCAGTTCCTTCAGGCGCTCCTCATATCCCATCCCTCGTAACTCTGGGACAAGCCTTGTCGCAAACTTCTGAACCTTTTCCCGTTTCCTTATGTGTTTCTTCAGGTGGGGACTCCATGATGGTGCGGCATACTCTAAGACTCTTGAATGGGTCGGCCACAATCGGTATCTTGGGGGTTTCTGGCCGTCTAGCAAGGGGCGAGAACTAAGAGGCTGATCAACTCATATGAACATGTAAAGATGGCTTCAGGGGCTCTTGAGAGCTGTGTTCTCTAATGCTCATCTGGCTACTATTGTGTACCTTAAATGGTGTATACTGCCTATGTATGCTCTGTCATACTCTATACACTGTGTATGTATGCTCTGTCATACACTATACACTGTGTATGTATGCTCTGTCATACACTATACACTGTGTATATATGCTCTGTCATACACTATACACTGTGTATGTATGCTCTGTCATACACTATACACTGTGTATGTATGCTCTGTCATACACTATACACTGTGTATGTATGCTCTGTCATACACTATACACTGTGTATGTATGCTCCCTCATACACTATACACTGCGTATGTATGCTCCCTCATACACTATACACTGTGTATGTATGCTCCCTCATACACTATACACTGTGTATGTATGCTCCATCATACACTGCGTATGTATGCTCCATCATACACTATACACTGCGTATGTATGCTCCCTCATACACTATACACTGTGTATGTATGCTCCGTCATGCACTATACACTGTATATGTCTGTTCCCTCATACACTATACACTGTATATGTACGCTCTGTCATACACTATACACTGTGTATGTACCCTCCATCATACACTATACACTGTGTATGTACCCTCCATCATACACTATACACTGTGTATGTACCCTCCATCATACACTATACACTGTGTATGTACCCTCCATCATACACTATACACTGTGTATGTACCCTCCATCATACACTATACACTGTGTATGTACGCTCCCTCATACACTATACACTGCGTATATACGCTCCCTCATACACTATACACTGTGTATGTACCCTCCATCATACACTATACACTGTGTATGTACGCTCCATCATACACTATACACTGTGTATGTACCCTCCATCATACACTATACACTGTGTATGTACGCTCCCTCATACACTATACACTGCGTATGTACGCTCCCTCATACACTATACACTGTATATGTATGTATGCTCCCTCATACACTATACAACTCCATCATACACAATACAACTCCGTCATACACTATGCTGCTCCAGTCTTATACAATTAACGACCTAAACCTGAGAACATACAAAATAAAGTGATGACAATAATTGTGTCATCACAGAATTATTGTCATCAAGACTTGTTGTGTCATGACAATAATTGTGTCATCACAGAATTATTGTCATCAAGACTTGTTGTGTCATGACAATAATTGTGTCAATACGGAGGCTGAGATTGAGACGTCTCGGACCAAGCAGAGCTCACCGCCATTGTTATGATATCAAGATATCTAGAACAACCGACAAGATAAGAGCAGGTAATATCCTTATCTCAATTATAATGAGATAAGGCATTATATTATTGATATTATGAGGAAGGGGTAATAGATATTAATTATATTATTATAATAATAATAATTATTGTTGTAAATAATGCTCTTCCTCCCGCTGGGTCATGAAGGAAGCGGGCCTCGGGTGATAGGGGGCTGTGACGATCTCTGTCAGGAACCCGTAGGTGTGGGGCTGGGACGTCCACCTCCTGGGGGCTCGTGTGGCCCAATAGGCTCTGCTTCGGGAGGCTGGGGTCGTTCTTGGCCCCCCTTGCTGGGGTGGTTCTTCTCTGGCCCCGACCACGGCGGTCTCCGGGTTTGGGGTCCCTGTGTCTTCTTTTACCAACTTCGAGGTTAACTCTGTGCTGGAGCCCCTCGGGGGGCAGTTCGCTGTTGTCTTCAACCTCGTTCTGACAGTTCCTGGGACGGCGCTGGAACCAATGGTATTAGCGTGGACGGCGCTGGAACCAATGGTATTAGCGTGGACGGCGCTGGAACCAATGGTATTAGCGTGGACGGCGCTGGAACCAATGGTATTAGCGTGGGCGGCGCTGGAACCAATGGTATTAGCGTTTGCCTTTCCATTGGAGACTTTTGGCGCCGTGGAGATATAATGGTTCACCGTCATCACATAATATAATGGTCATCTGTGCTGCATGGGTGACAGAGGTCCAGGCTCATAGTGTCATCACACTCCATCTCCCTTCTTCCTGAGTGCTTGGCCCCTCTGCCCCCTGTCCCACCACCACCACCCCTGTCCCACCACCACCACCCCTGTCCCATCACCACCACCCCTGTCCCACCACCACCACCTCTGTCCCACCACCACCACCCCTGTCCCACCACCACCACCCCTGTCCCACCGTGCCCACCACCCACCTGCCATCCCCCCACCAGTTGTGGGGGGGTATAGTGCCAACACTGGACACTCACCAGTATTATCTAGCCCAGACACCAGCTTTCACTCTCCTCCCCACCCATTGTATCCAAGCATCAAGTGTATACTCATTAACTAGTCCTTCAGTATACTGTATGACACCACTACGTTAACTAGTCCTGAAGTATACTGTATACCTTACGTTAACTAACAAATGCCATAATTTGTCACGTCTAACAATAAACAAGATCTGATACTGTTAATCAGTAGGCGAGATCCGCGCTTTTTGGCTGAGCCAATAAGCGAGCTCGGTAGAGGTGGTGTGGGGCAAGGCGCGGCCTCTGATTGGCTGTGGGCCAACAGGTGATTGATGACGTGTACAGTAAGGCTGCCAACACCTGGTTTAGCCTGTTACTGGTGTCGGAAGTGACCCCCCCCCCCCTGACATCATGCCTATACCAGTACACTGTTTACTACCATTATTGTTACAACCTCGCGGCTCCACCTCCACACGAAGACAGTATATATATATATATTTTTTTTTTGTAGGGGGGGGGGGGGCTCAATCCCCCCGGGGATGTGGCTTTTCCAATGATTCTTTGAGGCCAGGAGAGCCACATTCGAAGTTTCTCTCGAAAATTAATTCACACTTTCGCCATATTTTGTTTTGGAAACTGAAAACGGATTCCAGAGACGCTAAGTTCTGGAGGGATCCCCATTTATTAATTAATGATGCCTTGGGTGGGAGAGGGGGGGGGATGGGAGGGGGGGAGGGGGCGTAAGAGGAGCTCGTAAGTCACACTCTGGGTTGGCATCACAGGCTCTGTAGTGTTGGCCGGACTGTGTGTGTTTTTAATAATTTGATCGTGTGAAGATGTACATTGAACACAACCGTATTTGTAGTTAGATGTACACTGTGTGTGTGTGTGCGTGCGTGCGTGCGTGCGTGCGTGTGTGTGTGTGTGTGTGTGTGTGTGTGTAAGATGATGATGATGATGATGATGATGATGATGATGATGCAACAACACAAGAGTCCCGAGCGTGTCTGTCGTAATAGTGAAAAAGTTACAATGACGAGGGATGATGTATAGTGAAGATGTGACTGCTGTTCTTTCTCCAGGACAACACTGAGCGCCTCAGTAACTTATAAAGTTTGCAATCACAGGTGTGGAGGAGGAGGAGGCAGGTGTGTGTGTTGCAGCTCTGGGGCCCCGCTGCCAGAGCACAACACCTGTCCTCTCCAACACCCGAGCCTTGCCATCCTCCTCAATGCTATACAAGAAGCTGTATCAAGATATCTAGTTATCTGCAACGTGTGTGTGTGTGTGTGTGTGTTATCTCGGCCGAGCAGTGAGGTGTAGTTGATCGTTAAAATGGACATCCCACCACCACCACAAGGCCTAGCGGGCTCGCCATAGCCCGTGCTACATGGACACTTCGTTCTGAGTAGCTAAATCTTAAATCAACAACATCTCAAGGCCTAGCAGCCTACATTGTGGGTCGCTGGCACCAGATGAGTGCCTCTCAACCTTTAAAACTCCAGAATGACGCGCCAGGTGTGTGTGCGTGCCGTCTTGAAACTAATTGGTTTGACAGTGTTGGAGTGAGAGGTACCTGCAGGTGTGGCAGTATTGGAGTGAGAGGTACCTGCAGGTGTGGCAGTGGTGGAGGGAGGTGTGCGCGGTCACTGACACCTGCAGTGGCCAGGACAACAACACAGCTCATCTTGGATTTGTCCAGCATAGCGGAGACCATCAACAAGAGATCAACAATAGACCATATTTTCTCAACTTGTGTTTGGCGACGCTCTCTCTCTCTCTCTCTCTCTCTCTCTCTCTCTCTCTCTCTCTCTGTCTCTGTCTCTGTCTCTCTCTCTCTCTCTCTCTCTCTCTCTCTCTCTCTCTCTCTCTCTCTCTCTCTCTGTCTCTGTCTCTCTCTCTCTCTCTCTCTCTCTCTCTCTCTGTCTCTCTCTCTCTCTCTGTCTCTCTCTCTCTCTCTCTCTCTCTCTGTCTCTCTGTCTCTCTCTCTCTCTCTCTCTCTCTCTCTCTCTCTCTCTCTCTCTCTCTCTCTCTCTCTCTCTCTCTCTCTCTCTCTCTCTCTCTCTCTCTCTCTGTCTCTCTCTCTCTCTGTCTCTCTCTCTCTCTCTCTCTGTCTCTCTCTCTCTCTCTCAGCCCGGGTATAATATATGCATGTATTATCAAGTTAGAGGTAGGCTGGTAGTTTGCCGCCGAGATACGAGTTTGTAATTACCGGCAGGTCCTTGCTTTTTACGTCCGGGGGGGGGGGGGTGTTAATGAATTGTCCTTGTACGACAGTGAGGGTAAGCTGGTGACGTCAGGGTCAAGCAGGCAAACTGTGGTGGGTTGTAAGCTGTCTTCGAGGTCAAAGGTGAAGTGATTGGATGTTAATTGGTGAAGTAATTTAAGGAGTAAGTACCAAGACTTGTAAGATGGTGGAGATTGTGGTGTTGGTGGTTGATGTTGTCTCTGGAAGTGATGTCCTAAGTAGTTGATGTCTTGTATTTTTGTATTTATTGGTATGGTGAATCATTTAATGATGACATAATGTTGCAGACGATGAGTCATAATGACGTGGCTGAAGATATGATGACCACACCAGAAGATAAGGAGACAACGACGTTTCGGTCCGTGCTGGACCATCATCACACCACTTGGTAATGGTCCACGATGGACCGAAACGTCGCGGTCTCCTCATCTTGAGGTGTGGTGCGGTTTGCTCGTCATAATTAATATTCACAAATTGATGAATTGATTGGATTTATGAATTCATCAAATCCTTAAATGAATTGTAAGTTACCTTGCCGAATTCATAACTCCGAGAAGGTACAGTTGAAGTAGAGTTTGATTCTGTAATCCTGAGAGTGTCGGTGTGTCAGGGACGAGGGCCGGGACTCTCAAAGTATTTCTAGTAACCCCTTACGAAACCTCTTCATCTTTCCTTAATTATGGCGGCTTTGCTTACCTTTACGAGAGAGTTTACGAGCTGGGAAACTTCACAACCCCGAAAGTCGTCTTGTTTGAGGAAAGATGTAAATGTTTCGTCAGTGGTTGAGTAAAGACTTGGTGACTGCTAGGAGACGATGGTGGCTTCTGGAGACTGGGTCGTGGTGTTGTGAGTCACCATGATCACTGTACAGTGAGTGATGGTGGTGATGATGAGTTGGGGAGTATACGACTCGTGTCTGTCTTGAGGTTATCTTGAGATGATTTCGGGGCTTTTTAGTGTCCCCGCGGCCCGGTCCTCGACCAGGCCTCCACCCCCAGGAAGCAGCCCGTGACAGCTGACTAACACCCAGGTACCTATTTTACTGCTAGGTAACACTAGGTGTCACTGTAGGTGTCACTAGCTTGGTGTCACTATATTGTGCAGCACAGTACACAGCTTTGGTGCTCAGTTACGGTGTGACACACTCATCCATCACCATCATGGTACCCTGACCACTTGGGCTGGACGGTAGAGCGACGGGCTCGCTTCATGCAGGTCGGCGTTCAATCCCCTGACCGTCCAAGTGGTTGGGCACTATTCCTTCCCCCTCCCCTCCGTCCTTGACCCCTTCCCCTGGCTATATAGTCGTAGTGGCTTGGCGCTTCCCCCTGATAGTTGCCTCCCCTACCAGGCTGGCAGAAACGTCAGGTATGAGGTGGTGTAACCTGGCCAGGAGCGTGCACACCTGACGCTCTCAACTGTGCACAGGACCAAGCTCAGTACCTTCAGTGCTGAGCATGTCACAGGAATTCTGACTTTAAAGCAGGATAAAACTGGAGGCGTGACCCCTACAGGGCAGGAACCCTAATGTATATGCATATATGTATGCAGGAATGTGTATGTGTGAATACTTGTCACACATACATATATAAGCCTTTACTTTATAGAGACTTATGTTAATTAGTATTTGTAAATAGCGTGTCATGTAGGTGTGTCAGTGGTTAAGGTTTGAAACGTCACGGTGGTGGTATATCCCCCATGGTATTGTGGGTAGAGCGACGCTCTCGCTGCCTGCAGGACCCCGTTCGATACCCGATGGTTCAAGTGGATAGTCACCGGTCCTTCCCTCCGTCCTCGTATCCCAGGTCGTTAGCCTCCTCGATCTCCCTTCCAAGTACTATAGTCATAAGATCTTTGTGCTTTCTTTTGATAATTATCTTAGACGAGACATCGAGGCTTCTCTATAACTGTTTATATAAGACTTATTAAAGGATACCTCGAGTAATTATCCTCTAAATAATAGAGGATAATTACATTTCTTGTGATGGCTAGTATTTTTGATGAATAGCATTGTACCCATTTGTCAAGTTCGGCATTTTTATACCTTTTTAAGATAGTACTGGACGTCATTGATGAGTAAGATAGTACTGGAAAACATTGATGAGTAAGGTAGTCCTTGCGCGTCATTGATGAGTAAGATAGTCCTGGGCGACATTGATGAGTAAGATAGTCCTGGGCGTCAGTGATGAATAAGATAGTCCTGGGCGACATTGATGATTAAGATAGTCCTGCGCGTCATTGATGAGTAAGATAGTCCTGGGCGACATTGATGAGTAAGATAATACTGGGCGACATTGATGAGTCAGATAGTACCGGGCGACATTTTTTTTTTTTTTTTTTTTTTTTTTTTTGAGATATATACAAGAGTTGTTACATTCTTGTACAGCCACTAGTACGCGTAGCGTTTCGGGCAAGTCCTTAATCCTACGGTCCCTGGAATACGATCCCCTGCCGCGAAGAATCGTTTTTTCATCCAAGTACACATTTTACTGTTGCGTTAAACAGAGGCTACAGTTAAGGAATTGCGCCCAGTAAATCCTCCCCGGCCAGGATACGAACCCATGACATAGCGCTCGCGGAACGCCAGGCGAGTGTCTTACCACTACACCACGGAGACTGCAGAGACATTGGCGGAGGTCTCCGCCTCTCTTGAGAGGCGGAGACGGAGAGACATTGATGAGTAAGATAGTGCCAAAGCCTTACCCATCCAACCTACCCAACCCAGTTTAAAATTCAACTGGAAAAAAAGTCATCGTGAATAACACAGAAAAGTATTTAAATATTTTCTAATAAATCATATTATTTTTATTATTATTTACGTAAATGATGTATCATCTCGGTATGAATTATGTTAGTATGTCTTAAAAAGAAAACGAAAGTTGAGTTGAAAATGGGGCATTGGAGGTGGCGAGGGAGACTGAAGCATATTGTTGGAACCATACTGTTGTGTAGACTTTATGCAGGGTCCCAGGTCACACTACGGTCCCAGGTCACACTATGGTCCCAGGTCACACTACAGTCCCAGGTCACACTACGGTCCCAGGTCACACTACGGTCCCAGGTCACACTACGGTCCCCGGTGACACACATTGCTCACGTCACCACCAATCATCAACATATATCCGTACTAACGAGGGCGTCTGATAGCGAGACCATTGCCGGGTAAAGTAACCCTTATTGTGGGCAGTCAATAAGGCTGTTTTTATTGACACATTGAGAGGGTGGAACCTGTGACAGGCGTGAAGGGTGACGGATCTTCCCGGCTGTTGCAGTATTATGGCGGCAGCCCGCCCGCCCTCCCGCCAAAAATGGTTAATGTGTTCATATTTTTTGATGAGGATATTGGATGGAACACGCACGGCCGTTTGTCCCTCGCTCAGGTAATTGGCGCCGGTAATGAGTCCTCATCTGTCCAGGCCGGGATGGCCCTATCACCGGGCTCAGTTACGCTTGATGGACTCGTCTCTCTCTAACACAACCTCCACACTCTTCAACCTCTAAACTACCACCACAGCTGCTGCTGCTGCTCGACGGCTAGTTACAGTACTGGGGACAGCACAGGTAGTAATACTGGTAGTTGTGGTGGTTTGGGTAGGGCAAGGTGGTGATCTGGTACAGGTAACGGAAGATGGTAGTGTTGGGACCTGCTTGATACCTGGTTGATGGGGTTCTGGAAGTTCTTCTACTCTCCAAGCCCGGCTCGAGGTAAAGCTTGACTTGTAAGAGTTTGGTCCACCAGGCTGTTGCTTGGAGCGGCCCGCAGGCCCACATACCCACCACAGCCCGGTTGGTCCGGAACTTTTTGGAAGACACTATCTAGTTTCCTCTTGAAGATGTCCACGGTTGTTCCGGCAATATTTCTTATGCTTGCTGGGAGGACGTTGAACAACCGCGGACCTCTGATGTTTATACAGTGTTCTCTGATTGTGCCTATGGCACCTCTGCTCTTCACTGGTTCAATCTTGCATTGTCTTCCATATCGTTCACTCCAGTACGTTGTTATTTTACTGTGTAGATTTGGTACCTCTACCTGTGGTAGAGGAAGGTGGTAGTTGTGGTAGAGGAAGATTGTAGTTTTTTTTTTTTTTGCCTGGATATTCCTGCGCGGGCCCTAAGCCTCTGGCTGGCCCACTGCGCGGGCCCTAAGCCTCTGGCTGGCCCACTAAGTGTTGCTTGTTTCTGTTTTACTTGGGTGGAGTATGAGTATTTATGACTCGTATGGTCGCTTCAGTAAGATTTTGTCCCATGTGTTTAACAACTTCTTCTGCTCTGTTGAATCTAAGTTGAAATCTTAATGGGTTTGTAACTGTGCACTGTGTTAGATAATGTTCCAGTGGTCTGTCGTGGTTGTAACTGTGCACTGTGTTAGATAATGTTCCAGTGGTCTGTCGTGGTTGTAACTGTGCACTGTATTAGATAATGTTCCTGTGGTCTGTCGTGGTTGTAACTGTGCACTGTGTTAGATAATGTTCCAGTGGTCTGTCGTGGTTGTAACTGTGCACTGTGTTAGATAATGTTCCAGTGGTCTGTCGTGGTTGTAACTGTGCACTGTGTTAGATAATGTTCCTGTGGTCTGTCGTGGTTGTAACTGTGCACTGTATTAGATAATGTTCCAGTGGTCTGTCGTGGTTGTAACTGTGCACTGTATTAGATTGGACCACTGTGTTCCAGTGGTGTGTCGGGCATTTCTCCACAGTGCTGATAATGGTGGTAGTGAGAGCAGTGATGGGTGGTGATGCGGACGGGCAGCGTGACGGAGGAGAGGCCAGGGTGGGGATGGGGATAGGGAGGACAGTGGGACTCTGAAACAATGACGAGGTAATGTCAAGGGTTCTATTCATATATGCACCGCGTCTCCCCCTACCTTACTGCAGCTTTTGTTTCCTCCCTCTCACCCCCTTTATCTCACCCCCCTCCCTCACTCTCCCTATTCCCTCCCACTCCTCTCCCTCCATCCCACACGTTGTCACTGCTCTCTCCCTTACCCTTCCTCCTCCCTCCCACTCACTGTCATCCCCGCCTCACTGCTGGCTGTGCCTGCCTCTTGGCACTGTTGGCGTGGCACCATTGACCTCAACACTGAGGGCGGCCACGAAGGTGGTTCCTTCCTGGTCCCGTCCCCTGGGGGTGCCAAGGGGACCCACGATATGTGGGTGAACGGGCACAAACGGTACGACCATAACAAAGAAATGTGGTGAGCGAGAACCTTGCTCCTAGGTGTGAGGACACCTGTGTCTCCCCGAGTGTGGGACACATGTGTCTCCCCGAGTGTGAGGACACCTGTGTCTCCCCGAGTGTGGGACACATGTGTCTCCCCGAGTGTGGGACACATGTGTCTCCCCGAGTGTGGGACACATGTGTCTCCCCGAGTGTGGGACACATGTGTCTCCCCGAGTGTGGGACACCTGTGTCTCCCCGAGTGTGGGACACCTGTGTCTCACCGAGTGTGGGACACATGGGTTGGTAGTGGAGCCTCATCTTGGGGCAACTAAGATACACACATGTATCCATTATTATGTATCCATTACCCCCTCTTGCCTCCGTAGATGCTGAAGAGTGCTTCAGCGAAACGCTTTCATCAGCAGCATTCGTCAGGCCAAATACAATTGTCAAATTATCTTTGAAGAGTTATCTTTTTCATCTTCCTTCCCAAGTGAAGAAGAACATGAGAAATATGGAGAAGATTTATGCTAGAATCATTGATCAATCCCATTCGGGCATTTTCAGTAATATACCTGGTTGATACCTGGTTGATGGGGTTCTGGGAGTTCTTCTACTTCCCAAGCCCGGCCCGAGGCCAGGCTCGACTTGTGAGAGTTTGGTCCACCAGGCTGTTGCTTGGAGCGGCCCGCAGGCCCACATACCCACCACAGCCCGGCTGATCCGGAACTTCTCTTAGAAAACCGTCCAGTTTCCTCTTGAAGATGTCCACGGTTGTTTCGGCAATATTTCTTATGCTCGCTGGGAGGATGTTGAACAACCGCGGACCTCTGATGTTTATACAGTGTTCTCTGATTGTGCCTATGGCACCTCTGCTCTTCACTGGTTCAATCTTGCATTTTCTTCCATATCGTTCACTCCAGTACGTTGTTATTTTACTGTGTAGATTTGGGACCTGACCCTCCAGTATTTTCCATGTGTATATTATTTGGTATCTCTCTCGTCTCCTATCTAGTGAGTACATTTGGAGAGCTTTGAGACGATCCCAATAATTTAGGTGTTTTATCTCGTCTATGCGTGCCGTATATGTTCTCTGTATTCCCTCTATTTCAGCAATCTCTCCTGCTCTGAAGGGGGAAGTGAGTACTGAGCAGTACTCGAGACGGGACAGCACAAGTGACTTGAAGAGTACAACCATTGTGATGGGATCCCTGGATTTGAAAGTTCTCGTAATCCATCCGATCATTTTTCTGGCTGACGCAATATTTGCTTGGTTATGCTCCCTAAACGTTAGATCGTCGGACATCATTATTCCCAAATCCTTGACATGCTGTTTTTCTACTATGGGAAGATTCGATTGTGTTTTGTACCCTGTATTATGTTTCAGATCCTCAATTTTGCCGTACCTGAGTACCTGAAATTTATCACTGTTAAACATCATGTTATTTTCTGCTGCCCAATCAAAAACTTTGATGACATCTGCTTGTAGTTTTTCAATGTCTTCAGCAGAGGTAATTTTCATGCTGATTTTTGTGTCATCTGCAAAGGACGACACGAAGCTGTGACGTGTATTTTTGTCTATATCAGATATGAGAATAAGGAACAGTAGCGGTGCAAGGACTGTACCTTGAGGTACAGAGCTTTTAACATCGCTTGGACTCGATTTTATCTGATTGACTGTTACTCTTTGTGTTCTGTTCGACAGGAAATTGAGTATCCAGCGTCCTACTTTTCCAGTTATTCCCACTGACCTCACTTTGTGAGCTATCACCCCATGGTCACATTTGTCGAACGCCTTTGCAAAGTCTGTGTATACAACATCTGCATTTTGCTTTTCTTCTAGGGCTTCTGTGATTTTGTCATAGTGGTTGAGTAACTGTGACAGACAGGATCTTCCCGCTCTGAATCCATGTTGTCCTGGATTGTGCAATTCATTGTTTTCCATAAAACTAGAAATTTGATTCCTAATCACTCTTTCAAACACTTTTATTATGTGTGATGTTAGTGCAACTGGCCTATAATTTTTTGCCAAGGCTTTACTCCCCCCCTTGTGCAACGGAGCTATATCTGCAGATTTAAGTGCTGCTGGTATCTCCCCTGTATCCAGGCTCTTTCTCCATATTACGCTGAGTGCTCTCGCTACTGGTACTTTACATTTCTTTATGAATATTGAATTCCATGAGTCAGGCCCAGGAGCTGAGTGCATAGGCATATTATCAATTTCTCTTTCAAAATCTTCCGAGTTTGTGGTAATATCCGTTATATTATCTGCAGCTTGAATGTCATTCATAAAGAAGCTGTCTGGGTCATCAACTTTCATGTTGTTTATTGGTGTGCTAAACATAGCCTCATACTGGCTTCTTAGAATTTCACTAATCTAATTTCACTAATTTCACTAATATTATATATTATTTGAAGGGCTACATCGATGATTCCAGCTGGGATCTCCTGTATATTACTTAATGTTCTTCTTAACTTGGTAAAGTAGTTGAACAAATATCTACAGAACTTCAGTCAAAAATAATGATTCAGCCTAACACGTGTTGCTAAGGACACGTAAATTGTCATCATGTCATCACCATATTCGGAGGCCAAGGGATAGTGAATATAAGTTTGGTAGAGGTGAGGTTATACATGAAGGATGATGAGAGGTGTTGCTCTGTCGAGGGGACCGTGTAATCTTTTCCTCATTGGTAGGGCGGGAGCTGTGGTGGTGGTGGTGGTGGTGTAAAGTGGCAGTTCTCACTACTCTCTCTCACCTGGTTATACTCGCATACTCAGCTCTGTTATCTTAAGTTACTCAAGTCATCATCACTATTGGGTATAGAACACGTGGGTGTAGTCACCTAGTTGTTCTTGCGGGGGTTGAGCTCTGTTCTTTCCCAGGTGTGTGTGTGTGTGTGTGTGTGTGTGTGTGTGTGTGTGTGTGTGTGTGTGTGTACTCACCTAGTTGTACTCACCTAGTTGTGCTTGCGGGGGTTGAGCTTTAGCTCTTTGGTCCCGCCTCTCAACTATCAATCAACTGGTGTACAGGTTCCTGAGCCTACTGGGCTCTATCATATCTACACTTGAAACTGTGTATGGAGTCAGCCTCCACCACATCACTCCCTAATGCATTCCATTTGTCAACCACTGTGTGTGTGTGTGTGTGTACAGGGGGCGGGGGGGGGGGAAGGGTGGCAAATAGAGAATGAAATACATAAACAAAGAGAACGACAGTGTGAATAAATAATATATTAAAAATACAAATAAAAGTGAGAGAGAGAGAGAGAAAGGGGGATGAAAAACGAGACGGAAAGTTGAAAACAAGAGAATAACAAAGTGAGGGGAGGGGAGGGGAGGTAAGAGGTAGGCAGAGGGCAAGAACAGGGAGGGAACGGAAGGGAGAGGGAAGAGAAGAGGGAGAGTGAGGACAGGGGGAAGGGAGTGGACATGGTGAGGGGAGAGGAGAGTAAGAGGAGAGAGCAGGGTGAGCGCCCACCTCTCTCACACCGGCTTGCATAAGAACTAAATAACCAGACGGCACCGACAGGTAATTCTGTTAGTGAGGGGAGGGAGGGAAGGTGAGGGGAGGGAGGGAAGGTGAGGGGAGGGAGGGAAGGTGAGGGGAGGGAGGGAAGGTGAGGGGAGGGAGGGAAGGAAGGGACGAGGTGGGAGGGGAAGAGAGGGAAGGGGAGGGAAGGAAGGTGAGGGGAGGGAGGGAAGGTGAGGGGAGGGAGGGAAGGAAGGGACGAGGTGAGAGGGGAAGAGAGGGAGGGAAGGAAGGTGAGGGGAGGGAGGGAAGGTGAGGGGAGGGAGGGAAGGTGAGGGGAGGGAGGGAAGGAGGGGACGAGGTGAGAGGGGAAGAGAGGGAGGGAAGGTGAGGGGAGGGAAGGAAGGTGAGTAGGGACGAGGTGAAAGAGAACTACCAGAAATGTCTAAGACATGTAATATGGTAGGTATGTACATAAAGAAGGGAGACAGTAACAAGTGAACTACAGGCCAGCATCGCTCACAATACATTAGACATTAACAGAAGGATAAGACAAACACACGCAACACGGGGGATTTGTTTCCTAACATCAACATGGAATTGATCAAAGGAAAATAACAACATGACGACAACAATCAACCAGCTGAGAGAGGGCTGGGTAGTCCGCATTTTCCAGGATTGCCAGTAAGCTTTTGACACTGTTGCTCCCAAGCGACTCCTATGACAACTAGACAACAGGCTGGTGTATCAAGAAGAGTACTAAAGGTAGAAGTACTCTTCAAGAAGAAGGCAAAGAGTCAAGAGTCAGAGTTATGAGACTGTAGAGAAGTAATGAGCAGGGTACTGCAAGGGTCGGTACTGGGACCCATCCTGTTCTTAATATATATAAAGTCTGTAAACAGTGGAAGTAAGCTCACTCTTATCCATGTTTATTGGTGAGACTAAGATAACGAGGCGAGTCAGAACTGTATAGGACTCCAGTACATTTCAACATGAACTAGACTTTCTCCAAAGATTATCTGTTAAATGGCTAGAAAAGGTTCCCGAGGTAAGGGTACTGAGCTATGAAGAAATACTGAGGGAGCTGGAGCCCACTACGACGGGGGAAAGAAGGAATACGGCAGACATGACTGCTTGGAAGCAGACATGACTGCTTGGAAGCAGACATGACTGCTTGGAAGCAGTCATGACTACTTGGAAGCAGACATGACTGCTTGGAAGCAGACATGACTACTTGGAAGTAGACATGACTACTTGGAAGTAGACATGAGTACTTGGAAGCAGACATGACTACTTGGAAGTAGACATGACTACTTGGAAGTAGACATGACTGCTTGGAAGCAGACATGACTGCTTGGAAGCAGACATGACTGCTTGGAAGCAGACATGACTACTTGGAAGTAGACATGACTACTTGGAAGCAGACATGACTGCTTGGAAGCAGACATGACTACTTGGAAGTAGACATGACTACTTGGAAGCAGACATGACTGCTTGGAAGCAGACATGACTACTTGGAAGTAGACATGACTACTTGGAAGCAGACATGACTGCTTGGAAGCAATGCACAAATTAAGGAGCAGTGGAACAAGAGGAGATAATTGGAAACTGGAAGCAGACGAGGCAACGAGATACCAGAAGGAACTTTTCCAGTCCCAGAGTCGTTAATAAGTGCAATGGATCACATGAGCAAGTTGTCGAAGCCAATTATATACACAACTTTGAAATGTAAATATGGTAACAAAACGACTGAAATGAGTCACTGTATTGAACCAATGATGGTCGAGAGGCTGGGCTTAAGAGCAGAGGCTCGATCCCGCAAGCTCAACTAGCTGAGCAGACACACACACACACACACACACACACACACACACACACACACACACACACACACACACACACACACACGGAGATGTTAGGAAGTTTTCTTTTAGCGTGAGAGTAGTGGGGAAATGGAATGCACTTTAGGAACAGGTTGTGGAAGCAAATACTATTCATAATTTTAAAACCAGGTATGATAGGGAAATGAGACAGGAGTCATTGCCGTAAACAACCGATGCTCGAAAGGCGGGATCCAAGAGTCAATGCTCGATCCTGCAGACACAACTAGGTGAGTACACACACACACACACACACACACACACACACACACACACACACACACACACACACACACACACACACACACACACGAACAGGTGCACACAGGAGCCGAGGAGTGAGTGAGTGAGTGGATAAGGTAGTGAAGCAGAGCAGCAGCAGCAGCAGCAGCAGCAGCAGCAGCAGCAGCAGCAGCAGGCAACCCCCACGATATCACTGACATCAAAGACTCCCATCATGGACCCAGGCGGAGCCCAGCTGACGTCCCGCCATAACCCTCTCACTGTCACGGGGGCTAACTACCCTGGGAAGACAACCATCCTACCCTACCATAATTATGAGACTCATAATGGTGGCTCTTATGGAACTAACTCATTAATGTGAGTTGAGAGGTGGGGGCCAGAGAGCCTTTAGTTGATGCGCGCTCTAAAGAAAACGCGATACAAGTACAACAAAGTGTTCCAACAGAAAATGAAACATGGTAGTGATGGAGAACTAAAGTAAACCAACGATGGCATGAGTTTATTAAGGTTAATATTCAACAAACACAAATCCTACACTTTGGTAAGTTAAATCAAAGGAACTTTCTTTTCAATAAAACAATATAATGACTGTCGGCTACAATGTACACGAACCATGACCCGTGGGTCGGCTTCCTTCATCACATCTTCATTATTCACTCAGTAAAGGAAATCTGTCAATGATTTTGAGAATTGTTTGGTGACATTAAGACTTTAGGCAAAGAAAGACTTTAAGTCTGAGAGACCAGACGTGGAGGCTGGAGGCTTACTTGCTTAACTCAAAGGCTGTTGAGGTGAGGTGACCCCGGAGGCCTTGGTTTACTGTGCTGTGGGAGGAGGGTAGGGGGGAGAGCCTACCATCAACATCAGCCACAACATCAGCCACAACAACAGCCACAACATCAGCCACAACATCAGCCACAACAACAGCCACAACATCAGCCACAACATCAGCCACAACATCAGCCACAACAACAGCCACAACATCAGCCACAACATCAGCCACAACAACAGCCACAACAACAGCCACAACATCAGCCACAACATCAGCCACAACATCAGCCACAACATCAGCCACAACATCAGCCACAACATCAGCCACAACATCAGCCACAACAACAGCCACAACATCAGCCACAACATCAGCCACAACATCAGCCACAACATCAGCCACAACAACAGCCACAACATCAGCCACAACATCAGCCACAACATCAGCCACAACATCAGCCACAACATCAGCCACAACAACAGCCACAACATCAGCCACAACAACAGCCACAACATCAGCCACAACATCAGCCACAACAACAGCCACAACAACAGCCACAACATCAGCCACAACAACAGCCACAACATCAGCCACAACATCAGCCACAACATCAGCCACAACATCAGCCACAACATCAGCCACAACAACAGCCACAACATCAGCCACAACATCAGCCACAACATCAGCCACAACAACAGCCACATCAGCCACAACATCAGCCACAACATCAGCCACAACATCAGCCACAACAACAGCCACAACATCAGCCACAACATCAGCCACAACATCAGCCACAACATCAGCCACAACGACAGCCACAACATCAGCCACAACATCAGCCACAACATCAGCCACAACATCAGCCACAACATCAGCCACAACAACAGCCACAACATCAGCCACAACATCAGCCACAACATCAGCCACAACATCAGCCACAACATCAGCCATAACAACAGCCACATCAGCCACAACATCAGCCACAACGACAGCCACAACATCAGCCACAACGACAGCCACAACATCAGCCACAACATCAGCCACAACATCAGCCACAACATCAGCCACAACAACAGCCACAACAACAGCCACAACATCAGCCACAACATCAGCCACAACAACAGCCACAACATCAGCCACAACAACAGCCACAACATCAGCCACAACATCAGCCACAACATCAGCCACAACAACAGCCACATCAGCCACAACATCAGCCACAACATCAGCCACAACATCAGCCACAACAACAGCCACAACATCAGCCACAACATCAGCCACAACATCAGCCACAACATCAGCCACAACGACAGCCACAACATCAGCCACAACATCAGCCACAACATCAGCCACAACATCAGCCACAACATCAGCCACAACAACAGCCACAACATCAGCCACAACATCAGCCACAACATCAGCCACAACATCAGCCACAACATCAGCCATAACAACAGCCACATCAGCCACAACATCAGCCACAACGACAGCCACAACATCAGCCACAACGACAGCCACAACATCAGCCACAACATCAGCCACAACATCAGCCACAACAACAGCCACAACATCAGCCACAACATCAGCCACAACAACAGCCACATTAGCCACAACATCAGCCACAACATCAGCCACAACATCAGCCACAACATCAGCCACAACATCAGCCACAACATCAGCCACAACATCAGCCACAACAACAGCCTCAACATCAGCCACAACAACAGCCACAACATCAGCCACAACATCAGCCACAACAACAGCCACAACATCAGCCACAACATCAGCCACAACAACAGCCACAACATCAGCCACAACATCAGCCACATCAGCCACAACATCAGCCACAACATCAGCCACATCAACCACAACATCAGCCACAACATCAGCCACAACACCAGCCACAACATCAACCACAACAGCCACATCAGCCACAACATCATCCACATCAGCCACAACATCAGCCACAACATCAGCCACATCAGCCACAACATCAGCCACATCAGCCACAACATCAGCCACATCAGCCACAACATCAGCCACAACAACAGCCACAACATCAGCTACAACATCAGCCACAACATCAGCCACAACATCAGCCACAACATCAGCCACAACATCAGCCACAACAACAGCCACAACATCAGCCACAACATCAGCCACAACAACAGCCACAACATCAGCCACAACATCAGCCACAACATCAGCTACAACATCAGCCACAACATCAGCCACAACAACAGCCACAACATCAGCTACAACATCAGCTACAACATCAGCCACAACATCAGCCACAACAACAGCCACAACATCAGCCACAACATCAGCCACAACAACAGCCACAACATCAGCCACAACAACAGCCACAACATCAGCCACAACATCAGCCACAACAACAGCCACAACATCAGCCACAACATCAGCCACAACATCAGCCACAACATCAGCCACTACTACACACCGCAACAGAGCCAGACTGAATAAGGTGTTTCAGTGGTTTAATGCATTTGTGTCGTCTGAGTGTTTGATGCAGTGTTGCTGCTACTGCTTCAGCTGTTGCTGCAGCTGCTGTGTCTGTGGTTGCTGCTCCAGCGGCTGCTGTGTCTGTGGTTGCTGCTCCAGCGGCTGCTGTGTCTGTGGTTGCTGCTCCAGCGGCTGCTGTGTCTGTGGTTGCTGCTCCAGCGGCTGCTGTGTCTGTGGTTGCTGCTCCAGCGGCTGCTGTGTCTGTGGCTGCTGCTCCAGCGGCTGCTGTGTCTGTGGTTGCTGCTCCAGCGGCTGCTGTGTCTGTGGTTGCTGCTCCAGCGGCTGCTGTGTCTGTCGTTGCTGCTCCAGCGGCTGCTGTGTCTGTGGTTGCTGCTCCAGCGGCTGCTGTGTCTGTGGTTGCTGCTCCAGCGGCTGCTGTGTCTGTGGTTGCTGCTCCAGCGGCTGCTGTTGCTGTGGTTGCTGCTCCAGCGGCTGCTGTTGCTGTGGTTGCTGCTCCAGCGGCTGCTGTGTCTGTGGTTGCTGCTCCAGCGGCTGCTGTGTCTGTGGTTGCTGCTCCAGCGGCTGCTGTGTCTGTGGTTGCTGCTCCAGCGGCTGCTGTGTCTGTGGTTGCTGCTCCAGCGGCTGCTGTGTCTGTGGTTGCTGCTCCAGCGGCTGCTGTGTCTGTGGTTGCTGCTCCAGCGGCTGCTGTGTCTGTGGTTGCTGCTCCAGCGGCTGCTGTGTCTGTGGCTGCTGCTCCAACGGCTGCTGTGTCTGTGGTTGCTGCTCCAGCGGCTGCTGTGTCTGTGGTTGCTGCTCCAGCGGCTGCTGTGTCTGTGGTTGCTGCTCCAGCGGCTGCTGTGTCTGTGGTTGCTGCTCCAGCGGCTGCTGTGTCTGTGGTTGCTGCTCCAGCGGCTGCTGTGTCTGTGGTTGCTGCTCCAGCGGCTGCTGTGTCTGTGGCTGCTGCTCCAGCGGCTGCTGTGTCTGTGGTTGCTGCTCCAGCGGCTGCTGTGTCTGTGGTTGCTGCTCCAGCGGCTGCTGTGTCTGTGGTTGCTGCTCCAGCGGCTGCTGTGTCTGTGGCTGCTGCTCCAGCGGCTGCTGTGTCTGTGGTTGCTGCTCCAGCGGCTGCTGTGTCTGTGGTTGCTGCTCCAGCGGCTGCTGTGTCTGTGGTTGCTGCTCCAGCGGCTGCTGTGTCTGTGGCTGCTGCTCCAACGGCTGCTGTGTCTGTGGTTGCTGCTCCAGCGGCTGCTGTGTCTGTGGTTGCTGCTCCAGCGGCTGCTGTGTCTGTGGCTGCTGCTCCAGCGGCTGCTGTGTCTGTGGTTGCTGCTCCAGCGGCTGCTGTGTCTGTGGTTGCTGCTCCAGCGGCTGCTGTGTCTGTGGTTGCTGCTCCAGCGGCTGCTGTGTCTGTGGTTGCTGCTCCAGCGGCTGCTGTTGCTGCTGCTCTCAACCTCTCATACACTATCAAACCTTTTTCCTACACACTTGCAAGGCTTGACACTCTTTCTCCTGGACAACAGGAAGCCTGCACTAAGGTACGCCCTTCCCTTGTAGTTGTGAACTGTGACCTGTGGTTGTGGTGACCTGTGGTTGTGGTGACCTGTGGTTGTGGTGACCTGTGGTTGTGGTGACCTGTGGTTGTGGTGACCTGTGGTTGTGGTGACTTGTGGTTGTGGTGACCTGTGGTTGTGGTGACCTGTGACCTGTGGTTGTGGTGACCACAGCCACACCTGTCATGACCACAGCCACACCTGTCATGACCACAGCCACACCTGTCATGACCACAGCCACACCTGCCATGACCACAGCCACACCTGTCATGACCACAGCCACACCTGTCATGACCCCAGCAACACACCTGTCATGACCCCAGCAACACACCTGTCATGACCACAGCCACACCTGTCATGACCACAGCCACACCTGTCACGACCACAGCCACACCTGTCACAACCACAGCCACACCTGTCATGACCACAGGCACACCTGTCACAACCACAGCCACACCTATCATGACCACAGCCACACCTGTCACAACCACAGCCACACCTGTCACAACCACAGCCACACCTGTCATGACCACAGGCACTCCTGTCATGACCACAGCCACACCTGTCATGACCACAGCCACACCTGTCATGACCACAGCCACACCTGTCACGACCACAGGCACACCTGTCATGACCACAGGCACACCTGTCACAACCACAGCCACACCTGTCATGACCACAGCCACACCTGTCATGACCACAGCCACACCTGTCATGACCACAGCCACACCTGTCATGACCACAGCCACACCTGTCATGACCCCAGCAACACACCTGTCATGACCCCAGCAACACACCTGTCATGACCACAGCCACACCTGTCATGACCACAGCCACACCTGTCACAACCACAGCCACACCTGTCACAACCACAGCCACACCTGTCATGACCACAGGCACACCTGTCACAACCACAGCCACACCTGTCATGACCACAGCCACACCTGTCACAACCACAGCCACACCTGTCACAACCACAGCCACACCTGTCATGACCACAGACACACCTGTCATGACCACAGCCACACCTGTCACAACCACAGCCACACCTGTCATGACCACAGGCACACCTGTCACAACCACAGCCACACCTGTCATGACCACAGCCACACCTGTCATGACCACAGCCACACCTGTCATAACCCCAGCAACACACAGTGTGAGACAAACAAACAAACACACACACACACAAGCCTAGTGCAACACAGCTGGAGGAATTAAGGCCAAGATGTTGATGAAGAACATTTGTGTTCGTTGTGTTGAGCCGAGTTTTACACCTTCACATACCAACCAATGGCGTAAAAGTGCTGCGGTAAGGTGTGTTGTGATTGGATGGCTTGTTTGAGGAGTCCCCTGGGACGGCAGGCCCGAGAGACGCCCCTCCTCCCCGCCCC
>NC_091216.1:21389159-21398880 GCF_040958095.1 Procambarus clarkii | reverse complement strand
CCACTACCACCCACCACCACCACTACCACCCACCACCACCACTACCACCCACCACCACCCACCACCACCACCACCCACCACCACCCACCACCACCCACCACCACCACCACCACTACCACCCACCACCACCACCACCACTACCACCCACCACCACCACCACCACTACCACCCACCACCACCACCCACCACTACCACCCACCACCACCACCACTACCCACCACCACCCACCACCACCACTACCCACCACTACCCACCACCACCCACCACTCGCACAAACAACAAAAGTGCCTTACAGCCAAATATTGGAGTGAGACAAGGACGAATGAAGGAGCAGTTGTGGAATACATGAGACAATGTGTCCCAGGCCGCCTAGGTCTCTCTCTCTCACACACACACACACACACACACACACACACACACACACACACACACACACACACACACACACACACACACACACACACACACACGCGTGTGTGTGTGTGTGTGAGAGAGACCTAGGCGGCCTGGGACACATTGTCTCATGTATTCCACAACTGCGAATATGTTCTCTGTATTCCCTCTATTTCAGCAATCTCTCCTGCTCTGAAGGGGGAAGTGAGTACTGAGCAGTACTCGAGACGGGACAACACAAGTGCCTTGTGTTGTGTGTACAACCATTGTGATGGGATCCCTGGATTTGAAAGTTCTCGTAATCCATCCTATCATTTTTTGACACAATATTTGCTTGGTTATGCTCCCTAAACGTTAGGTCGTCAGACATCATTATTCCCAAATCCTTTACATGCTGCTTTCCTACTATGGGCACATTTGATTGTGTTTTGTACTCTGTATTATGTTTAAGATCCTCATTTTTGCCGTACCTGGAATTTATCACTGTTAAACATCATGTTATTTTCTGCTGACCAGTCGAAAACTTTATTAATATCTTGTAGTTTTTCAATGTCTTCAGCCGAGGTAATTTTCATGCTGATTTTTGTGTCATCTGCGAAGGATGACACGAAGCTGTGATTTGTGTATTTGAGTCTATATCTCTCCTGCATGAGGCGTATTGGACTAAAGTTGATCATGTCACGTCCGCCAAACTACGACACATATTAATATTACTAGCAGTACCCGGCCACGCGTTGCAGTGGCTCAACAACCTTCCCTGTTCCCCAGTCCTCCCCACCATTCCCCCCCCCTCACCCTACTCCTCGGCCTCCCCACCATTCCCCACTCTAACATCCCCTCTTCCTCCCCACCATGCCCCACTCCCCTGTCCCTTTGTCCTCCCCACCATTCTATTCCCCCCTCCCCTCGTCCTCCCCACCATCTCTCACTTCCGTCCCCTCGTCCTCCCCACCATTCCCCACTCCCTCGTTCGATGCCTTCCCAAAGGGTCTGATGTTTCCATCAGAAAATTGGGAACATGAAGTGATCTGATGTTCCCATCACTGAAATATAAGAAAAACAGTTAAAAAATTAAATGAAAATAAGAAAAAATATAAAAATAAACTATTCTCACGAAATGAACGGTCTGGTAAACAACACAGCTCAATTACAATGCAATTTACCCAAAATAATAAAATCAAAATTAAAATAAATCAAAATCTAGGAAAATTCAATTTGTCAATGCAATCAGAAACATTGAAATGTAATTGTAACATATTTAGTATAGCATGTGTGTTGCTCTTACATGCAACAGATGGCGCTGTTTTTCAAGAAAAGCATACTTTTACCTGTCACAGGTGTGGCATCTATACTTACGAAATGAACGGTATGGTAAACAACACAGCTTAATTCCAACACAATGTCACACAAAATAATTCACTAAAAAATAAAATAAATCGAAATCTATGAAAATAAAATTTATCAATGCATTCGGAAACATTAAAATGGAATTCGTGACATGTTTAGTATAGCGTGCATGTTGCCATTATGTGCAATAGATGGCGCTGTTTTTCAAAAACGCATGTTTTTACCTGTCACAGGTGAGGCATGTATATAGTAAATATATAAAAAGACGCGCCTATTCGAATGCAACGTCTTGTCAAAATTTCAAAGCAATCGGTAAAGAGGTTTCGAAGATTTCCCTCACATGAAAAACACAGTTTTTCAGAAAAAGCATGTTTTTTTTACCGTCAGAGACGTGACATCTATATAGTATGTATATAAAAACCTGCTCCGATGCCAATGGAACGTTGTGTGAAAATTTCAAAGCAATCGGTGAAGAACTTTCGGAGATTAGCGATTTTGAACATACGAACATTTCCATTATTATGTATATAGATGAGCGGTGTTGTGTCTCAGCTCCTGGTCCTGCTTTTCAGTCTTCTGTCAATTGGTGCGTTGTTTTCCTAATTCCTGGAACTGTGCTAAGTGTTTGAGTCCGTGTGGGGAGTCGCCTCTACAACACTCAATCATTCAACTTATTTTCCCCATATCTTTACAATCAAAATATTCTTTCTTGAATTTGACGGTACATTTTGGGCACTGCATCAGCGTTGCCTTATCCCTGCCCAGATATTATCAATTCGTCTAACTTGTCCATATCCCTGAGTATTATGTAGGTCGTGATCATATGTTACCTGCTTATTTGTCTTCCTGCAGCGTTATGTGCAATGCTCGTTATCTATCGGCTGAAGATCCGTTTGGATGACATACCTCTGAACACTACAGCATCGTCATGTAGCGAGCTGTCAGCTCTCTACCGGCGCTTCACATTTAAGAATATGGCTGATGTACGTAGTGCACAAAAGTTCTGAATAACATCTTGAGATCTTCTTAACAACATTGAGCGTCGTGAAAGAAAGCTGAAAGGTGTTTGGCTTTTTTCTGATGATGTCTACAAGATTAGTAGACAACGTGAACTGTGTTTGGGTGCACCATGGCCCCTCTCCACCAGGTAGCTGGGGCGGAGGATTACGTGTCCACGTCTGACTCGTCTGTGCCACCACAACCCTCACCTGCTCGCAGTTATCTTGAGTTATCTTGAGACGATTTCGGGGCTTTTTAGTGTCCCCGCGGCCCGGTCCTCGACCAGGCCTCCACCCCCAGGAAGCAGCCCGTGAGAGCTGACTAACACCCAGGTACCTACTTTACTGCTAGGTAACAGGGGCATAGGGTGAAAGAAACTCTGCCCATTGTTTCTCGCCGGCGCCTGGGATCGAACCCAGGACCACAGGATCACAAGTCCAGCGTGCTGTCCGCTCGGCCGACCGCCTCCCTGGTAACAATGGTAGAACACTTGCTGTGTTCCGAGGCCAGACTACACCCGCGAGTGTCCCTCCACCAGTGTAGTCCCACCATTCTCTTGTCCACGAACATCAAAATCAGGTGTCTTTTGATCAGTGGTCCCTCCCCCCCCCCTCCTCCTCCCCTGTGGGGGGGGGTGGCTCCTCCTCCCCTGTGGGGGGGGGGGGTGTCTCTGTGGTGTCTCATAGTCTGTGGAAGCACAACAGTTGTAGTTATTGCAGTCAGTTGTTGCTGCTGTGTCGGGTTCTGTGTCCCCTATTTTATATTTAAGCTCTTCATGCTTGCCACTCCATCAGGCTGTAAGGTTGTGTCCTTACTGTCCTGGGGTGGTTGTTGTGGTGGTGGTGTGTGGCCTGGTGCAGGGGTGTGGTGACGGGTGTGTGGCCTGGTGCAGGGGTGTGGTGACGGGTGTGGCCTGGTGCAGGGGTGTGGTGACGGGTGTGTGGCCTGGTGCAGGGGTGTGGTGACGTGTGTGGCCTGGTGCAGGGGTGTGGTGACGTGTGTGGCCTGGTGCAGGGGTGTGGTGACGGGTGTGTGGCCTGGTGCAGGGGTGTGGTGACGGGTGTGTGGGCGTGGCCTGGTGCAGGGGTGTGGTGACGGGTGTGTGGCCTGGTGCAGGGGTGTGGTGACGGGTGTGTGGCCTGGTGCAGGGGTGTGGTGACGGGTGTGTGGCCTGGTGCAGGGGTGTGGTGACGGGTGTGTGGCCTGGTGCAGGGGTGTGGTGACGGGTGTGTGGCCTGGTGCAGGGGTGTGGTGACGGGTGTGTGGCCTGGTGCAGGGGTGTGGTGACGTGTGTGGCCTGGTGCAGGGGTGTGGTGACGGGTGTGTGGCCTGGTGCAGGGGTGTGGTGACGGGTGTGTGGCCTGGTGCAGGGGTGTGGTGACGGGTGTGGCCTGGTGCAGGGGTGTGGTGACGGGTGTGTGGCCTGGTGCAGGGGTGTGGTGACGTGTGTGGCCTGGTGCAGGGGTGTGGTGACGGGTGTGTGGCCTGGTGCAGGGGTGTGGTGACGGGTGTGTGGCCTGGTGCAGGGGTGTGGTGACGGGTGTGTGGCCTGGTGCAGGGGTGTGGTGACGTGTGTGGCCTGGTGCAGGGGTGTGGTGACGGGTGTGTGGCCTGGTGCAGGGGTGTGGTGACGGGTGTGTGGCCTGGTGCAGGGGTGTGGTGACGGGTGTGTGGCCTGGTGCAGGGGTGTGGTGACGTGTGTGGCCTGGTGCAGGGGTGTGGTGACGGGTGTGTGGCCTGGTGCAGGGGTGTGGTGACGTGTGTGGCCTGGTGCAGGGGTGTGGTGACGGGTGTGTGGCCTGGTGCAGGGGTGTGGTGACGGGTGTGTGGCCTGGTGCAGGGGTGTGGTGACGGGTGTGTGGCCTGGTGCAGGGGTGTGGTGACGGGTGTGTGGCCTGGTGCAGGGGTGTGGTGACGGGTGTGTGGGCGTGGCCTGGTGCAGGGGTGTGGTGACGGGTGTGTGGCCTGGTGCAGGGGTGTGGTGACGGGTGTGTGGCCTGGTGCAGGGGTGTGGTGACGGGTGTGTGGCCTGGTGCAGGGGTGTGGTGACGGGTGTGTGGCCTGGTGCAGGGGTGTGGTGACGTGTGTGGCCTGGTGCAGGGGTGTGGTGACGGGTGTGTGGCCTGGTGCAGGGGTGTGGTGACGGGTGTGTGGCCTGGTGCAGGGGTGTGGTGACGGGTGTGTGGCCTGGTGCAGGTGTGTGGTGACGGGTGTGTGGCCTGGTGCAGGTGTGTGGTGACGGGTGTGTGGCCTGGTGCAGGGGTGTGGTGACGGGTGTGTGGCCTGGTGCAGGGGTGTGGTGACGGGTGTGTGGCCTGGTGCAGGGGTGTGGTGACGGGTGTGTGGCCTGGTGCAGGGGTGTGGTGACGGGTGTGTGGCCTGGTGCAGGTGTGTGGTGCAGGGGTGTGGTGAGAGAGAGAGGGTGGATCACCACTATAAGGACGGGTTGAAGAGTCATGCTGGACAGATAATAATATTAAAAATGGTACACAAATTAGCCTGTGGTATGATATGTCATTAGAGCTAGAGTGAAGAACTGGAGAAACAGGAAGGGGAAGAGAGGGAAGTAGAAGATAGAGAGAGAGAGAGGAGGAGAGAGGAGGTTCAGTAACCCAGCAGTGAGAGGGGGTCGCTGGGACCACTTCTCATAACCAAGCTGTGAGAAATAATTATTTGATCGTCTAGTTTTGTAACTCACTCGCTCTTCACACTCTGACTCCCCCCCCCCTGGCTCTCTGACCCCCCTCTTCCCCCCCTGGCTCTCTGACCCCCCTCTTCCCCCCCTGGCTCTCTGACCCCCCCTCTTCCCCCCCCTGGCTCTCTGACCCCCCTCTTCCCCCCCTGGCTCTCTGACCCCCCCTCTTCCCCCCCTGGCTCTCTGACCCCCCTCTTCCCCCCCTGGCTCTCTGACCCCCTCGCTCTCCCCCCCTGGCTCTCTGACCCCCCTCTTCCCCCCCTGGCTCTCTGACCCCCCTCTTCCCCCCCTGGCTCTCTGACCCCCTCGCTCTCCCCCCCTGGCTCTCTGACCCCCCTCTTCCCCCCCCCTGGCTCTCTGACCCCCCTCTTCTCCCCCCTGGCTCTCTGCCCCCCCCCTCGCTCTCTCCCCCCCCCTCCCATCGTACCCTGAGCGAGTGCAGAAGAGGAACACATCGTAAAGTTCTAGAAGCCACCTCCACCTACCACATGATGGCCAGATTTGACAGAGAATCCGAACGTCATAAAAAGTTCAATTACAAGGCTACAGGTACAAGGGAAACAGGGCATATAGTGCTAAGCAACACTTCCCCATACTCACTGTTAGGTAAGTAATCCTCTTCCTCTTCCACCTCTCCTTTCCTCCTCCCCCTTCCCCATCTTTTTATTCCCCCCCCCTCCCTTCCCCCACCTTCCCCCCTCCCCCCACTTCCCCCCCTCCCCTTCCCCCCCTCCCCTTCCCCCCTCCATAATGCATCAGCTCGACATGTTCTTCTCTATTATTGATCCCATTTTTAAGGCCTGTGTGGTGGCTGAGGTTTTCAGTTTATATTTGATGTTATTTCAACATATCGTCCAGTGAGAGAGTGAGCCTCCAGCTGGCGCCTGCAGCTTACCTCTTGGCGACAGCTGAGATGTGGCAGCGTGGCCGGGCAGCACACAGTCACACACAGTGACACGTGTGGTGACGTGACAGTGACATTTACACGTACACCCAGTAAGGTGGGGTAGAGCCAGCCAGAGTAAGACAGACACAGTACACAGTGACATGAACGCCAGGCTTGGGATCCCCCTTGACTGACTCTGATCGATTACCGTTGGAGCTGCCGGTAATGAGGTCTTTACCGGATCTCAATATATATTCTTCCTGTTGGTATTGATTCCATTGTGGTGTCATTAATTACCCCCCGGACTCTGCCAGCCCGGCTCCCTCGCTACAATGGCAAGTCCTCTAATTACAAAAGATAATCTGATGAAAAAATAATGAAAATGTCTATGCTGCGTTTGGTCAGGTTTTGTGGGAACCTTGTGTTCGGTCAGGCTGTTGTGGAAGCCTTGTGTTCGGTCAGGTTGTTGTGGGAACCTTGTGTTCGGTCAGGCTGTTGTGGGAGCCTTGTGTTCGGTCAGGCTGTTGTGGGAGCCTTGTGTTCGGTCAGGCTGTTGTGGGAGCCTTGTGTTCGGTCAGGCTGTTGTGGGAACCTTGTGTTCGGTCAGGCTGTTGTGGGAACCTTGTGTTCGGTCAGGCTGTTGTGGGAACCTTGTGTTCGGTCAGGCTGTTGTGGGAGCCTTGTGTTCGGTCAGGCTGTTGTGGGAGCCTTGTGTTCGGTCAGGCTGTTGTGGGAACCTTCTGTTCGGTCAGGTTGTTGTGGGAACCTTGTGTTCGGTCAGGCTGTTGTGGGAACCTTGTGTTCGGTCAGGCTGTTGTGGGAGCCTTGTGTTCGGTCAGGCTGTTGTGGGAACCTTGTGTTCGGTCAGGCTGTTGTGGGAACCTTGTGTTCGGTCAGGCTGTTGTGGGAACCTTGTGTTCGGTCAGGCTGTTGTGGGAACCTTGTGTTCGGTCAGGCTGTTGTGGGAACCTTGTGTTCGGTCAGGCTGTTGTGGGAACCTTGTGTTCGGTCAGGTTGTTGTGGGAACCTTGTGTTCGGTCAGGCTGTTACCTGGTTGATACCTGGTTGATGGGGTTCTGGGAGTTTTTCTACTCCCCAAGCCCGGCCCGAGGCCAGGCTTGACTTGTGAAAGTTTGGTCCACCAGGCTGTTGCTTGGAGCGGCCCGCAGGCCCACATACCCACCACAGCCCGGTTGGTCCGGCACTCCTTGGAGGAATAAGTCTAGTTTCCTCTTGAAGATGTCCACGGTTGTTCCGGCAATATTTCTTATGCTTGCTGGTAGGACGTTGAACAACCGCGGACTTCTGATGTTTATACAGTGTTCTCTGATTGTGCCTATGGCACCTCTGCTCTTCACTGGTTCTATTCTGCATTTTCTTCCATATCGTTCACTCCAGTACGTTGTTATTTTACTGTGAAGATTTGGGACCTGCCCCTCCAGTATTTTCCATGTGTATATTATTTGGTATCTCTCTCATCTCCTTTCTAGAGAGTACATTTGGAGAGCTTTGAGAAGATACCAATAATTTAGGTGTTTTATCTCGTCTATGCGTGCCGTATATGTTCTCTGTATTCCCTCTATTTCAGCAATCTCTCCTGCTCTGAAGGGGGAAGTGAGTACTGAGCAGTACTCAAGACGGGACAACACAAGTGACTTGAAGAGTACAACCATTGTGATGGGATCCCTGGATTTGAAAGTTCCCGTAATCCATCCGATCATTTTTCTGGCTGTTGCAATATTTGCTTGGTTATGCTCCCTAAACGTTAGGTCGTCGGACATCATTATTCCCAAATCCTTGACATGCTGCTTTTCTACTATGGGAAGATTCGATTGTGTTTTGTACTCTGTATTATGTTTAAGGTCCTCATTTTTGCCGTACCTGAGTATCTGGAATTTATCACTGTTAAACATCATGTTATTTTCTTCTGCCCAATCGAAAACTTTGTTGATATCTGCTTGTAATTTTTCAATGTCTTCAGCCGAGGTAATTTTCATGCTGATTTTTGTGTCATCTGCGAAGGATGACACGAAGCTGTGACTTGTATTTTTGTCTATATCTGATATGAGAATAAAGAACAGCAGTGGTGCAAGGACTGTACCCTGAGGTACAGAGCTTTTAACTGCGCTTGAACTCGATTTGATTTGATTGACTGTTACTCTTTGTGTTCTGTTCGACAGGAAATTGAGTATCCAGCGTCCTACTTTACCAGTTATTCCCACTGACCTCACTTTGTGAGCTATCACGCCATGGTCACATTTGTCGAACGCCTTTGTGAAGTCTGTGTATACAACATCTGCATTTTGCTTTTATACATAGTATAAAATACGGAGTATACATAGTTAGTGGTCAACTGTTGTGGCTAGCATCAACATTGTGGCAGGTTGCGTCTTCCTATAACACAACTGCTGCACCTTATCTTGAGGTTATCTTGAGATGATTTCGGGGCTTTTTAGTGTCCCCGCGGCCCGGTCCTCGACCAGGCCTCCACCCGCAGGAAGCAGCCCGTGACAGCTGACTAACACCCAGGTACCTATTTTACTGCTAGGTAACAGGGGCATAGGGTGAAAGAAACTCTGCCCAATGTTTCTTGCCGGCGCCCGGGATCGATCCCGGGACCACAGGATCACAAGTCCAGCGTGCTGTCCGCTCGGCCGACCGGCTCCTTAGTGAGTGTTGCTGATCTAATTTGTAACATTAAATATTCTCAGTGAGAATACTGTGCAAGGTTTACTTGTGCACACTAAGGACTCTTTGAGTTTACACCAAATAGTGTTATGGAGAGTGGGGACACGTGTGTGCTGTTGAGAAAGAGCATAGTAGAGTTTACCCAGAGTGTTGTGATGGTGTTCCCGCCTCGCACGGTGTAGTAACACTGGGTGTATACAGTGTAGTAACACCTGGTGTATAGTGGACGGTGTAGTAACACTGGGTGTATACTGGACGGTGTAGTAACACTGGGTGTATACTGGACGGTGTAGTAACACTGGGTGTATACTGGACGGTGTAGTAACACTGGGTGTATACTGGACGGTGTAGTAACACTGGGTGTATACTGGACGGTGTAGTAACACTGGGTGTATACTGGACGATGTAGTAACACTGGGTGTATACTGGACGGTGTAGTAACACTGGGTGTATACTGGACGTTGTAGTAACACTGGGTGTATACTGGACGGTGTAGTAACACTGGGTGTATACTGGACGATGTAGTAACACTGGGTGTATACTGGACGATGTAGTAACACTGGGTGTATACTGGACGATGTAGTAACACTGGGTGTATACTGGACGGTGTAGTAACACTGGGTGTATACTGGACGGTGTAGTAACACTGGGTGTATACTGGACGATGTAGTAACACTGGGTGTATACTGGACGGTGTTGTAACACCTGGTGTA
>NC_091216.1:21381659-21386659 GCF_040958095.1 Procambarus clarkii | reverse complement strand
TCACCTAATTGTACTCACCTAATTGTACTCACCTAATTGTGCTTGCGGGGGTTGAGCTCTGGCTGTTTGGTCCCGCCTCTCAACCGTCAATCAACTGGTGTACAGATTCCTGAGCCTACTGGGCTCTATCATATCTACACTTGAATCTGTGTATGGAGTCAGCCTCCACCACATCACTGCCTAATGCATTCCATTTACTAACTACTCTGACACTGAAAAAGTTCTTTCTAACGTCTCTGTGGCTCATGTGGGTACTCAGTTTCCACATGTGTCCCCTTGTTCGCGTCCCACCCGTATTAAACAGTTTATCCTTATCTACCCTATCAATTCCTCTGAGAATTTTGCAGGTAGTGATCATGTCTCCCCTTAATCTTCTGCCTTCCAGTGTCGTGAGGTGCATTTCCCGCAGCCTTTCTTCGTAACTCATGCCTCTTAGTTCTGGGACTAGTCTAGTGGCATACCTCTCAACTTTTTCTAGCTTCGTCTTGTGCTTGACAAGATACGGGCTCCATGCTGGGGCCGCATACTCCAGGATTGGTCTTACATATGTGGTGTACAAGATTCTGAATGATTCCTTACACAGGTTCCTGAACGCTGTTCTGATGTTAGCCAGCCTCGCATATGTCGCAGACGTTATTCTTTTTATGTGGGCTTCAGGAGACAGGTTTGGTGTGATATCAACTCCTAGATGCAGTCTCCGTGGTGTAGTGGTAAGACACTCGCCTGGCGTTCCGCAGGCGCTATGTCATGGGTTCGTATCCTGGCCGGGGAGGATTTACTGGGCGCAATTCCTTAACTGTAGCCTCTGTTTAACGCAACAGTAAAATGTGTACTTGGATGAAAAAACGATTCTTCGCGGCAGGGGATCGTATTCCAGGGACCATAGGATTAAGGACTTGCCCGAAACGCTACGCGTACTAGTGGCTGTACAAGAATGTAACAACTCTTGTATATATCTCAAAAAAAAAAAAAAAAAAAAAAAAAAATCTTTCTCTCTGTTCGTTTCATTAAGTACTTCATCTCCTATTCTGTATCCTGTGTCTGGCCTCCTGTTTCCACCGCCTAGTTTCATTACTTTGCATTTACTCGGGTTGAACTTTAGCAGCCATTTGTTGGACCATTCATTCAGTCTGTCTAGGTCATCTTGTAGCCTCCTACTATCTTCCTCTGTTTTAATCCTCTCGTGTGTGTGTGTGTGTGAACTATGCCTCATGACTGGAGTGTATGTATGCTCTATGCCTTATCGCTTGGGTGTAAGGAAGGCTAAATTCCATTTTTCTCTTTATAGGTACGTATGAAGTACGAGGAGAGGAGGGAGGGAGGAGAGGTAAGTGTAGGGTGTGGGGAGGGAGGGAGGAGAGGTTAGTGTGGGGTGGGGGAGGGAGGGAGGGCAACCCGTCCTCTTAAAAATAACGTCACTTTTGGCTGGTATGCTCACTATGGCCAAATTTGGACGTAATTTGAAATGAAATCGACTCACAAAAGTGACGTTCTGTTCCGTTTTCTGTTTGAGTCATCCGGCCCTCCTCGGACAGCTTAGAAGAGGAACTTTCAATTAACGTTTTTCATAACGTTTTGAAACTTTATGAGAATTTCCTGCCCACCTAACCTATCAGAGGACCCTTAACTTACCCTTGTTGAAAAAAAATCCCAAATTTATTTTCAATTTTTTTTTCATTTTCAAATTACGTCCATATTCGGCCATACGGGCAAACGGCCAAAAGCGACGTTCTTTTTAAGAGGACAGGTTGGGGAGGGAGGGAGGAGAGGTAAGTGTGGGGTGGGGGGAGGGAGGGAGGAGAGGTAAGTGTGGGGTGGGGGAGGGAGGGAGGAGAGGTAAGTGTGGGGTGGGGGAGGGAGGGAGGGAAGTCTTAGCAGACCACCAACATCTGCTCAAACTGATTTGCCTGGAGCTCCATGTGTGTCCCCACCCCCAACCCCCGCCCCGTCTAGTTCCTCGCCACCCCGTCCCCACCCCGCTCATCCCGTCCCCACCCCGCCCGCCCAACCCAGCCCAATTCTGTCCCACCTATCCCCGAAGTCCCGCCTAATTCTGGCCCGCCCCGCCCCGCCTAATTCTGGCCCGCCCCGCCCCGCCTAGACCCAAAGCCCTGATCTGACCTGCCCCCCCCCCCCTGCCTAGCCCCGAAATTATCTTGATCACTCTTTGAAGTCTTAATAATGTCCCTCCCTGCCTCGCCCCCCCCCCCTTCACTCCCCTCTCTCCACGCTTCACTACCTTCCCTCCCCCCCCCTCCCCTTCCCTCCCCCATTCCTTCCCCTATTCCCCCTCCCCCTCCCCTAAAGCAACATGTAAATAGGTAAGGTGATATTTTCCACAGGTCGGGTCCCAGGCCGCCTGCTGCTGCTGCTGCTGCTGCTGCTGCTGCTGGCCTCTTTTATTGTGTCCCGTTGTTTATGTTCTGGCTCTCTGGCTCTCACTCTGGCTCTTGGCCACTCTCACTCTGGCTCTTGGCCACTCTCACTCTGGCTCTTGGCCACTCTCACTCTGGCTCTTGGCCACTCTCACTCTGGCTCTTGGCCACTCTCACTCTGGCTCTTGGCCACTCTCACTCTGGCTCTTGGCCACTCTCACTCTGGCTCTTGGGCACTCTGCCACTCTCACCATATTGATAGTCTCCTTGACTCTCACTCTGGCTCTTGGCCACTCTCACTCTGGCTCTTGGCCACTCTCACTCTGGCTCTTGGGCACTCTGCCACTCTCACCATATTGATAGTCTCCTTGACTCTCACTCTGGCTCTTCAAATGTCATTGTCACTCAACTCGTCAAGAGTCTTCAAATGTCAGAATTTCCAAAATTAACAAATGAACAAAAAATCAATTGCAGCTTCATAAGGCGTGTTGACCTACACGCGGCCGCTTCTCTTTAATTCCACTCACTCTCATTCATATACATGTCTATCCTACGCTTGAAACAATTAACCGTTCCCTCCCCCCTACACGCGGCCGCTTCTCTTTAATTCCACTCACTCTCATTCATATACATGTCTATCCTACGCTTGAAACAATTAACCGTTCCCTCCCCCCTACACGCGGCCGCTTCTCTTTAATTCCACTCACTCTCATTCATATACATGTCTATCCTACGCTTGAAACAATTAACCGTTCCCTCCCCCCCCACCCACGTGTATTGATTTAACCTGTTAATTCCATCAGTAAATCATCATTTCCACTCGGGTTTCCATACCTGTGTTTACCTGGATTATTTCTAATTTTAATGGCGGGTGATCTTGTAGGTCACGTGGTATTGGACAGGGACAGCTATTTTTTTTTAATGTATATTTTAGTGTTTTTGAATCTTGTTATTATTTTGAGGGCCAACGCTTTAACGAGCCTAGCATGAGGACAGGTTGGGTTCATGATGGTAACTTTGAGTTGTGAAGTTTTAAAGATCATAAACCATACACGGGCCATTAGGGGTCCTACAGGACCATACATGGACCACTAAGGGTCCTACAGGACCATACACGGACCACTAGGGGTCCTACAGGACCATACACGGACCACTAGGGGTCCTACAGGACCATACACGGACCACTAAGGATCCTACAGGACCATACACGGACCACTAAGGATCCTACAGGACCATACATGGACCACTAGGGGTCCTACAGGACCATACACGGACCACTAAGGATCCTACAGGACCATACACGGACCACTAAGGATCCTACAGGACCATACACGGACCACTAAGGGTCCTACAGGACCATACACGGACCACTAAGGATCCTACAGGACCATACACGGACCACTAAGGGTCCTACAGGACCATACATGGACCACTAAGGATCCTACAGGACCATACACGGACCACTAAGGATCCTACAGGACCATATACGGACCACTAAGGATCCAACAGGACCGTATACGGACCACTAAGGGTCCTACAGGACCATACACGGACCACTAAGGGTCCTACAGGACCATACACGGACCACTAAGGGTCCTACAGGACCATACACGGACCACTAAGGATCCTACAGGACCATACACGAACCACTAAGGATCCTACAGGACCATACACGAACCACTAAGGGTCCTACAGGACCATACACGGACCACTAAGGGTCCTACAGGACCATACACGGACCACTAAGGGTCCTACAGGACCATACACGAACCACTAAGGGTCCTACAGGACCATACACGGACCACTAAGGGTCCTACAGGACCATACACGGACCACTAAGGGTCCTACAGGACCATACACGGACCACTAAGGGTCCTACAGGACCATACACGAACCACTAAGGGTCCTACAGGACCATACACGGACCACTAAGGGTCCTACAGGACCATACACGGACCACTAAGGGTCCTACAGGACCATACACGGACCACTAAGGGTCCTACAGGACCATACACGGACCACTAAGGATCCTACAGGACCATACACGGACCACTAAGGATCCTACAGGACCATACACGGACCACTAAGGATCCAACAGGACCATACACGGACCACTAAGGGTCCTACAGGACCATACACGGACCACTAAGGGTCCTACAGGACCATACACGGACCACTAAGGGTCCTACAGGACCATACACGGACCACTAAGGATCCTACAGGACCATACACGGACCACTAAGGATCCTACAGGACCATACACGGACCACTAAGGGTCCTACAGGACCATACACGGACCACTAAGGGTCCTACAGGACCATACACGGACCACTAAGGGTCCTACAGGACCATACACGGACCACTAAGGGTCCTACAGGACCATACACGGACCACTAAGGATCCTACAGGACCATACACGGACCACTAAGGGTCCTACAGGACCATACATGGACCACTAAGGATCCTACAGGACCATACACGGACCACTAAGGATCCTACAGGACCATATACGGACCACTAAGGATCCAACAGGACCGTATACGGACCACTAAGGGTCCTACAGGACCATACACGGACCACTAAGGGTCCTACAGGACCATACACGGACCACTAAGGGTCCTACAG
>NC_091216.1:21359159-21374159 GCF_040958095.1 Procambarus clarkii | reverse complement strand
GGAGATAAAGCCGCAACGTCCAAGATACTAAAGATAATTGACAGAGTGAACAGAGTACCAATGTCCAGAGTGAGACCTGTCAGTACCAGAGGTGACGGGTGGATGCTGGAGAGAGACAGATGACCTAAGACAAGCAAGATGAAGAGTGAAAGTTATTGTTTTGTCGAGGAGATGGAAAGGCAGGGCTAAGGAGCTAACGCTTGACCCTCTTAAAGACGTCTCTGGGAGTACATATAAGCCAGGAGACAGCCACTACTGGCGCCCGAGGGAGGAGAGTGAGAGGGGGATGTCTCTCACTAGGGACTCTCCCTCGTGAGAGTAGTGAGGGAAGAGACGATGGTAAGATGCCAGATGCTACACACACACACACACACACACACACACACACACACACACACACACACACACACACACACACACACACACACACACACCTAGAGTGCTTGACAAATGGAATGCATTAGGAAGTGATGTGGTGGAGGCTGACTCCATACACAGTTTCAAGTGTAGATATGATAGAGCCCAGTAGGCTCAGGAACCTGTACACCAGTTGATTGACAGTTGAGAGGCGGGACCAAAGAGCCAGAGCTCAACCCCCGCAAGCACAACTAGGTGAGTACACACACACACACACACGCACACTCACAAAGTTGCGTGTGAGAAGTGTGGCAGGAGTGTTGACCCTCCTCCCTCCTCCTTGTAAACTAGTGTAGCCGACGTCTGCACTCTCACCACCCTCGCCTTTCCCAGAACCTGCTCCCTTTGTTTTTGTTGTGTTAAACATGTGCGTTAAACATGTGTCTCTTTATAAACCTGTTGCCGGCGTGTGTCTTGGCCGCCGCGTCTGGGCCTCTCGGCCAGTCTTGGCCAAGGTATGTTGCTCGTGTATTTATTAAGGAAGCTCCCTAGTGCTTGTAAACAATTGCTCTCGTGTCTTCATTATTCCAAATGCTTGAAAACTGTTATGTTCTATTGTTTTTGCTACGTGGTTTTTCTCCGGCTTGGCGCCATCTGTCAATGATGATATCTTGCTTTATATCGACACTGGTGGAATGGAGATAAGTGTTGAGTAATGAGAGAAGCAGCGACCGCGTGTACTCATTAAAATGAGGCGCATTCCTCCTCCTCCTCCAGAGGTCCAACTCATCACAAAGGTTACATGAGTCTAAGAGTGAAGCAGACCATCACTGCTGTCTTTACACAAGACAGCTCTCTGGTCCCCTGGAGGCGGGACCAAAGAGCCAGAGCTCAACCCCTGCAAGCACAACTAGGTGAGTACAACATAAAGCACGCTGCAGGAGGCCTACTGGCCCATACACCTCCACTATTTATAGCCTCTCAAATTCATAATATGTCTAACCTACGCTTGAAACAACCCATCAGTCCCGCGGTCATTGTGTTACCTGGTAATTTATTCCACAGATCAACCATCGTGTTTCCAAACCCTTCCTGGAAGACAAAGCTAAGCAACACGGCATAACTGTGCAGCATGTGTGGAGGTTCCTGGGATCGGTGCCCCCTACGGCCCGGTCACCAGCATGGCGGCGTGGTTGTCTACAAGAGTGTGGTCCCTGTTGAAACGTACAGTCTGTTCAACCTGGCCTCTTACAAGCGTCACATTTCGATCGTATGCGTTACATCCGGCCAAAAATTGTCGTAGTAGGAAATGGAAGCGGCTGGCGAAAGTGACGTACTGTCCCGTTTTCTGTTTTGGGTCCTCTGGCAGGTTAGGATAAGAACACTTTATATTGACCGTTTTCTTGACGTTGGGAAACCTTAGGAGGACGGACTGGTGAATGTGGTGTGTGTGTGTGTGTGTGTGTGTGTGTGTGTGTGTGTGTGTGTGTGTGTGTGTTGATACACAGGAGGGGAAGGTGGGAGGGGGGGGAGTGTAGTGGATATTGGGGGGGTTTACACTGATACACTATTGATATACTTGGTTAAATAATAGTGTGGGTGGTGTGTGTGGCGTGAGAGGTGTTGGGCGGGGTCCACCTGCCCACCTACACTCCCTCACATGCACACCACCAACCACACGAGGCTCTCTGATTGGTCACCAACGCCTCACAAGCCTCTCATGTCGCCAATCACAGAAGATTTTTATTATGCCGAGAACCAATCAGAGTGAATTTTCTCCTCCAAGAATCAATCTGATAGGCTTCCTGGCGCTGCTACGACTATCTCAGCAAATCGCCTGGTTTTGGTAAATCAGGTAAGCTGTCCCCCACTCCAAGAGTAATCAGAGAGCTTCAATCTGGGCCAAGACCCATCAGAAAAGGACACGCTTCTTTACCTGTAACAATCCCAGTCTCCCAGACCATTTTCAGGCATCTCACTTAATGTTAAAAATCCAATTGAGCAATCATTAAAAATTCCCGTAGTGGTTGATGACCTGGGGGGGGGGGGAGGGTCTTCAGGTGGGGCGGCCAGGCCAGTCTACTCCCCTAATACATCTATTGGTAAATAATGACATATATATATATATATATATATATATATATATATATATATATATATATATATATATATATATATATATATATATTATATATATATATATATATATAATATATATATATATATATATATATATATATATATATATATATATATATATATATATATATATATATATATATATATGTATATATATATAACAACTGAAAACTCACACCCCAGAAGTGACTCGAACCCATACTCCCAGGGGCAACGCATCTGGTATGTACAAGACGCCTTAATCCACTTGACCATCACGACCGGACATAATGAGGTGATAGCCGAAGCTATTTGAACCACCCCACCGCCGGCACTCGGATAGTAATCTTGGGCATAGCATTTTACCAAATCACCTCATTCTTTGGGGCACACGTGAGGAACACAAATGCGAACAAGCCAAATGCGGCTTGTTCGCATTTGTGTTCCTCACGTGTGCCCCAAAGAATGAGGTGATTTGGTAAAATGCTATGCCCAAGATTACTATCCGAGTGCCGGCGGTGGGGTGGTTCAAATAGCTTCGGCTATCACCTCATTATGTCCGGTCGTGATGGTCAAGTGGATTAAGGCGTCTTGTACATACCAGATGCGTTGCCCCTGGGAGTATGGGTTCGAGTCACTTCTGGGGTGTGAGTTTTCAGTTGTATATTGTCCTGGGGACCATTCAGGCTTGTTCGCATATATATATATATATATATATATATATATATATATATATATATATATATATATATATATATATATATATATATATATATATATATATATATATATTTTGGTAGCAGTCTTTCCTGTAGACATATATTATTAAATATGACCGAAAAAGTAAGATTAATCATTCTAACACGAATTTTCTCAATCTTTCGTACATTTCTTTTCACTGTTGGTGGTAATTCAAAAATCAATTCTCCAAAATTCATTTTTATTTCTAGTCTGACGCGACACTTGAGCGCGTTTCGTAAAACTTATTACATTTTCAAAGACTAGTTTAAACATACACAACTGAATAGAACTTACACATCTCCGATTTGTTTATATCTACATTTGAGTGAGGTGGATGGGGTAAGGTGGTATTTAATAAGGTATTAATTTCATCAACACAAGACAGAACACGAAACAATGGGTATTGAATAGAAGTGATTGTAGAAAGCCTATTGGTCCATATTTCTTGATGCTTCTATATTGGAGCGGAGTCTTGAGGTGGGTAGAATATAGCTGTGCATTAATTGGCAGCCAATTAATGCACAGCTATATTCTACCCACCTCAAGACTCCGCTCCAATATAGAAGCATCAAGAAATATGGACCAATAGGCTTTCTACAATCACTTCTATTCAATACCCATTGTTTCGTGTTCTGTCTTGTGTTGATGAAATTAATACCTTATTAAATACCACCTCACCCCATCCACCTCACTCAAATGTAGATATAAACAAATCGGAGATGTGTAAGTTCTATTCAGTTGTGTATGTTTAAACTAGTCTTTGAAAATGTAATAAGTTTTACGAAACGCGCTCAAGTGTCGCGTCAGACTAGAAATAAAAATGAATTTTGGAGAATTGATTTTTGAATTACCACCAACAGTGAAAAGAAATGTACGAAAGATTGAGAAAATTCCTGTTAGAATTATTAATCTTACTTAATTAATTAATTAATTTTTAATTTAATCTTCTTAATTAATTTTCGGTCATATTTAATAACATATGTTTACAAGAAAGACTGCTACCAATAATATATATATATATATATATATATATATATATATATATATATATATATATATATATATATATATATATATATATATATACACATATATATAATACATATAATTCTCTTCTCTTTCTCCTTTTTCTTAAACTAAGAGTAGGGTACATAAGGGCTGTCAAATGATGAACCTGGTGAAACTGCAAGCAAGAGCCGTTATCCTACCTCTGCCCAGTTGAAACCTACTCCTAGAGGCCCGTTTATTTCATGAGCCTGTTATATGCATCAGTAGGAATAGCCTTTATTCATTAACAACTTCAGGTAACAATCATATAAGGAAGAGGATGAGCCTGTAGCCAACTGTGTGCCAGAGCCTTCATGTGATCAGTTGACCTGATCTCCCGTGTATCTACCTGTTGAGTGAACAAGTTCCAGATGCCAGTCAGCCTGGGAATGAATGATCGCTGATGGAGTGATGTTCTTGAGAATGGCACTTCCAGCATGAGACTGTTGAAGGTTGAGAGCCTAGTGTCAACTACTGATTGTCCACAGAGTTGGGCCAGGTCCGGAACTTTGAGTATGTTAGCCTTGTACATAACAGTAAGACCAGTAAGGAAGGGTTTGCTGCAGGCTCTGATGCTCAGACAGTTTCCCCCAGACTTGGCCAAGACTAAAGATGAGCCTTCCTGCACGGATGTCCACTTTGTCTAAACGTCTGATGAATGATATGGGGGGGGAGGGGGGGGATAGATGTGCATTTTGCCGCCGCTGCTGTCAAGAAGGTGCTAGATGCCCCGTAGGCCTGAAAGTTTCCTGGCTGCCTTTTGGGCCAGGTTAAGCACGTGGGTCTTCATTGTCACTGGAGAGTCGCACGTCGTTCCCAACATGTTCATTTCATCTCTGAACTCTTAGGGTGTTGCCATCCTAGGGTTCTGAAATATGACATTGCAAGCCTGTTAGATTTGCAATGTGCAGTCTAGTTATCATCATCGCTGGTGTTTTCTCAGCCGTAAATATGACAGCTGAGGTCACATCTCTCTCTGTCTCTCTCTCTCACGCTCTCTCTCTCTCTCTCTCTCTCTCTCTCTCTCTCTCTCTCTCTCTCTCTCTCTCTCTCTCTCTCTCTCTCTCTCTCTCTCTCTCTCTCTCTCTCTCACTCTCTCTCTCTCTCTCTCTCTCTCTCTCTCACCCCAACTCCACTCCCCCTCTCACTTCCCCTCCCCCTTCCTCCCCCCGTTCCTGTGTGTATAGATATCTCTATATATACCAATCGACTCCTGCGAAAAAGCCATCGATTTATACCGACCAATCAACCCTGTAAGGAACAAGACCATTTGTCTATAGCTACTAGTGTTAGACTCAGTGTACGAACATCTTGTGAAGATATATCTTTGATTTTGACATTAAACATATAGTCAATATCAGTGTGTATAGAGCTAATATCAGCAGTGTATTTACCTGCATATACAGTATAGTTGTTTTTTTTTTGCCTGGATATTCCTGCGCGGGCCCTAAGCCTCTGGCTGGCCCACTGCGCGGGCCCTAAGCCTCTGGCTGGCCCACTGTGCGGGCCCTAAGCCTCTGGCTGGCCCACTGCGCGGGCCCTAAGCCTCTGGCTGGCCCACTGTGCGGGCCCTAAGCCTCTGGCTGGCCCACTGCGCGGGCCCTAAGCCTCTGGCTGGCCCACTGCGCGGGTCCTAAGCCTCTGGCTGGCCCACTGTGCGGGTCCTAAGCCTCTGGCTGGCCCACTGCGCGGGCCCTAAGTCTCTGGCTGGCCCACTGTGCGGGTCCTAAGCCTCTGGCTGGCCCACTGCGCGGGTCCTAAGCCTCTGGCTGGCCCACTGTGCGGGTCCTAAGCCTCTGGCTGGCCCACTGCGCGGGCCCTAAGTCTCTGGCTGGCCCACTAAGTGTTGCTTGTTTCTGTTTTACTTGGGCGGAGTATGAGTATTTATGACTCGTATGGTCGCTTCAGTAGGACAGTATAGTTAATGGCAGTCTTCTAAATATACCTAAACTATCTCTCTCGATCGAGAGAGAGATAAATAGATTTTTTAGTAAATTTTGCGAATGTGTTTTATATTTTGCTCCACCATTGGTGGAGAGTCAGGGCCTCATGCTCCACCATTGGTGGAGAGTCAGGGCCTCATGCTCCACCATTGGTGGAGAGTCAGGGCCTCATGCTCCACCATTGGTGGAGAGTCAGGGCCTCATGCTCCACCATTGGAGGAGAGTCAGGGCCTCATGCTCCACCATTGGTGGAGAGTCAGGGCCTCATGCTCCACCATTGGTGGAGAGTCAGGGCCTCATGCTCCACCATTGGAGGAGAGTCAGGGCCTCATGCTCCACCATTGGTGGAGAGTCAGGGCCTCATGCTCCACCATTGGAGGAGAGTCAGGGCCTCATGCTCCACCATTGGAGGAGAGTCAGGGCCTCATGCTCCACCATTGGAGGAGAGTCAGGGCCTCATGCTCCACCATTGGAGGAGAGTCAGGGCCTCATGCTCCACCATTGGAGGAGCATGACCCTGGGTGTATTGTCGCCATCTGAACACGGAGCTTTTTATGGTTACCATTGGTGCACACGGTTGCCATGGTGACGGGACTCGGCTACTGTGTGTACTCACCTAATTGTGCTTGCGATGTGAAGGGGGGTTGAGCCCTGGCTCTTTGGTCCCGCCTCTCAACTGTCAATTAACTGGTGTACAGGTCCCTGAGTCTACCGGGCTCTATCATATCTATCTTGAGATGATTTCGGGGCTTTTTAGTGTCCCCGCGGCCCGGTCCTCGACCAGGCCTCCACCCCCAGGAAGCAGCCAGTGACAGCTGACTAACACCCAGGTACCTATTGTACTGCTAGGTAACAGGGGGCATAGGGTGAAAGAAACTCTGCCCATTGTTTTTCCCCGGCGCCTGGGATCGAACCCAGGACCACAGAATCACAAGTCCAGCGTGCTGTCCGCTCGGCCGACCGGCTCTGGTCTGACATATGGGGTATACAATGTTATAAATGATTCATTACACAAATTTCTAAAAGCAGTTGTGATGTTAGCCAGCCTCGCATATGCCGCTGATGGTATCAGTTTTAGTTTGGGCTCATGAGACAGGTTTGGAGTGATGTCTACTTCAAGGTCATCTCTCTGACCGTGTCATGGAGGACTTCATCTCCCATTGGCTCTTGGCTCTGATCTGTCTGCTCCCGCCACCTAACTTCATTACTTTACAGTTATTTGAGTTAAACTCTAGTAACCATTTGTGTGTGTTTTTACTATTTGTGTCTAATGTACTGACTATCTATTTTCTTGTACCATATCTACTACATATATTTCTCTCTCACACACTCATCCCCAGGAAGCAGCCCGTAACAGCTTTCTAACTCCCAGGTACCTACTGCTAGGTGAACAGCGACATCAAGTGAAAGAAACTGTGCCAATTTGTTTGACTCAACCGGAAATCGAACCCGAGGCCTTAGGACTATGACCCCAGAGCGCTGCGAGGAGTGCGTGTGTGTACACTTACCTAACAGTGCATACTGCAAGGTGAAGTCCAGCTCCAGGAGAGTCAGTACACAGTACTCAGTACACAGTACTCAGTACACAGTACTCAGTACACAGTACACAGTACTCAGTACACAGTACTCAGTACACAGTACTCAGTACACAGTACACAGTACTCAGTACACAGTACTCAGTACTCAGTACACAGTACACAGTACTTAGTACACAGTACTCAGTACACAGTACTCAGTACACAGTACACAGTACTCAGTACACAGTACTCAGTACACAGTACACAGTACTCAATACACAGTACTCAGTACACAGTACACAGTACTCAGTACACAGTACTCAGTACACAGTACTCAGTACACAGTACTCAGTACACAGTACTCAGTACTCAGTACACAGTACTCAGTACACAGTACTCAGTACACAGTACTCAGTACACAGTACTCAGTACTCTGTACACAGTACTCAGTACTCTGTACACAGTACACAGTACTCAGTACTCTGTACACAGTACACAGTACTCAGTACTCAGTACACAGTACTCAGTACACAGTACTCAGTACACAGTACACAGTACTCAGTACACAGTACTCAGTACACAGTACTCAGTACACAGTACACAGTACTCAGTACTCAGTACACAGTACTCAGTACACAGTACTCAGTACACAGTACACAGTACTCAGTACACACTACTCAGTACACAGTACTCAGTACACAGTACTCAGTACACAGTACTCAGTACTCAGTACACAGTACTCAGTACACAGTACTCAGTACACAGTACTCAGTACACAGTACTCAGTACACAGTACACAGTACTCAGTACACAGTACACAGTACACAGTACTCAGTACACAGTACTCAGTACACAGTACACAGTACTCAGTACACAGTACTCAGTACACAGTACTCAGTACACAGTACACAGTACTCAGTACTCAGTACACAGTACTCAGTACACAGTACTCAGTACACAGTACTCAGTACACAGTACACAGTACTCAGTACACACTACTCAGTACACAGTACTCAGTACACAGTACACAGTACTCAGTACTCAGTGCACAGTACACAGTACAAGGATACACGCCAAGTGCCACCTTGTACCTACACTTTCCTCATAGTTTCACTTGTCTAATATGATCCTTAAGGGTGTGGCTGGAGGAGGCTTCTACAACTTGTGCGTGTTACACTCCACCTGTTGACCAGCCCGACACGTTACACTCCTCATGTTGACCAGCCCGGCACGTTACACTCCACCTGTTGACCAGCCCGACACGTTACACTCCACCTGTTGACCAGCCCGGCACGTTACACTCCACCTGTTGACCAGCCCGGCACGTTACACTCCACATGTTGACCAGCCCGGCACGTTACACTCCACCTGTTGACCAGCCCGACACGTTACACTCCACCTGTTGACCAGCCCGGCACGTTACACTCCACCTGTTGACCAGCCCGACACGTTACACTCCACCTGTTGACCAGCCCGGCACGTTACACTCCACCTGTTGACCAGCCCGGCACGTTACACTCCACCTGTTGACCAGCCCGACACGTTACACCTCATGTTGACCAGCCCGACACGTTACACTCCACCTGTTGACCAGCCCGGCACGTTACACTCCACCTGTTGACCAGCCCGGCACGTTACACTCCACCTGTTGACCAGCCCGACACGTTACACTCCTCATGTTGACCAGCCCGACACGTTACACTCCACCTGTTGACCAGCCCGACACGTTACACTCCACATGTTGACCAGCCCGACACGTTACACTCCACATGTTGACCAGCCCGACACGTTACACTCCACATGTTGACCAGCCCGGCACGTTACACTCCTCATATTGACCAGCCCGACACGTTACACTCCACCTGTTGACCAGCCCGACACGTTACACTCCACCTGTTGACCAGCCCGACACGTTACACTCCACATGTTGACCAGCCCGACACGTTACACTCCACATGTTGACCAGCCCGACACGTTACACTCCTCATGTTGACCAGCCCGACACGTTACACTCCAATGTTGACCAGCCCGACACGTTACACTCCTCGTGTTGACCAGCCCGGCACGTTACACTCCTCATGTTGACCAGCCCGGCACGTTACACTCCTCATGTTGACCAGCCCGACACGTTACACTCCTCATGTTGACCAGCCCGACACGTTACACTCCACCTGTTGACCAGCCCGACACGTTACACTCCTCATGTTGACCAGCCCGACACGTTACACTCCACCTGTTGACCAGCCCGACACGTTACACTCCTCATGTTGACCAGCCCGACACGTTACACTCCTCATGTTGACCAGCCCGACACGTTACACTCCACATGTTGACCAGCCCGACACGTTACACTCCTCATGTTGACCAGCCCGGCACGTTACACTCCTCATGTTGACCAGCCCGACACGTTACACTCCTCATGTTGACCAGCCCGACACGTTACACTCCACATGTTGACCAGCCCGACACGTTACACTCCTCATGTTGACCAGCCCGGCACGTTACACTCCTCATGTTGACCAGCCCGACACGTTACACTCCTCATGTTGACCAGCCCGACACGTTACACTCCACCTGTTGACCAGCCCGACACGTTACACTCCTCATGTTGACCAGCCCGACACGTTACACTCCTCATGTTGACCAGCCCGACACGTTACACTCCACATGTTGACCAGCCCGACACGTTACACTCCTCATGTTGACCAGCCCGGCACGTTACACTCCTCATGTTGACCAGCCCGACACGTTACACTCCACATGTTGACCAGCCCGACACGTTACACTCCTCATGTTGACCAGCCCGGCACGTTACACTCCTCATGTTGACCAGCCCGACACGTTACACTCCACCTGTTGACCAGCCCGACACGTTACACTCCTCATGTTGACCAGCCCGACACGTTACACTCCTCATGTTGACCAGCCCGACACGTTACCAGTATTTCCTTCTATTTCTTCATTTCATTAGAGTTTCCAGCATCCATCTACGTCCTCTTATTCTACTTTGAAGTTACTGACTATGTCTACGTTTTATATTCTTCTCAGTATCTTAAATGTCGTGAGCATGTCTTCTATTTCTTCGTTTCTGTAGAGTTGAGAGATGGAGCTTCCTTAAACTGTCCTTGTAGTTTAGTCCTCTTAGTTCCGGCACTAATCTTGCTGCGAACTTCTGGACTTTGCTTAATGTTAGGTTTATGCTTCACCAGGGGCGGACTCCAGGCAAGTGTGGTATATTCTAGCATCAGTTTTATATAGGCTCAAGAAGTTGTCTTTACAGAGTTTTTATTTAAGATTTTGAAAGGTGTTCTAATGTTCCACCGTCTTGGCTATTGTCCCGGCTGGTGTACACCTGGCCGTGTACACCTGGCCGTGTACACCAGCCGCACCTCACGCACGCTATCAAGGGCTTTTGGGCAATAAAAGAAGATAATCTACCCAGATAAAGGAGCATAATCTACCCAGATAAAGGAGCATAATCTACCCAGATAAAGGAGCATAATCTACCTATTTAAAGGAGGATAATCTACCCTTAATGCTTGCTGTATTTCGGTCACCTTGTCACAGAACTCAGCCACGGCTTTCACTCGAATTTCAACAAATGAAGCTACACACTAAATGAATAACAGGCAGCTTAGGAAGGCTGAACTATAATTCCTTAACCTAACCTAACCTAACCTAACCTAACCTTATCTTACCTTACCTTACCTAACCTAACCTTATCTTACCTTACCTTACCTTACCTAACCTAACCTTCCCATCATTTGATAACACCGATATTTGTCATGAGTGTAGCGATGCTATGCTCCACACTGACATAAATCAGATCTTTCAATGGACCAGAGAAGACCAGAGGATGGAGAGGGCAGACAAGATCCAGCTCCTGGCCCGGGGGTGTCAAGGAAGGAGCCGCACAGTCAACCACAGTCAAGCACAGTCAACCACAGTCAAGCACAGTCAAGCACAGTCAAGCAACACTCTAGAAACCAAACACCGAGGGTGAAAACATCTGTGAGTTATCATGGCGGAAGACCTGGAGCGTCTTCAAGACCATAGTGAAGTGGCTGTGACAACTGCAAGAAAAATGGCAGGTTGGATAACAAGAACCTTTACCACGAGAGGTGCCAGACCAGTGTTGGTACCTTTTGGCACAGTGCCCCCTACTGTCTAGTAGGTGGTACTGTGGGTACTGGTGTTGTGTAGTAGGAGTACTGTGGGTACTGGTGTTGTGTAGTAGGAGTACTGTGGGTACTGGTGTTGTCTAGTAAGTACACTATATGTACTAGTACTTACACACGCCACATATACAAACATGAGCCGCCAACAGAGGTACAGTAGACAGTCTTCGCAGATAAAATAATAAACTGGAAAGACTGGCTCCGTCAGCAGGGCGAAACTGCCGGAGGCAGTCGGCAAGTTTAGAGTGGGTCTAGGGCGGAAAGTTGGGTTGGGGGGGGGGGGGGGGAGAAGGAAGGGGGAGGTTTTTTTGGAGGTAAGATGGGAGGGGAGGAAAGGGGATGGGTGAAGTTGTAGGAAGGAGGGAGATGGAACAGTATAAGAATCAAATAACGGAATAAGCAGAATCAAAAAGTCAGAATATTCGGTAACCCAACCACCGACACGCAGCACTTGATTGACCAGCTGAGAGGCGGGACCAAAGAGTCAGAGCTCAGCCCCCCCCCCCCCGCAAGCACAACTAGGTGAGTACACGGCTCTGTAGTCCATCCAGCCACCCAAAGCGACACAGCGATACGGGCCGAGAAACATAGAAACATAGAACAATACCAGCCAGCGAGAGTGAGTATAGTGGCGGACGTGTCTAGCTACGGGACGTGTGGGTGCTGTAACGTATGGAGTGTGTGGCACAGATCTGGTGGCACAGATCTGGTGGCACAGATCTGGTGGCACAGATCTGGTGGCACAGAGATCTGGTGGCACAGATCTGGTGGCACAGATCTGGTGGCACAGAGATCTGGTGGCACAGATCTGGTGGCACAGAGATCTGGTGGCACAGATCTGGTGGCACAGAGGTCTGGTGGCACAGATCTGGTGGTACAGAGATCTGGTGGCACAGAGGTCTGGTGGCACAGAGATCTGGTGGCACAGAGATCTGGTGGCACAGAGATCTGGTGGCACAGAGATCTGGTGGCACAGAGATCTGGTGGCACAGATCTGGTGGCACAGATCTGGTGGCACAGAGATCTGGTGGCACAGAGATCTGGTGGCACAGAGATCTGGTGGCACAGAGGTCTGGTGGCACAGAGGTCTGGTGGCACAGAGATCTGGTGGCACAGATCTGGTGGCACAGATCTGGTGGCACAGAGGTCTGGTGGCACAGAGATCTGGTGGCACAGAGATCTGGTGGCACAGAGATCTGGTGGCACAGAGATCTGGTGGCACAGATCTGGTGGCACAGAGATCTGGTGGCACAGAGGTCTGGTGGCACAGAGATCTGGTGGCACAGAGGTCTGGTGGCACAGAGATCTGGTGGCACAGAGATCTGGTGGCACAGAGATCTGGTGGCACAGAGGTCTGGTGGCACAGAGATCTGGTGGCACAGATCTGGTGGTACAGAGATCTGGTGGCACAGAGGTCTGGTGGCACAGAGATCTGGTGGCACAGAGATCTGGTGGCACAGATCTGGTGGCACAGATCTGGTGGCACAGATCTGGTGGCACAGAGGTCTGGTGGCACAGAGATCTGGTGGCACAGATCTGGTGGCACAGAGATCTGGTGGCACAGAGATCTGGTGGCACAGATCTGGTGGCACAGAGATCTGGTGGCACAGAGATCTGGTGGCACAGAGATCTGGTGGCACAGAGGTCTGGTGGCACAGAGATCTGGTGGCACAGAGGTCTGGTGGCACAGAGATCTGGTGGCACAGATCTGGTGGCACAGAGATCTGGTGGCACAGAGGTCTGGTGGCACAGAGATCTGGTGGCACAGAGATCTGGTGGCACAGAGATCTGGTGGCACAGATCTGGTGGCACAGATATCTGGTGGCACAGAGATCTGGCGCCTGTCTCTACCACAATGTCTTCAGCCGACGCATCATCACACGTGCTAATTTTAGGGATGGTCAAAAATGCTGATTTTAGGGTTGACCAGAAATGTTGATTTTAGGGATCAGAAATGTTGATTTTAGGGTTGATCAGAAATGTTGATTTTAGGGTTGATCAGAAATGTTGATTTTAGGGTTGATCAGAAATGTTGATTTTAGGGTTGATCAGAAAATGTTGATTTTAGGGTTGATCAGAAATGTTGATTTTAGGGTTGATCAGAAATGTTGATTTTAGGGTTGATCAGAAATGTTGATTTTAGGGATGATCACAAATGTTTATGTCTAAATGTCTCTCTTTGTATACACAACCCAAGAGATCAATCAATCTCCATCCGCTCAAGGTCAGCCAAACTTAGAATATGTAATTTCAAGTTAAAATACATATTAGAAAAGCCCACTTGCACCTCCACCACCTGCTCAAGAGTCAAGAAAAACGGAATATGTACACAAGTATCCGAGAGTATACACACACACACACACACACACACACACACACACACACACACACACACACACACACACACACACACACACACACACACACACACACACACACACTCTTCCCCCATTAAGCATGAGAACACAACCCCTCCTCTCTCTTGGATAATTCCGGATTACTTAACAGGATTTAATTCCCGAGTGAGATTTATAAGAGGAAATCGCTGCCGTCCGCCCAAGCAGCTCTCAGCAGCTGCCGTCTACAGGTCCCCAGCTGCCGGCCCACGGGGAAGGCAGCTGCCACATATTGGCATCCAGAGTTGTGTCATGTTTGGCAAGCATGATCTAGATTTTTGTTATTGATTTGCGTTACCCACAGTTGGTAAGGCGGGGCTCAGAAGCTGGCACTCGACTTAGCAAATGCATTTATCTGAGAACATACACACGATTTTGCACTACATACAAACACGCGCGCGCATACACACCAGACACACACACACACACTAGACACACACACACTAGACACACACACCAGACACCAGACACACACACACACACACACACACTACACAAACACACACACACACACACACACACACACACACACACACACACACACACACACACACACACACACACACGGGGACACAGGTGGAAACTGAGTGCCCAAATGAGCCACAGAGATATTAGAAAGAACTTTTTTAGTGTCAGAGTGGTTGACAAATGGAATGCATTAGGCAGTGATGTGGTGGAGGCTGACTCCATACACAGTTTCAAG
>NC_091216.1:21205113-21358659 GCF_040958095.1 Procambarus clarkii | reverse complement strand
CAAACACCTCGTGGCGACCTCTTCTTCCAGGGAGGAACGACCTTGTGTCTCTCCCCTGCATTTAACGTAGGATGCAAAATTCCTAGATTGCAGCAGGAAGACATTAGGTGATTTATCTCGCTCGAGAGAGAGAGAGAGAGAGAGAGAGGGAGAGAGAGAGAGAGAGAGAGAGAGAGAGAGAGAGAGAGAGAGAGAGAGAGAGAGAGAGAGAGAGAGAGAGAGAGAGAGAGAGAGACATACATGTGGCGTATAGGAGCAGTGAGGAAAAACTGTCTCCGGCCATCGTGAAGACGAGGACATTGAACCAGCCAGTGGCTGGCTGGGAGCGGGACAAGGCACTTACGTCAATACGGAGGTGGTTTCCGTCTCGTTAAGTAGCCACGAGTCCCCTGGTGTAGTCGACACGTGACCCAGCCAGGAACCTTCCCAGCCGACTATTACAACAAGAGGAAGGTCACGAGGATGGGTCACTTCCTATTGTCCTCTCTCTCTAGCTCCTTAGCCCCGCCTCTTCATCTCCCGGTTAATCAGTCCCACCACTTTCACTACTCCCATTTCCCTCTCATATTCCACTCTCAATCTTCTTATTATATTGACCTGAACGATCTCGTCACCTGTAACCTCGTCCCTTTGCCCGTCTTCCGCTGCCCAAGTGTTGCTGTCATCTGGCCTGTCCATGTGTGTCCAGGCGTGACCCTGGGACAGTCCACGACACACACACACACACGAGACACGCCAGGTGGAGCAGGCAGCCACCATGCACTAGGAGACAGGTGTGTGGACCTTGAGGCACTGCACTTGTGGGTGTTCCCCTTCTCGCACACCACCTCCTACAATGCATATATATATGTATGTATATATATATATATATATATATATATATATATATATATATATATATATATATATATATATATATATATATATATATATATGTGTGTGTGTGTGTGTATATCACGAAAATAAACACGTGATTAAAAATGTGGCAATGTCAGACCACGGAGGAAAAATGAAACAGGAATTTCCTCAAGTACTTTCGAATATTAATACATCTTCAGAAGGAGTCACTCCTTCTGAAGATGTATTAATATACGAAAGTACTTAAGGAAATTCCTGTTTCATTTTTCCTCCGTGGTCTGACATTGTCATATATATGTATATATATATGTATATATGTCGAGGTTTTGCTACAGCACGCTTCCCAAAACAAATCTTAGCGCATAGCGAAGCTTGAATCAAGTAGAGCATAGAGAAAGTAGTAAGAATATGGAGAGGATGAAGAAGGAAAGAGTGAAGCACTTGATGGAACCAGCTCCAGGATGGTGTATGGCATCAAACAAGAGTCCAGCTTGGGTACTGGAAGAACAGACTGACACACTAAGCAGCCCTCTTGTCAACATCAACAGCAAGAGAGAGAGATGGGACACCACAGTGATAAAAGACATGGCCAGAACATCTGGGAGTGTTGTGCTACTTATAGCTCAGTATTGACCCGTGTGTGTGTGTGTGTGTGTGTGTGTGTGTGTGTGTGTGTGTGTGTGTGAGTGTGTGTGGGTGTGTGTGTGTGTGTGTGTGTGTGTGTGTGTGTGTGTGTGTGTGGGTGTGTGTGTGTGTGTGTGTGTTTGTGTGTGTGTGGTGAGCGACTGTTCCAATCAGTGTCTTGGGAGAGAAAACTGTCGACGACAAATTTCGTTTCCTCAGATTACGCCGCCAGGATGAGGGATCACGGTACATTTTGCTGGCCTGGTTCACCACCCTCTGCTGCCTAGATTGGTGCCCGTGCGCGCGCACACACGCACACACACACACACACACACACACACACACACACACACACACACACACACACACATACACACACACACACACACACACACACACACACACACACACACACACACACACACATACACACACACACACACACACAAACAAACAAACAGTTGAGAGGTGAGACCAAAGAGCCAGAGCTCAACTCCCCGCAAGCACAACTAGGTGAGCACACACACACAACATTAATATTTTAATACACAACATTAATCTCCTCAAAAGATGCAAGAGTGTATCTCCAGCTGCCACCAGTCATCTATAACCCTCCACCCACACACACACACAATATGCACGCCTGAAAGGAACAGCAAAGAAACACTTTGAGAACAACATAGCCTCCCAAGATAAGGACCTACCAAGATTGCTTCACCCATACGTGAAGACAGAGGACCACAATTATGACCGGGGGTCAGACTTACCAAGAGGACCAAAGACCTAAATGAAGAAATAAATAATATGAAAAACGTATGATGAAATAGCGGATATTTTCCATCAAATAACAACAACAAGGGTTCACAGAAGTCATGCCCAGTAAACCTATTGGAGTTCTTGGGTACAACGACGGAGAGTACACGAGAAACATAAGGTTCACATTACATATTGTTACTAGATCAATGGGGCCTGACAACTGAGTGGACAATGCTTCCGATTCGTAGTCCTGAGATTCCGGATTCGATCCCCAGTGGAGGCGGAAACAATTGGGCAGAGCTTCTTTCACCCTGATGTACATGTTCACTTAGCAGTAAATTGGTACCTAGGAGTTAGACAGCTGCTACAGGCTGCATCCTGGGGGTGTGTAACAAAAAGGAGGCCTGGTTGAGGACCGGGCCGCGGGGACGCTAAGCCCCGAAATTGGAGACCGACCACTGGTCATACCTGGAGACCCTACACTGGGTACCCATCAGACGCCCGGAGTTCAAAACACTTAAATTCTTGCACAGTATGTAGAGCAACAGTTACCTCTCCGCCCTCTGTCATAACACTCCCTCACTGGAGGTCCTGTGAGGCTTCACCTCTCTCTCTCTCTCTCTCTCTCTCTCTCTCTCTCTCTCTCTCTCTCTCTCTCTCTCTCTCTCTCTCTCTCTCTCTCTCTCTCTCTCTCTCTCTCTCTCTTGCAGGACCACTAAAACACATCACTGATAATGGCAAACATCTGCAGGTGTCTTAGAAGCTCCGCGCTATCCTCGGAGGTCAGTACACAGTTGATTGTAGAAACAATTTAACATATCTGTGATTATACTGGTATGAAACTTGTGTGAAGAGGTAACAGAGCAGCCCATAATCCGAATATATGGGGAGGTAAATGTAACGGCACAAGTAAGTACAATTATGTACTATTCATAGCAGTCAGGAATTGTACTTATTACACTTAGTATTAAACCGTACTGTCAAATAATCGCCAGAATCACACCAAAATATTGTGAATATTTGAGTTTACCTGAAAAGCTGAATAGAAAACCACGACCTAATCTAACCTTCTTAGTGTATGAGGAGAAGCAATTTATTGCTTCTTAATTACAATTAGTACTTAAGCTATAGCTATATTTATATTACAGTTTTATAAAACTAATAAAATAAAACTAAAATCTTTCAATAAATTATAAAGTAACTCAGGATATTTTAAAATTTTGTATAAAATCTTTATTGTTTAATAAAACTGAAAAAATAAATTCTTTATATTTAAAACTTGTGCATTTAGAATTGAACATAAAAACTTCATCCTAAAATTCTGAGTGTTTTAACAGAAAACGAGGAAAATATATGGGGAGGTAAATGTAACAGCACAAGTAAGTGTAAATATGTACTATTCCTAGCAGTCACGAATTGTACTTATCACACTTAGTATTAAACCGTACTGTCAATTCGGAGGATGTGTTGAACAGTGACGAGTTCTGGAGCGCCGGCGGTCTAGATAGTGAAATGTTTGTTCTAGGAACCGTAGACTTTACCGGATATTTGCATAAATGTCTTAGTGCCTATAGTCCAGTATATTAATTATAATATTACACAAATAAATATATAACAACATAAATTTGTATTTACTCCTCCTTGTCTAGTAAGTGAATGAGTAATATGGTGTAAACTGTCTACCAGCAGTGTTAGCGAGGTTAAACAAGTCAATACTCTCCTGAGGGTGACGGGGCGTATGTGTCCGCGGAGCCCCACTCTCCTACATCACCATCATCATCATCTACACACACCATGTAGTTTATACATATGATAATTGTTATTATGTATGTAAAATAATATAAGTGCGCAGAGGATTAAGCGAACGTGGCTCCGTCAGTCAGGCTATTTATGTTAAGTTTGGTAAGATTCCGGACGCGTGACTGCTTGAAGACACCCTTCTTGCCCTGTGCTGTGAAGCTCCGAGGTGGTCACCGTTTTCTCTCATTACCAAACATCCTCACTGGAAGCTCTTCAGTAGGCGAGTGATATATAAACAAAATACTATATATATATATATATATATATATATATATATATATATATATATATATATATATATATATATATATATATACATACCAACGCGTTCCTGAGTCAGAAGTCTCTTCCGGAAGCGTAAGACAGACGGTAGATCTCCCCAATTTGGCTGGAGATGTGGGGAAACCAGTTAGGGTAATTGGTTAACCCACACCGCTGATGGAAATGTGTTTATTCACGGGGAAACTATCTTAAACCTTATTATTTACTTTAACTGCATCTTGATCATAAACAGTTCCCGAGACCATTGTCTTGCTAAACGTTTACGGGTTTTAGCTCGGCCAACCATGCGGGTGTGGTGGTGCACAGTGTAGCTGATGCTTTACCTGCTGCATACACCATTTACTTGGTGTAGTAGCTACATATATATTCTTGCAGGTATATGTAGTGTAGCGTCTACATATAGTGTAGCTAATACACTGTGGTTTGTACGTACTGTGTACATAGAGTGTAGCGTGTACACACACAGTGTAGCGTGTACACACACAGTGTAGCGTGTACAGAGTGTAGCGTGTACACAGTGTAGCGTGTACACACACAGTGTAGCGTGTACAGAGTGTAGCGTGTGCAGAGTGTAGCGTGTACACAGAGTGTAGCGTGTACAGAGTGTAGCGTGTACAGAGTGTAGCGTGTACACACAGTGTAGCGTGTACACAGTGTAGCGTGTACAGAGTGTAGCGTATACAAGAACAAGAGACGAGGGGTGGAGGAGGGTGTGTGTGGGCGGACACGGTGCTCTAGTAACGTGGTGCAGGACACCACCTGCTACCAACCACAAAGTTCACACTGATGCTAAAAATAGTACGAGCATCAGGGAGGGAGTCAAACAATGTGGGACGAGACGCAACACAATGAATCTGGCGCCGGTCGCTTCGTGTATTGATCCGCAGCTGGCCGCCCAAGCCGCCATTTTCATTTCCCGCGAGATCGCGGGGAAACGCGCCAGAAACAGCGCCGATCTCTGGCCGTATTTGGTTATTTTCGCGGCAGAGGCTTCGCCTAGTTTCGCGATGACCGTCGTGCATGGTAGAGGTTGAGATGTGGTGTCTGTTGTTAGGACACGACTACCTACAGTCTTCGTGTCTGTTAATTGCCAACGGTTTATTGTGTCCGTTAAAGAGGCTGTTTTAAATAAATATGCAGATTCTGATTTAGCTCTGCCACTGGCGGGCTTATTTTCAGTTTTAATGGCATGCTAAACCTACTTGGGTTTGCGCATGCCCACTGTGACGTCACAGTGATTATGAATGGGTCCTGGCTGATGTTACCAAGTTGAGAAAAATACTTTCCTTTTTCAATGTAAAACTTGAAAAAAAATGAGAACGTGTTATTTGTTTATGATCATAAAAATACAATGTAAGTAACTGGTTACCTGGATTGAATGATAGTGAGAAAACAATTGAAATTACTGCTAATAATGATAATTGAGGAGGAAGGTGATGGAGAGAGCGGTGGTGGCAAGACTGAAGGTGAGGTGGACCATGGCAACTGGGCCGATCAGCTGATGGCCGCTGTATCCCCCTGAGCGGCGCTAGCACACAGGTAACACCACACACACACGGGGGCGCCCATATCACACACCCTCAGTGTTGTCAGTATCTCAGTGTTGGTGATCAGTGTTGAGGAGAGTGTGGGGCGTGGCGGCGCCTGTGGCGACCTGCTGGACCTGGACGCGGGCGCAGCATCCCACATGATGCCGAGATGAATCTGTCTGGCTCTCTCTCCTCTCGCTATGGTGGTCCGTGGCTCCCTGACCATTACTAGCGGCCGGGGGCTCCTGCCTGGGCCAAGTGGAGATGGTCTGTTGCACATAGCGTGGTGGTAGTGTGGTTGGTGCCCGCGGGGGGCTGCGTCCCCTCCCTGCTGATCAAGTGGCCCTCTTGTGATAGCCTCCTGAAAGACCTTTATAGAAAATGGTCTAATTTCTGGCGAATCGAAATCGTGCGAGGTACTTGACTGAGGAGGAGTTCCCTCGCCACGTTTGAAGACGAGCAGTGACACTATGAGGAAAGTCTGAGGATGCCAGCTAGTGTTACCTGCGGCAGATAACACGAGCACAGGGAAGATATCACATACAGGTAAGTTGATGATGGGTACGAGTGTCTGCTGCTCCTTCAACACAAGTGTGTCAGTACACGCCAGCCGCAGCTGGAGTACACGCCAGCCGCAGCTGCAGTACACGCCAGCCGCAGCTGGAGTACACGCCAGCCGCAGCTGGAGTACACGCCAGCCGCAGCTGCAGTACTACACCTGCCGCAGCTGCAGTACTACACCTGCCGCAGCTGCAGTACTACACCTGCACGCAGCTTATCTAACTATAACAGACTTGAACAATATGGATTTTTACATGTAATTCTTCATAAAATATCGCTCCGTAATCTACAAAACATAGGAGGACCAGCTGACTCATTATTACAATAAATGGTGGATTTTTTGACTGAGAAAATCGGAAGTGTTATAATATTTTATAATATATAATGTTATAATATATAATAGTGTTAAAATATTTATTTATAATATAAGTGTTATAATATATAATATTTTCCGTGCCGCAAAGGTGAATGTCCTCCAGCGACCACTCAGCTCTACCGGACAGTCCGTTATCCAGCCCGCCCGCTCTAGCCTTCACAGAGTCACTAAAATGGTGGATTAAATTGCCCGAATCTGGCGTAAGTGAGGACCCACGGAGAGGCAAGCCGCTCTCAGTCGTTAATAGTTCTTACCTTGACGTTGGGGGAGTACGTTACTAGTACGATGTGTTGTGCCGGAGTACAACTGCCGCCGCTACCGTATGCGGACACACACATGTCCTCAGACATTGTAACTCCTCGTGTCCTCTTGGTCCAGACTTACGATGTTTTCGTGTCTTGTTGATCCAGACTTACGATGTCCTTGTGTCCTGTTGGGCCAGACTTACGATGTCTTCGTGTCCTGTTCGTCCAGACTTACGATGTCTTCGTGTCCTGTTGGTCCAGACTTACGATGTACTCGTGTCCTGTTGGTCCAGACTTACGATGTTTTCGTGTCCTGTTGAGCCAGACTTACGATGTTTTCGTGTCCTGTTGAGCCAGACTTACGATGTATTCGTGTCTTGTTGGTCCAGACTTACGATGTTCTCGTCTCCTATTGGTCCAGACTTACGATGTCCTCGTCTCCTATTGGTCCAGACTTACGATGTAGGCAACACGACCTACGTAGAGCCTTACGACCCCACCTCAGCCTCCCAACCATCACTTGTGGTGGGGGGGGGGGACTAAGCCCACAAGGTAGGCCTAGGCACCTACAATATTGTGTTTCCACTTTTCGTAGTAAATATTGTTGTGGAATTGACCTACTATATTTTATTTCTTAGGTTGTGTCTTGTACTCTATTGGCCGAGGTTTATTGAGGTGAGAGTGGTGAGTGCGGTTGACCGCGCGAGCACTCTACCTGTTGTCTGCAGCATATGGTAACTTGGGGCGCCTACACGCACTCTAGGGCAGTTTACGTTGCAAAATCAGACTAAAATGTCGTTTTCCAGTTCAATACCATCGCAACGTTGTGCTTTTATGGCTATTATTTTCGAAGTTAGTGTTGCACGTGTTTGGTGGCGAGGGAGGGAGAGAGAGAGAGAGAGAGAGAGAGAGAAGAGGGGAGGGCACTAGGCTACTCGTCAACCCGGCCTCTCCACCTCACATTCTCACATATAACTCCCCTAAGACCAAAAACTAATGTACTGAAAATCATAGCGGCTCACAACATTGACGTGATGTCCCGTTTTCTAATCGTGGGGGTCCTCGGTTAGGTTAGCTTCGACCAATTGAGTACATGATGGTAGTGTCGTCGTGAACGCCGAAGAGCCAGGGCTGACTGACCACATACCCGTGAATTTACAAGAGTTACCTGGAATTAACAAAGTGTGAGATCAATGTACCATCCATGCCTTGTGCTGAAGGTCTAAAGTGAGGGACGACACTTAATGTTGTGGTCTAAAGTGAGGGACGACACTTAATGTTGTGGTCTAAAGTGAGGGATGACACTTAATGTTGTGGTCTAAAGTGAGGGACGACACTTAATGTTGTGGTCTAAAGTGAGGGACGACACTTAATGTTGTGGTCTAAAGTGAGGGACGACACTTAATGTTGTGGTCTAAAGTGAGGGACGACACTTAATGTTGTGGTCTAAAGTGAGGGATGACACTTAATGTTGTGGTCTAAAGTGAGGGACGACACTTAATGTTGTGGTCTAAAGTGAGGGATGACACTTAATGTTGTGGTCTAAAGTGAGGGACGACACTTAATGTTGTGGTCTAAAGTGAGGGATGACACTTAATGTTGTGGTCTAAAGTGAGGGACGACACTTAATGTTGTGGTCTAAAGTGAGGGATGACACTTAATGTTGTGGTCTAAAGTGAGGGACGACACTTAATGTTGTGGTCTAAAGTGAGGGATGACACTTAATGTTGTGGTCTAAAGTGAGGGACGACACTTAATGTTGTGGTCTAAAGTGAGGGATGACACTTAATGTTGTGGTCTAAAGTGAGGGACGACACTTAATGTTGTGGTCTAAAGTGAGGGATGACACTTAATGTTGTGGTCTAAAGTGAGGGACGACACTTAATGTTGTGGTCTAAAGTGAGGGATGACACTTAATGTTGTGGTCTAAAGTGAGGGACGACACTTAATGTTGTGGTCTAAAGTGAGGGATGACACTTAATGTTGTGGTCTAAAGTGAGGGACGACACTTAATGTTGTGGTCTAAAGTGAGGGACGACACTTAATGTTGTGGTCTAAAGTGAGGGACGACACTTAATGTTGTGGTCTAAAGTGAGGGATGACACTTAATGTTGTGGTCTAAAGTGAGGGACGACACTTAATGTTGTGGTCTAAAGTGAGGGACGACACTTAATGTTGTGGTCTAAAGTGAGGGACGACACTTAATGTTGTGGTCTAAAGTGAGGGACGACACTTAATGTTGTGGTCTAAAGTGAGGGACGACACTTAATGCTGTGGTCTAAAGTGAGGGACGACACTTAATGTTGTGGTCTAAAGTGAGGGACGACACTTAATGTTGTGGTCTAAAGTGAGGGACGACACTTAATGTTGTGGTCTAAAGTGAGGGACGACACTTAATGTTGTCTTAAGGTAAGTACGTCCCTCGTATAGTAAGCCCAACACCATCAATTTGGAGGTTATATATATGGTCTCCAGGTCCACACTTATTGCCCACTTTCACTAATGAATGTGCAAAGCTGTGAGGTGTTTACGGGCGAGTGACCCCCAGAACTCCTCGGCCTACTGATTAATGCCACAAAAGTTGTGATGTGTGGTGTGGTTTATGGGGGGAGGGGGGGTGTAGGGGGTAGTGTTATGGTGTGTGTGAGGGGGGTGTAGGGGGTAGTGTTATGGTGTGTGTGAGGGGGGTGTAGGGGGTAGTGTTATGGTGTGTGTGAGGGGGGTGTATGGGGTAGTGTTATGGTGTGTGTGAGGGGGGTGTAGGGGGTAGTGTTATGGTGTGTGTGAGGGGGGTGTAGGGGGTAGTGTTATGGTGTGTGTGAGGGGGGTGTAGGGGGTAGTGTTATGGTGTGTGTGAGGGGGGTGTAGGGGGTAGTGTCATGGTGTGTGAGGGTGGGGTAATAGGGGGTACACGAGGCAAGTTACCCACACGACAAGGGAGAACAAAGGTTCGTAGGGAATACATTTAGCCACAGTTTTCAATATAAATGGCTGGGGAATAGTACACTGAAACAGCTCCATACTCAGCTGTCTGTGTCTGTACTCACCTAGTTGTGTTTGCGGGGGTTGAGCTCTGGCTCTTTGGTCCCGCCTCTCAACCGTCAATCAACTGGTGTATAGGTTCCTGAGCCTATTGGGCTCTATCATATCTACACTTGAAACTGTGTATGGAGTCAACCTCCACCACATCACTTCCTAATGCATTCCATTTGTCAACCACTCTGACACTAAAAAAGTTCTTTCTAATATCTCTGTGGCTCATTTGGGCGCTCAGTTTCCACCTGTGTCCCCTTGTGCGTGTGCCCATTGTGTTAAATAGCCTGTCTTTATCTACCCTATCAATTCCCTTGAGAATCTTGAATGTAGTGATCATGTCCCCCCCTAACTCTTCTGTCTTCCAGCGAAGTGAGGTTCAATTCCCGCAGTCTCTCCTCGTAGCTCATACCTCTCAGCTCGGGTACTAGTCTGGTGGCAAATCTTTGAACCTTTTCCAGTTTAGTCTTATCCTTGACTAGATATGGACACCATGCTGGGGCTGCATACTCCAGAATTGGCCTGACATTGTGTGTGTGTGTACTCACCTACTTGTACTCACCTATTTGTTATTGCGGGGGTTGAGCTTTAGCTCTTTGGTCCCGCCTCTCAACTGTCAATCAACTGGTGTACAAATCCCTGAGCCTACTGGGCTCTGTCATATCTACATTTAAAACTGTGTATGGAGTCAGCCTCCATCACATCACTGCCTAATGCATTCCATCCGTTAACTACTCTGACACTGAAAAAGTTCTTTCTAACGTCTCTGTGGCTCATGTGGGTACTCAGTTTCCACCTGTGTCCCCTTGTTCGCGTCCCCCAGTGTTGAATAGTTTATCCTTGTCTACCCGGTCGATTCCCCTGAGGATTTTGTAGGTTGTGATCATATCTCCCCTTACTCTTCTGTCGTCCAGTGTCGTAAGGTGCATTTCCCGCAGATTTCCTCGTAACTCATGCCTCTTAGTTCTGGGACTAGTCTAGTGGCATACCTTTGAACTTTTTCCTGCTTCGTCTTGTGCTTGGCAAGGTACGGGCTCCATGGTGGGGCCGCATACTCCAGGATTGGTCTTACATATGTGGTGTACAAGATTCTGAATGATTCCTTACACAGGTTCCTGAAGGCTGTTCTGATGTTAGCCAGCCTCGCATAGGCCGCAGATGTTATTCTTTTTATGTCAGGGCTTCAGGAGACAGGTTTGGTGTGATATCAACTCCTAGATCTTTCTCTCTGTCTGTTTCATTAAGTACTTCATCTCCTATTCTGTATCCTGTGTCTGGCCTCCTGTTTCCACTGCCTAGTTTCATTACTTTGTATTTACTCGGGTTGAACTTCAACAGTCATTTGTTGGACCATTCACTCAGTCTGTCTAGGTCATCTTGTAGCCTCCTACTATCATCCTCTGTTTCAATCCTTCTCATAATTTTTGCATCATCAACAAACATTGAGAGAAACGAGTCTATACCCTCTGGGAGATCATTTACATATATCAGAAACAGTATAGGTCCAAGGACTGACCCTTGCGGGACTCCACTTGTAACGTCTCGCCAATCTAAGACCTCACCCTTCAAACTGACTCGTTGTCTCCTGTTGCTTAGGTACTCCTTTATCCAACGGAGTACCTTCCCCTTCACTCCAGCCTGCATCTCCAGCTTTTTCACTAGTCTCTTGGGTGGTACTGTGTCAAAGGCTTTCTGACAATCCAAAAATATGAAGTCTACCCACCCTTCTCTTTCTTGCCTGATTTTTGTTGCCTGGTAGTAGAATTCAAGTAACCCTGTAAGGCAGGACTTGTCATCCCTGAACCCATGTTGATGCTGTGTTACAAAGTTCCTTCGCTCCAGATTTTCCACTAGCTTTCTTCGCATAATCTTCTCCATCAGCTTGCATGGTATGCAGGTTAGGGACACTGGCCTGTAGTTCAGTGCCTCCTGTCTATCCCCTTGTATATCGGGACTACGTTAGCTGCTTTCCAAATTTCTGGCAGTTCCCCTGTTGCCAGTGATTTGTTATACACTATGGAGAGTGGCAGGCACAGTTCTTCTGCTCCTTCCTTTAGTATCCAAGGGGAGATTCCATCTGGGCCTATAGCCTGTGTCACATCCAACTCTAATAAACACTTCCTTACTTCCCCGCTGGTAATCTCAAACTCTTCCAGTAGGTTCCTGGTTAGCTATTCCCTCTCTTATCTCTGGAATTTCTCCTTGCTCTAAGGTGAAGACCTGGAATTTCTTATTCAGTTCCTCACACACTTCCTTGTCGTTTGTAGTAAATCCTTCCGCCCCTATCCTTAATTTCATAACCTGTTCCTTTACTGTTGTTTTTCTCCTGATATGGCTGTGCAGCAATTTAGGTTGAGTCTTTGCCTTGCTTGCGATGTCATTTTCGTATTGTCTTTCTGCCTCTCTTCTTATCCTGACATATTCATTCCTGGCATTCTGGTATCTTTCTCCGCTCTCCAGTCTCCTGTTATTCCTATAGTTTCTCCGCGCCCTTTTATTTTGCTGCTTAGCTAGCCTACATCTCTGATTAAATCCTGGGTTTCTCATCTTCATTTCACTGTTTTCCTTTTGGACTGGGACAAACTTGTTTGCTGCGTCCTTGCACTTCTGCGTGATGTATTCATCATGTCTTGGGCCGTCTTTCCCCTTGTGTGTGTGTGTGAGACATAGTCCGGTCTCTCCGTCACCACTCCGTACAAAATACAGGGGTTTTGCCTAACCAGATGCAAGTTTTCATGCTTGTAAACTGTTTAAACAATGCAACCAAAGCCGTCAAAGTTTGACGCAAGATGTACACGTTCGTAAGTGCTTGCGTAACTGCTTTAAGAATCCGGATCCGAGTTACCTTTTAACTTAATATATAATTCGTCAATGACTTCAACATTTTTCTCACTTTTAATTTGTTTTATTCATCATGTGCTTAAGGAAAGGTATTGGTGTGATCAGTTCAGGTGACCGTAGTTATAATCTTAGCCTCCTGCCACCGTGTTTCGCCTGGCTTGGCCTGTACCTGCTTCTCTGGGTTACCTGGGGAGCCTCTCCTCTTCCTCAACACACCTACAGCTGTACGCTCTTCACCCCCAACGTTAACATTGCGGTGGTTTAGGGACATTTAAATCAACACAATATTGACGCTTTCTAGGACTGATGAGTATAATTGGCTGTTATTGGTCATCCACAGCATCCACATCATCCACATCCACAGCATCCACATCATGAACAGCATCCACATCCACATCATCCACATCTCACATCATCCACAGCATCCACACCATCCACATCCACAGCATAATTGTCCTAACTTTGACACTGAAAGTTTGGATCCTGATAAGGTATTGAAACATGTTAATAGTAGCAGTCATATGGAAAATTCCAATTACCAGAATTTACCTGAGGGCCACTAACACTCTAGTGGCTTCGATGAGGACAGAAAGCCAACGGCTTGTCAAAGGTCCCTCCCCCCCTCCCACTTGCCCTGATTTTCCAGCGGGATTTTGAAATTTGAGTTTGGCAGTTACGGGATCGACGGGTAGGCGGTTCCATGGGTTTATAACCCTGTGGGTGAAAAAGCATCTCCTGTTTTCACTCCTACATTGTGGCTTGTTGAGCTTGAAACTATTGCTCCTTGTTTCTGTTACATCTGACCTTTTGAAGAAATGTTCCGGATCAACTGCCTCCAAATTGTTCAATATTTTACAGTTTCCTACGTGATCCACCCTGTCATGCATGGTCTATAGTGCTGTTAGCCCTGTGGCTCCCAACCGTTCCTAGTATGAGAGTTGACTTAGTTCTTAAATGATTTGTGTTGTCCGGTGTTGCACCTTCTCCAGAGCAGCTATGTCTTTCTGAAGATGAGGTCATGAAAATGATGCAGCTGAAGGAATACAGATATGTATGAGCGTTCTTGTAGATGATGCTAAGCTACTGGAATGAATATAAATCTTAAATGACTGTTATACCTGGCAGACCTGCCTACACAATATAACCACAATTAGTAATGCACTGCTAGTAGAGTTGAATTAATTTGGGTAATTGTCACATAATAAAATGTGGGATATACGAGATTAGGCAGCACTCAGCTTGTAAATTATGCGAAAGATTCTTAACTTGGTTAGGGAAGGTGATTGAGGGGTGATCTTAATTTGCATTTAGCCATCCAAATATTCCAAGTACAGTTTCAATAACTTTTTGGAAAACTACTGCAGAGTCGGCTTTAGGCCGAGTTCAGAGTTTAGCTTTAGGGAGCCGGTCGGCCGAGCGGACAGCACGCTGGACTTGTGATCCTGTGGTCCTGGGTTCGATCCCAGGCGCCGGCAAGAAACAATGGGCAGAGTTTCTTTCACCCTATGCCCCTGTTACCTAGCAGTAAAATAGGTACCTGGTTGTTAGTCAGCGTCACGGGCTGCTTCCTGGGGGTGGAGGCCTGGTCGAGGACCGGGCCGCGGGGACACTAAAGCCCCGAAATCATCTCAAGATAACCTCAAGAAGGCCTTAGATCTCTGTCTAGCCAGTTTGGAATACTGTATAACTTTCTTGGATTCTTTTGTGGAAAGCATTGATGTCTCCATTGGTATCTTATATTTAATGTGGAACCATGTCATTTCCTTTGCTAACTACACACTTATGAGGTAAAAGTCCCATCTTCGTATACAGCACATTCTCTAGTGGGCCAGCCAGAGGCTTAGGGCCCGCACAAGAATATCCCTGCAAAAAAAAAATTATCTTCTATAACACATGGAGCTGTTAATTGTATAAAATATCTTCCAGTGGCCAAAGTTACTTCACTGTACACCATAGGAGACCACACACTTATTACTCTATATATACTAATTAGGCCCATTGCTATTGTATGGTTGGCATTATCTGCCTTAGGTATAGAATCTGTTACTAGATTTCATATATTTAACAATACATTGAAGTTATGCTTGTTGAAAAGTTTATAAGAATAATACTGTATTTACCAACAAGTTTTGTGTTTACAAACACGCTGCATATCCAGCACTGAAGGCTATGATGTAATTAACAACATTAACATTGTTGCAGGCATGCCAAGGATAATGGGTATCGATCATGGATAGTGAACAGCCGCATCAGGAGTTGGTGAAATGTGTAGTTGTGGGCGACACAGCTGTGGGCAAGACCCGACTCATCTGTGCTCGTGCCTGCAACAAGAAGTTCTCTCTCTCCCAGCTGCTCAACACACATGTGCCAACAGTCTTCGCCATCGACCAGTACAGGATATACAAAGAGGTCAGTACAGACTACAGATATGTCTGTACCTTGCCTTGCTTGCGATGTCATTTTCGAATTGTCTCTCTGCCTCTCTTCTCAACCTGACATATTCATTCCTGGCATTCTGGTATCTTTCTCTACTCTCCAGTGTCCTGTTATTCCTATAGTTTCTCCGCGCCCTTTTACTTTGCTGCTTAGCTAGCCTACATCTCTGATTAAACCATGGGTTTCTCATGAGTCATATCTGTCAACACAGATATGACTCATGATATTTCTCAGTTTACTTTGATTTTAATGTTCATTTGATCTCTTATTACATTATTATTTCCAGTGGTAGTATAATACTCATCATGTTCCAAGATATTACGTAAAGAAAATCAAGATCTTCCTGTCTACAATACTTCACTCATAGGCTGCTATTTTTAAGCAAAACAGATATTTGTCTTGTAATCATCAGTTGCAAGTTTATGTTTCTAATTACTGGAAAATCATGATGATATAAAGTTTCACATTTCAGGTTTTGGAGAGATCGTGTGTGGTAGTTGACGGTGTGAATGTCTCCCTCCGGTTGTGGGACACCTTTGGCGACCATGACAAGGATCGACGTTTTGCCTATGGCAGGTAAGAGTTCAATCATGTGACACAAAGGAGTGGTCATATGTAGCAAGAGTTGTGGCGTGTGGGATTTAGAATATTGCAGCATGAATTAGAAATAATGAAGTAGTTAAATGCGGTTTCCAACAAATGATGGTCCCGGGTTTAATTCCCACAGTAGAACAGAGATGAGCATGTTTCCTCTCACCCAGTTCAGTTCATCTAGCAGTAAATAGGTATCGGGGAGGTAGTCAATTGCTGTAAGTTGCATTTTGGGAAAAGTCAGTCTTTGGCCTAAGGGAACCTTGATAATCCTATAAGCTTCCTGCTAGGGTTAGTGAGGTTTCCCTAGATCAGGGGTGGCCATCCTTTGGCATGCATGCCAAAAGTGGCATGCTAATCACTCTTTGCGGCACACGCAACCCAGGGCTCACCTGAAACAATTAACTAAATAAATATCCAACTTCTTTACTGAGTTGAATATTTTAACTTAAAAAACCAGCGTTGAATGTAACGAAGCTCCATTTTCTGGAGTCCCGGATGGATATGTATCTGGCATCAGTCAAAGTGCTTGGAGTTCTTGCCTACTGGGGACCACGAGCCAGAACCTGGCCCCCTCAGAGAGGCACAAGGAGCAATGGCCTATAGAAACCCCCCCCCCCTGTGGTTGGAAGCATTCTATGTATGCCATCGACTGGGATAAGCACCCTAGAAAGGTAGGCGCCCCAAAACAAACCCCTATTCTGGTGAAAATATTGCTACCGAAAGCCGAACAAGTGGACAGAACTTCCCAAACAAAATTATCAAATTAGTATGATGTCATCATGTTGCCACACCATCGTCTGCGCACCCCCCTCCTCCAGAGATCAGAGACCGAGTCAATGAATGAGGACACAGAAAGCATGGTCCGAGGGAACGAAGGAGTGTCCAAATATCGAGAAAAAACCCAGGCGCCGAAAACTAAACAAAAAGCACCGAAATTCGGGGCTAGTGTCCCACAGTACAACTAAGAACAAGATACACGAACAAGGTAAAGGCACTGTAAGGCAAAGTGTCCAAGCAAAACACACAACACCCCACCAAAAAGCGAGAACCAACAGCTGGCCGACAGTCACCAGATAGTACAATCTCGCCTGCAGAACAGAGACACTATCGTATCACAAAACAACTGAGTCGTGTAATGTAACAGGAGCACCCCAGTGGAGAATGTCCAGAGGTGCGTGCCCAGTAGGAGAAGACAAGATACATGAAGGACAGAGGCAAAGGAGGCACCTCTCAGAGCCACCCCACACCTGCAAGCCGAGAAAAGAACTAGAAGATCGCTCCACACATAAAATCCAGAACACCCCTGAGTATCCAGGGGGTTATGACTGGAGATAAGAGGAGCGCGAACGGCATAGAATCCGCGAGAAAGGACGCAGAACACCAACACATGTGTACACCGCCCAAAACAAAACAAACCCCCCAGCCCCCGCGCCTAAGGACTGAACTGCACACCCATCTTCCGGGGAAGTAGACAGCAAGGCGTATGAAACGAATAATAGGAACGGCGAGACAGGAAGGAGAGACAATGTGAAGACTAAATAATGGGAAAACAGAATCAAAAGAAGACAAAAAGCACGGAAGAGGACCAACGAGTCAGAGAAAGGACTAGAGGGAAGCCTCACTGGAAGTCAACAGACGTTCCAATAATATTGGAAGTATCGAAGAGTTCCTCGAACCAACAAGAACCGCGAGAAGCCAGTGCAAATGCACGGAGGCACATATGGCCCAAAGAGACCCCTGACCAAGGGACACAGGGATCCCGATACGAAGGGAACATTTACGCAATGTAATCGCGAAAAGGAGAGGAAAGGGGAAAACAGCACCCCCAGAAATGACGGAACTGACGGACCTGAAGGGACACGGAACCGAACCGGGAAGGGGTAGACCCGAAACCAACACAGGGGGGGGGGGGAAGGAAAACCCCACTCTGAGGAATTGCAAGCCCCGCACCGAGGTACAAAAACATAAGTGGGACAAAACGGGGCCTAGGCAACCCCTCCCCACTACAACTACAGCAGGGCCCCAGGGTCGAGTCGTCCTTTGGCTGTGGCCGTCCAAAGCCCCAGCCCCACAAGTAAAAGCCAGGGCAGCCATACAAAACACTAAGGAAGGGAGCCCACTTGTCAGACCCATACGGGTCGCTGGAGGAACAGGCTCGAATGCCTCCGCCACTACCTCGGAAGAAGAAAACCCCCGTGACCGCCCGAGTCTCAACGCAACCAGACCCTGCCCCAACCCTGAAACCCACTGATGGTTTGGAGCCGGAAGCAAGGGAAAGGAAGTATGCACAACAGAAAGGGAAGGACAAGGAGGAGCAGACAGAACCAGAGCTGAAGCCACTCCCACCCCTAAGTCCGGACCCCCTATAACCAAAACGAGGCAGTCCCGAGGCATCCGGGGCCACAACCAATCTAAACCTAGCATGCAACACCGCAGCTGCCTGCACTCGCATATCATGGTCAGTGACTAGGGTGAATGGGAGTACGTACAGACAAAACACGTCACAAAACTCCAGGTCAAAAGAATCACCGACACAACAGGCAACATGACGGAGGCACAACCGGTGAGCGTCACCACTGAGACAAGGGGACAGAGTAACCTTCAAACTCGCAAGACGCGAGGAGGGGACTCAGGGGTCACATCCATCGGACCACGTAACCCCCATGGGGTTTCCCAGGGCCCTCAGCTTTGGTTACACACCAAGGGAAGCCCAGACAGGGTACCGCGAACTGGCACCCAAGTCTACCAAACAAACTTCTGAAAGCTGAACCCCCAGGACATGTCCACTCACAGGGGGCCAAGCGGGGAGTACCACCAAAACAGAAAATATATATAAACATCACTAGAACAGCAAAGGGGGGGGGGGACCACAAAGGCAGACTTCCCCCCCACCAGGCAAAAAACAAAAACAGAAGAAAAGCCCCGCAAGAGGACAACGTACCCAGGTGGAACAGAGCCGGCCGCTGTTATTGGTGAAAACTAGCTGTGCAGTACCCTGCACCCCTACCAGTGATGAAAACTACCTCCTACCCAGAAACAAACAAGGGCAACAAAACCCTAGCTGACTCCAAGGGCAGCCAAGTACCGCACAGTAAAGGACACAACAGAGGTAGATCCCAAGGTGACTTGTGGAAGGTGGCCCCAAGCCCCAAGGGCAGTACTTACAGGGCACCTAGGGAAGAGAGCCCTAGGCGCATGCAGCCCGAGTACTGTACCATGGAATGTCTCCTGGCTCACACACCACTTGTAGAGACAGCCCACATCACAAGGCACAGAACTGAAACAAAACCGGAGCCAGAGGCATCCGACTGGCCAGTAATCACATCAGCCAAGAACTGGCGGTTGGATCGCAGCATGGAGGGTCTGGAGCTCCCCCTTCCCCCTCCCGGGGTGGAGGGGGGTTGCGCAGACGGCGGCGTGGCGACGTTATGACGTCATGGTAGTTTGATAATTTAGTTTGAGGAGTTCTGTCCACTCGTTCAGCTTTCGGTAGCAATATTTTTAACAGAATAGGGGTTTGTTTTGGGGCACCTACCTAACTGGGTGCCTATCCCGGTCGATGGCAGACATAAAATGCTCCCAACCACAGGGGGGTTCTATATTCCATTGTTCCTCGTGCCTCTCTGAAGGAGACAGGGTCTGGCTCGTGGTCCCCGGTAGGCATGAATTCCAAGCACTTTGACTGATGCCAGAAAGTTATACATATCCATTCAGCCTAGATAGCTCCAGGGAGCCGACGGGGCTCCCTCTAGAAAATTATTTATTAAGTAGAGAGATACCAAATAAAAACTGTTTTGGTAACAATAAATACTGCAGTAAGAAAATGAAATGAATATCCTAATTCCAGGTCATCTACACAATATACTGACATGCAAGTTTTGTCCTGTTCAGTTGTTGTATCATTCACCAAGCCTGATTCCTTATGATTTTGTATTACAGTATTTGAAAACTTTCTCCCAATACTTAAAAGACATGCAAAAAATATGTTCCCAAAATTTTTGGTGGGCACATGAGAACATTTTGCATCATAGATATAGCAAGTTTGGCATGCACACTTCTAAACATTTCCCACCCTTGCCCTAGGCCAATAACTGACATTTCTGAGAATGCAGCCCACAACAGTTGGCTAACTCCTGTGTACCTATTTACTACTTTGCAATTTTATCTCACAAATTACCTCCCACTCTTTACTGTAACTTAATATATTTTGTTGTCTGTAACTATATGCACAGTATTAATAATCATCTGTCTGGTTTGTACCTAAGACTCATTCATATGTAGTGCAGTCCAAGCTACACCTAATGCCTAATACTTGGTATGTAATTTAATTGCAGGTCCGATGTGGTGCTGCTTTGTTTCTCGGTGGCAAATCCAGTGTCGCTACGGAATTGCCGGGTGATGTGGTACCCGGAGATTCGGCGGTTTTGCCCTAATACACCAATTCTTCTTGTGGGCTGTAAAAATGACCTCAGATATATCTGTAAAGATGAACAGTACCTCAGTTACTGTCAAGACCGTTCACCTCTAGTTAGGTGAGTTGCTGAATATCTATGATTATAAAGTATTGTACTGTATACCATACATGGCATTTAAATATGGGCCTAAAGCCACTTAATAAGAACATACCTGAGAATGTATCTTTGAGTCTCAGTTTAGTTGGTAAAGTTATACATGTACATACATGTATATACGTACATTATATATTTATTTATTGTCATAGTCTAATAGAAATTGTTTTCTTAATGTTAATAAATTCATCAGAGCTGTACGTGAGTGTGACCTGGTAATGCCATGTGAAGGTCGTGCAGTTGCTAGAGAAATTGGTGTTGAATATTATGAGACATCGGTGCTTACATACTTCGGAGTAAATGAGGTATTTGACAATGTGATTAGAGCCGCCCTCATATCCCGGAGACAACAGCGCTTCTGGATGACTAATCTCAAGCGCGTCCAGCGACCTACATTACAGGTATGTTTATTCTTACTCACTGGCTAGTTAATACTCTTAACTCTTTGCATAAAACTGTCAGGCAAACCACATGCATTTATCTCAAGTGTATTATGAATATACTGTATTTACAACAAAATCTTAAAGGTAGATAAGTGAATGCATGATATGCTATATATTATATTCCCATATTGTAATCAGCAAAATTTCAAGTCTCCCACAACAAATTTTTATCTTTTATATATAGTGGTACCTCAGCTTACGAATTTAATTCGTTCCCAGAGACGGCTCGTAACGCAAAAATTCGTAAACAGAAGCGAATTTCCCCATAAGAAATAATGGAAAATTAATTAATCCATTCCAGACTCCCCAAAAAATTAATTTCAAAGTAAATTTTATACCTAATTCACCCAAATCTTCAGTACAAAAGTATGTACAAGTTATTACTTACCTTTACTGATGACTCCTGTTGGCATATGGAAGACGGTGAGGAGGGGAGGAAGGAGGAGAGGTGTTACTGTTTGGAAGGGGAGTTCCCTTCCATTATAACATCAGACAGTGATGACTTCTCTAGGGTACACACTCTGGCACGTTTTGCCTGCATACCACTAGGACCTGCTTCTGGCTCACTGCTTGATTTTCTCACTAGAAATTGTTCCATTGAAGATTATTTTTCCCTTCTTTGTAACACTTGTCTGTAGTGAGACATCACATTGTCATTAATAAGATCAATGCAACGGCCTGCTAAAGCTTTATTTGGGTGATTATTTTCAGTAAAACTTTGCAGTTCTTCCCATACTGCACACATTTTCTTAGTTAATGAGGGAGGGACATCCTCTACTGCCTCCTCCTCCTCCTCCCCTAAAGAATTGTTGAACTGCCTAGTTAGTTCAACAACCCCTGTACCATTTTCATGTTTACGAATGATCTCTTGTTTTTCTTCTATGGTCATTCTCACATGTATTTTCTTGGCTTGAACCTTACCACTGACTTTCTTGAGACCCATGGCAAGTTATATAATAACAAATTTTATGTTCAAATAGCCAAAAATCTGAAAAAACTAAATCTTTGCAAGGAATCTAGACGTGATAGTCACTAGGCGGGAGGCACTGGTAAACTGAGGCGCAATTGCCGTGCCACCACGCACTAGGTCGCCCCATATGTGTATCAACAAACTCGTTTCCCGAGGCAAAGTTTGTAACCTGATTCAAATTTTCCGAATAAATTGGGTTCTTAACCCGAAAAGTTCATGAAGAGGGGCATTCATAAGCCGCCGAGGTGTCACTGTACCTAAAGTAATGTTTTATAGATAATAAAAGACATTTTCAGTGAATGAAACTATTTTTCACTTAGCTTCATTGTGTCATGTCTGTTTAAGTAAACAAATTTTCCTGGTGTAATTTATCCCCTTTGAAGAACTGGGTAATTCTAAATTCTGATACTTTTTTAACAGTCATTGCATTTCAGTCTTGTAACAAGTTTTAGATTTCTAATGACTTAGGAGTTATCATGAATCAGTCACTTGTAGTTTTCTTAATAAATTTACTTCTGGTTGGTTGAAGTGAGCACAGAATGGTGATAATAATATAGAAAAATGCCGAGATGAGAGTAGACTTTTTCTGTAGATAATATTTTGAATATAAGGACTATAACAAAAATGACAGGTATATACAGTGCAAGTGCTTATTAAGGGGGACTCATGACCTTACCTTCCCTTCCCTTCCCTTAATATGTATACTCACTTGCCTTGTGTATCGCTCTTGTAGTTGATAAAGCCATTAAAAGTAAAACATTGTTTATAAATAACTTTACTCCAATCTTGGTGTTTCTTTGCTCAAAGTTTACCTCTGGCACTCCGTAGAGTGTTCGGATGACTCTCCGCCAGACTAGATTAATTATCATATATGCTGGTAGTTGATGAAAGCCCTGCAGATAAATAAAATATAATCCCAGCAAAATATTATAAAGTTAAATTTTGTTGTAGCATCTTTTGGCAAAAATATACCAGGTATATAAATCATCTTATTTAAATTTGGCCATGAGCTTTGTTCAGCCCCTCTAGTGCTGAGCTGGACTGCAGAGAGTTAAATTCTGGTGTACCTCTCATAAAAAGATTGCTGAACTCTTCCGTCTCTCAAAATAATAATTTGGGAAGACTCCTAGTTTTCAGCCTGAAGATGTCAAGTGTCTCCTGGGGTGGAATTAAAGGGTTTATAGAGATGCATACTGTAGAACATTTAGTAACATCTCTCTCTAGTCACCTGTGATGTTTAGCAATAATATGTCTTCTGGGAGGGAGCCCTGTTGGCTTCCCGGTGTTATCCAGGCTGAATGGATATGTATATCTTTCCGACATCAGTCAATGCATGGAGTTCTTGCCTCGGAGAGGGACTTAGTGTTACGAGGAGAGGGGGTTCTCTTTCGCTCCCTTCGCGTACAAATTGTATTTGGTGTCTACCCCCTCCCTGTGTTCGGTTCCGTGATCCTGTAGATTCCTCGGTTCCAACTTTCCAGAGGTTTTTGGCTTCCCGCATTTCATCTTCTGTGGTGCGGGAAGCCCTTGCGGCGTACCTCCTGGGTGACCCAGATTATGCATTCGTAATGGATCTGCGTTCCTTCGTTTACGGTTCGTCCAGTTTGTACTGGGTTCGTTACGAAGTTCCGGAGTCATCCTGGTTGGCAGACTTTCCCCTCTTTTCATTGGAAGCTTGACACACGTTCTGTCGGTCCCGCGCACTTGACTGGCGGGAGACTCGGGCGGCGTTTCAGGTTTTCCTGGGGGGCGACTTCGAGCACCTCAATGTTTGTTTGTTCGCCCCCCTGCCCTTCTGCAGGATGTTGGTGTTGAGCAGGTTCACGTGCAGCTCCCTTCCCTTTCAACTGCCTTGGTTGCGGAGGATTTGCTTACTCGTGGCCTGCTTGCTTCGGCCCTGCGTTTCTTTTCCCTCCTTGAGCTGTCCTCAGATTGGCTTGAGTTGGATGTGGGGGAGCTTGGGGCCGCTGCCAGGTCTGGGGTGCTGCCCTCTGCTGTGCAGGCGTCGTCTGCTTTGTTGAAGCTTTTAGCGCCACTCCTGCGTGATGCGGTTTCGCGGTTCTGTGCTTCTCGACTAGCGTGTCGGCAGGCGGTGCTTGCTTCTTCCTTGGAATCCAATTGGGATTCCAAGGAAGGCTCCTTGGAATTTCCTGGGCTCCTCCCAGGAAACCAGCGTTGAATATAATGAAATGCCATTTTCTGGTGAGTCCCGGAGACTCCCCAGCATCCCTCCCTCCCTCTGGTTGACTGTGTTTTTTGCACTTTTTTACATCCAGCCTGAGAACTGTGGGTTGGGTCGCCGGCGGATGGGTCTGGGGCTCCCTCTTACCCCTCCCGGGAAAGTGGGGGTTGCGCAGACAGCGCCGCGGTGACATGATGACGTCATGCTAGTTTGCTAATTTTCGTTTGGGGAGTTCTGTCCACCTGTTCGGACTTTGGTCGCAATAATTTTACCAGAATAGGGGATTGTTTTGGGGCGCCTACCTTTCTGGGTGCCTGTCCCGGTCGATGGCAGACATAGAATGCTCCCAACCACAAGGGGGTCTCTATAGGCCATTGCTCCTCATGCCTCTCTTAAGGGGGCCAGGTTCTGGCTCGAGGTCCCTGGTAGGCAAGAACTCCATTCATTGACTGATGCCAGAAAGATATACATATCCACTCAGCCTGGATAGCTCCAGGGAGCCTCCAGGACTCACCCAGAAAATGATGTTTCATTACATTCAACGCTGTTTTTTTTTAGAGGTGGTGCAGTATGTAGTGTGGAGAATCTGTTGAATGGATGTGATGGTGCAGTATGTAGGGTAAAGGATATAATGAATGGATGTGATGGTGCAGTATGCAGGGTGACAGATATAATGAATGGATGTGATGGTGTAGTATGTAGGGTGAAGGATATAATGAATGGATGTGATGGTGCAGTATGTAGGGTGGCAGCTAGGATGAATGTATGGGGTGTCATTTTCAGTATTTTCTATATTACTTTCTTTATTTCTTTTTGGCTGATGCCTTTCAGTGCCATGAAAGTGGGAGACAGGACATTTAATGTAAAAATATAATGTCTTTAGCAGGGTGGTCTATGTAGCCCGCTCACAGCCAAAAGGTCTCGACTTCAATCACTGGGTAGGGAATAGAAAATTAGGCATGTTTCCTGTCACCTGTTCCTCTTGAAGTAAATAGGTACTTAGGATTTAGGTAACTGTAGTGGGTTGCATCGTGATGAAGGTCAATATTTGGCCTTGGGGGGTGGGTGTAACCTTAGTGTAACCTTGATGGGAAAACAAACCATGAATATTATTTTATTCATAATATAATAAAGTAAAACACATTTAAATTTCAGGTGCCTTTCTGCCCGCCCAAGCCCAAGGTCCAGGAGCCGTCAACAGTGGTGAGCACCCTGCGTGAAGATCTCCATGGTCTTCTCACCTGTGCCGCCTTCACTGACCTGGTGCTGGTAGCTGGGAGCAACACTACTGCGGGTGGAACCATAGTCCATGCTCACAGGTATGGTCATCTTCAATTTCCATAGATTTTTTGTTGCTTAACATTTAATAAGGGAAGGGTTGAATATGCCTGTAATTTCATCTGGCATTAAATTTTCTAACATGCAGCAGGAAGTCTCTGGCATAATTTCCTCAAAGCAACATAATTGTGCCATGTCATAGGCTTAATCCTCCATTCTTTCATAGCTTACTGGTATATTCCATTTCTCTGTTCTTTCACCGTTGACTAGTCACCGCACAATCTTTACATCAAATCACTAAATTATAGCTTATATGTTTTCCAAACACTAATTTTGTCGGTTATTACACTATGTACACAGATTATATATAAATATCTGCATGTTTTGTTCACCATAACGAACCACTAAGTTGATATTGTGAGTCAAAAAGCAATGAGAAGTGGCCAGCACACACCAGCCAGTCAGCCTCTCTCTGCCACTCCCTCCCTCAAAAACTCCTCACTTGCCAAACATCCTCCTCCCACCATACTGTTTTTTGCTATTATTCACTACATACAGACATTATATATAAGTATCTACATGTTTTGTTCACCATAACTGTTCATCTAAGCTGGCATAGTGCACAAAGAGCATAGTGGCCACACTTATTCAGCATGACAAGTCATGCAGATGTCGCCACCTCCCTCACCAAAATGGCCTCTCCCAACTCTCCTTTTGCTGTTATTACACTATATATACATGTTATATATAAGTATCTACATTTGTGTTCGCCATAACGAACCACTAAGTTGGTATGCTGAGTCAAAAGGTAGCAAGGAGTGGCTAGCACACCAGGCAGCTAGCCCCTGGCCGCTAATGTGTGGCCATGTCTGTGGTAGAAAATAATAATAATAATAAATAAAAAAGCCCCGGGTCACCACTCCCTCCCTCACCTCACCTGACTTGCCAATTGTTCTCCTCCCACCATACTGTTTTTGCTTTTATTCACTATATACAGATGTTATATAAAGTATAAGTATCTGCATGTTTTTTTTCACCATAGCGAACCACTACACTGGTATAGTGAGTCCAGACAGTAAAAGGTGGTCACACAGTCAGCAGACAATGCTACAGATTCGGCAGACTACGCTACAGCCCTCCCACCCTCAACATTACTCCTCCCACAGCACAGTGCAAATTATCACAACAATCCTGCTATTATCAGAATCCTGGTCATTTTTATCACAGTCAGGGGTCTTCTGTAATACTGTATTATCATCTCTAAATAATAGCATGTACATATATATTTTGACATTTTTAGGCAATGCTGTGGTCACAAGCTGAACAGCAGTGCTGTGAGCTCATGCTGTGTGTGCCAGCCTTGGTGGCTCACTCAGTACCGAGGCCCTCACACCCGGGAATGTTGCCCACAATTTTTTTTTTAAATAGCGTCTGTTTACAAGAGCCCTGATGAAGGTGAGGTGAACCCTGTGTATCTGCGGGCCATTTAAAACTTGCGTAGTACTCCAACACGTCATATGACGTAATGCGCACTTTTGGGTATGTTACTCAACACGTCATATCGTGTTGCACAGTTTAAGGGTTAATTAGGAGAGGGTAATTACTTAAGTGTAGTTGCAGGATGAGAGCTACGCTCGTAGTGTCCCGTCTTCCCAGTATTCTTTGTGTATGTTTGTTTATGTTTTTAATAGTGCAGTTTTATTTTTATTGTATTTGTTTTTACTGTATTTGTTTTGAGTTTATTTCTTGTTTATTTTATTTTTGTTTCTTCTTGAAATAATAAGTACATATTTTTCCTGTCATATTATTGTATTTTACTTTAGGTTCTTGGTGGCAGCTGCGTCAACTGCCTTCCACAAACTGCTCATGACGGACCTCTCAGACTGTGTGACCACGCGACGTAGTTCAGACTCCAGCATGGTGAGTTTTGTTTCAGCCCTGCATTGTGCAGTGTAATGACTGGTATATAAAGTTTAGCTTTTGTGGTTGTTAATGTAAATGTTTCTCCTAGTTAAAATACCAGTTTGTTTTATTTGTGTTCATTTTTTTTTTAATTTCATTTTTTTTTTAGTGTATGTATTAGTAAATGAGTATGATTCTGTGTGTGTAAAGTTTTCCTGCACATTTTCTTGAGTGCCTGCACTGAGAGAGAGAGAGAGAGAGAGAGAGAGAGAGAGAGAGAGAGAGAGAGAGAGAGAGAGAGAGAGAGAGAGAGAGAGAGAGAGACAGACAGACAGACAGAGGGGGGGGGGGAGAGGAGGGTTGAGGGAAATGTCCAGTCATGGACATCTTCAAGAGGAAACTAGATTGTTTCCTCCAAGGAGTGCTGGACCAACCGGGCTGTGGTGGATATGTGGACCTTCGGGCCGCTCCATGCAACAGCCTGGTGGACCAAACTCTCACAAGTTAAGCCTGGCCTCGAGCCGGGCTTGGGGAGTAGAAGAACTCCCAGAACCCCATCAACCAGGTATCAACCAGAAGAGTGAGAGGGGAGAGGGAGAGAGAGAGAGAGAGGGAGAAAGAGAGGGAAAGAGAGAGAGAGGGAGGGAGAGAGAGAGAGGGAGGGAGGGAGAGAGAGAGAGAGAAAGGGGGGGGATGGAGAAAAAATGCATCTTCTTTTAATCCATGAAGGATCAAAATGTCAGCAAATACAGAAAGCATAAATAGATCTAATAGATTTTATAACTGATATTTCCTGTAGCTTAGCAAATTACTGTACTGTACAGTACTGTAATCTGATTTTATTTATTGTCCCCTACAGTTGAGTGGAACATTTGGTGACACAACTTTGGGGAACTTCAACTCTGACACAGAATGTCTTCTTGGCAGTGACCATAATCAGCCAAGGCCAGCCAGGTAAGTTGAGGAGCTTGAGTGCCTTTCACTAAACTATAAGATGCCTTATGATAAAAGCAGTATTTCTTATAAACAGTTAATAGATAATTTTTCTTTTGATGTTTCCCCACACAATGTTGTTCCTTCACACATCACCTGATTTCTTCATTTCACCAGCTGGTGGGTCAGTAGTATCTGAGTTTGTATAGATAAGACTTACAAATAGCTCCTTTTGATTTTTTCATATAGCATTAGGTAATTTGTGATGTATGTTATTTTGTCCTGCAAATTGTATTGGGATATATGAACAGTTTCTGAAAACAGTGGTATCCTGCTTACATTTATATATTTAACATTTTATAATAAATTTATAGATGAAGCGAATAATAATTATCCTTTTTGAACGTGTCTTTCTTACATAAAATCTTGTACTATCTTACAGTCGACTAAAGGAGGCTGTGAAACGAAGATCAAGCATGCAAACAATTCCACAAGACCAGCGACCTGGCATCCACAGGGAGCTGAATCATGCAGCCTTCCAAGCCATTAGTATAGAACAGGTATTATTCTTGCTGCATACAACAGTTAACCTCTCACTCTTTTCCCCTTGCTCTAACATTCATCACTTTGTCACCTATCATTCATGTTTATTTCTGGGGGAGCCCCGTCGGCTCCCTGGAGCTGTCCAGACTGATATGGATATGTATGACTTTCTGGCATCAGTCAGTGTGCATGCAGTTCTTGTCTACAAGGACCATGGACAGAACCTGGCCCTCCTCAGAAGGGCACGAGGAGCAATGGCCAATAGACCCCCCCCCCCCCGTGTCGTTGGGAGCATTCTATGTCAGCCATCGACTGGGTCTGGCATCCAGAAAGATAGGCGCCCCAAAACAAACCCCTATTCTGGTGAAAAATTGCTACCGAAAGCCGAACGAATGGATAGAACTTCCCAAACGAAAATTAGCAAACGAACATGACGTCACCACGTCGCCGCACCACTGTCTGCGCAACCTTTCCCTCCTCTCTGGGAGGGGAAAGGGGGAGCCCCAAATTCTCACGCTGGCAATCCACCCACCAGTTCCTGGTTGATGTGATATTGGTAGGTCGTGTGCCTCTGGCTCTTTCTTTGGTTTCAGTTTCTGTGCCTTGTGATGTGGTCTGTCTCTACAGGTGGTGTGTAAGCCAGGCGTAATATTCTATGGTACTCGGGCTGCATGCGCCTAGGGTTTCCTTCCCTAGGTGCCCAGTAAGTACTGCCCTTGAGGCTAGGAGCCACCTTCCACAAGTCACCTTGGGGTCTACCTCCGCTGTGTCTTTTACTGCTCGGTACTTGGCCACCCTTGGAGTCAGCTGGGGTCTTGTTTCCTTTGTTTACCTCTGGGTAGGAGGCAAACCAGAGTTTGTAAGAGGCAAACTGTGCCCCTACCAGAGTTTTCATCACTAGTAGGGGAGCAGGGTATTGCACAACTAGTTATCACCTATTTTAGCTGCAGGCTCTGTTCCGCCTAGATACATTTTCCCCTTGCGGGGTTTTTGTTTTTCCTGCTTGGTAGGGGGATCTGCCTTTGGTTGGTTGCTCCCTATTTATCTTTAGGGTCCTTCTCTTATATATATCTATGTTTTTGGTGGTATTCCCCTGCTTGACCCCCGTGAGTGGACACGTTCCGGGAATTCAGCTTTAGAAGTTTGCTTGGTAATTTTGGGCGCCGGTTTGCAGTACCCTGCCTGGGCTTCCCTCAGCGTCTTACCAAGGCCCTGGGAAACCACGTAGGGACTCTGTGATCTGATGGATGTGACCCTTGAGTCCCCCCTTCGCTTCATGCGAGGTTGATGGTTGCTCTGTCCCCTTGTCTCAGGGTGACATTAACCGGTTGTGCCTCCACCATGCAGCCTGTAGGGTCTATGATTCTTTTGACCCGGGGTCATGCAATGTTTATTGTTGGTACGTGCTCCAGTTTACCCTCCCTACTGATCATGTTCTGAAGGTGCAGGCAGCAGCTGCATTGCATGCTAGATTGTGGTTGCTGCAACGCGATGGGTTGGTTACTTTCCCGGATGCCTCAAGACTGCCCGTTTTGGTTTTAGGGACTGGACTTGGGGGTGGGAGTCACTTTGACTTTGGCACCTTCCGCCCTTCCTTTCCCTTCTGTTGTTCTTCCGTTTCCCTCCCCCCTTGCTTCCGGCTCCGACCCATCAGCGGGTTCAGAGGCAGGGCAGGATCTAGTTGGGATAGAGACTCGGGTGGTTTCAAGGGTGTCCCCTTCAGGGGTGGCGGCAGAGGCATTCAAGCTTGATCCTCCTGCTGATGCGTATGGGTCTGACCAGTGGGCCCCCCTTCCTTAGAGTTTTTTAGCTGCCCCAGCTTTTTCTTGTGAGGCCGGGGCTTTGGAGGGACGGCTCGGCTCCGGGTCTTCGGAGTGGGGTTCCTGGGGCAGGGGAAGGGTTGCCTTGAGGGCCTTGGGCCGCATTGGGCCCTGCCAGGGTTTTTGTATCCTTCGAGCAGGGCTTGGTGTTGCAAGGAGTGGTTTTTCCTTTCTCTCCCTCCTCTTAAGCATTGGTTTGGCGTTCTACCCCTCCCTGGGTTCTGTTCCGTGCTCCCGTGGGTTCTTTGGTTCCGTCTTCTGGAGGTTTTTAGCTTCTTGCGTCCAGTCCCATGTGGTACGAGATGCCCTTGTGGCTTACCTCCTGCGTGACCCGGCTTACGCCTTCGTAGTGGCTGTGCATTCTTTGTGTATGGATCTTTTTGTCCTTACTGGGTTCATTATGAAGTTTCGAGATCGTCCTGGTTCACAGACTGCCATCTTTTCTTGTTGGAGGCTTGGTATCCGTCGGCAGAATTCTGTCAGCGGGCGGTGCTAACTTTTTTTTTTTTTTTTTTTTTTTTGAGATATATACAAGAGTTGTTACATTCTTGTACAGCCACTAGTACGCGTAGCGTTTCGGGCAAGTCCTTAATCCTATGGTCCCTGGAATACGATCCCCTGCCGCGAAGAATCGTTTTTTCATCCAAGTACACATTTTACTGTTGCGTTAAACAGAGGCTACAGTTAAGGATTTGCGCCCAGTAAATCCTCCCCGGCCAGGATACGAACCCATGACATAGCGCTCGCGGAACGCCAGGCGAGTGTCTTACCACTACACCACGGAGAAACTTCTTCCCTGGAATCTGCTTGGGCCCCTGGCTCTTCATTTTTTTTTCGCCTTTTTGGTCATTGCTGTTTGCAGAGTCTGCAGGTGTATGGTATCTGCAGGCAGCTTCGTCTTATTGCCGTCCTGTGTCGGACTTGTTTGTCCTCCAGGGGGCTCGTGAGGGGGGCTTTCCCCGTAGAGTCGTGCCAAGACTTGGGGTTCTTCTGTCGTGGTGGGCCAGTGGTGCCGGATTCGTGCCTTCTGTTCTGTTAGGCGGGGGGATCACTCTGCGTGCATTTGGGTACTTGTAGGTGCGTTGGTTCTTTCACAGGCCTCTTCTCCTTTACTCTGTCGGGTTTTTGTCAGAGTGGTTCGTTTGGGCGTGTTCGATACGACCTTGTTCCCTCGATGGGTTCCTGCCTGTTCCAGTCCCGGCACGAGACTGCGCAAACTCTCCAGTTCATTCTGGACTTGTCCCCTCTAGACCGTTTTTGCCCCTCCTTCGGATGGCTACTCTGTCCCAGGTCCATCTTCGATTGAAACCGGGTGCTTAGGTGGCATCCCTGAACCTCTCGAACACATCTTGGCACGTCCCAATTCATCATCAGTTCTGGGACTGGCTTGGTTTTGTTGCGGGGCATCAGGGTTACTATTTTCTTTGTCTTCCATTCGGCGCTTTGCGTTTTCACACACCTTACTCAGGTCGTGGTGGCCCGCTTATGTCTGTTCTATGTACAGGTTCTGGCCTACCTCGACAACGGACTGATTGTGGCTCCCAGCCAGTCCGCGTGTCTGCTCGCCAGGGTTTTTGTTCTTTCCCAACTTGCCGGGTTTGGGTTCTTGGTGACCTGGAGGAAGTCCAGTCTGGTTCCTTCTCGGATTCGGTCTTGGCTGGGTCTTGTGTGGAACACTCAGACCGCTGCCTTGACTCTTCCTCCGGCGGCTCTTCTTCGCCTGTGTTCCAGCCTTCATCGTTCCTGAGGGGCTTCCTCGTCATGAGGCGGTTGTTCGAGGGTTGTGCAGGAGCCTGATCTTTGCTATGATGGTCTGCTCACCGGGTTGGGTGGGGTTTTGTTGTATGTTCTGGTTCCGTCGGGGACTTCCCTTCCGCCTCTCGTGTGACCGCTGGGTTTGGCCTCCGGGGGCTTTGCATCAGTTGCTGCGTTGCTGGCTTCCTCTTCGGGTTTCAGGGTTCAGTGCCGTGGCTCCTACCCGAGCCCTACCTAGCTGGCCAGAGGTGATGGGATCCATCCTTCTGTTAGGCTCACAGCACGGTGCCGGAGTTCACGGCTGTGTGAATGTTGCTCTGGAGGATTCGGGTCACTTGCGGATCGATGATCCAGCTCCGGTTGGACTGTTCCCCGGTGGTTCCTTCCCTGTACTGCTGAGGTTCGATGCGGTCCCTGGCTTGAGGCTGATCGCTTTAGGTGACTCTTCTGCCACATTTTCGGGGTTTGGCTCTCCTGGCAGCTCATGTTCGGGGGGGGGGGGAGTGTCCATGGTCTTGGCAGACGGCCTGTCCCGCTTCCTTCCCTTCCACGGAGTGGATGGTTGGTGCCAGCGCCTTCTGTTGGCTCTGCCAGATGTTTGGGCCTCCAGAGGTGGACTTCTTCACGTTGGCGTGGTCATAGCATCGCACTGTATTTGTGGCGTCCTTACCCGACTGCGAGGCAGTTGGGTTTGATGCCATCGGACAGGCCTGGGCGAGGTTTGGGTTATCTTGAGGTATCTTGAGATGATTTTCGGGGCTTTAGTGTCCCCGTGGCCCAGTCCTCGACCAGAAATCCACCCCCAGGAAGCAGCCCATGACAGCTGACTAACACCCAGGTACCTATTTTACTGCTAGGTAACAGGGGCATAGGGTGAAAGAAACTCTGCCCATTGTTTCTCGCCGGCGCCCGGGATCGACCCCGGGACCACAGGATCACAAGTCCAGTGTGCTGTCCGCTCGGCCGACCGGCTCCCTGTTCCTCTTCCCCCCCAGTTCTGCTGTTGCTCCGGATCCTGGCTCACTTGTGGATTTACCATGGAAGTGTTCTTCTGGCTCCTTGGTGGCCGGCCCGGCCTTGGTTGCAGGAGCTGTTTGCTCAGTGTCTGAACCCGAGGGTCTTCCCGCGTCTCCACCACTTTCAGTAGATAGGTCCAGCCCGTTCTGAGGCTGGTTCGTTATTCTCCTCTAATCTTCACGTCTGTAATTTCTGACTCGTGTCTATCACCATTTGTAGGAAGCGTGGGTGGCTTCATTGTTAATCACCCACCTGCGTGCTTCGTCTCGACGGCAGTGTGAAATTTCTGGCGGTCCTTCCATTTTTCCTATCACTGCGTAGGTGTAATTTGGTCTCTGATAAGGTTGTTTTGTCCTTCTTTTCTTTGTTGTTTCCAAACTGTCATCTTCTGTTGGATACTGTCGCCTCGTATCGTCGGCGCTGGTGGAGCCGCTCCTGTTTGCGTTCGGCATTGATGTTACGTCTGCTCCATTTCGTCAGTTGTCTCGTGCGTTGTTTCACCTCCGGCCTGCTCATGCACTGCCTGAGCCATCCTGGTCTTTGAACTGGACTCTTTTTCTCTCTCCTCCTTGGTTTGTTGTGGCCCCTTCAGTTCAGGGTTGTGTTTTCTTTGGCTTTTTTCGTGTTAGCATTGGTCTCTGGGGGTCAGGTTGTCTAAAGCTATTGGAATATAGCCACTGCCACTGCCCACAGAACTCAATATGCATGACTGATGCCAAAGTCTCACATTGGCATATCAGCCTGGATAAGCTCCAGGGAGCTTCCGGGTCTCACCCAGAAAATGGCGTTTCATTACATGCAAAGCTGGTTTTTTAAATAACGAAAAATCAATTCCAGTTAGGAAACAACTTGCATACTAAGCCAAGTAGTACATTCTGGCAGGTATGACACATATACAGTATATACCTATATATAAATATGGATAATTTTCTTATACCGTATATGATTTTGCAGTGGGATGACAGAGGTAGCGAACAAAGCAGCTGTGATCGCAGTCCCCGGCAGACGCCAGCTTGGGTACCCATACAGACTGTGGTACACCTCAGTAAACTGGTTAGCGGCACAGTGCTTCGTGTCCTAGTACACTTCCTCTACACGGGTACTATATTTTGTCGAGAGTGCCACTTGCCATCCACTGATCTGAGTGAACTTAAGCAAGCAGCTGAGTTCTTGGAACTTCCAGAGCTTCAAATGTACGTTACAAATCTGATGAAGAAAGAGGAATTTTTAAATAATGACCTCTCTCAACAGTACCTGCAAGTGAGTCTAGTGTTTCATTTATAGATATGTGTGAGTGTGTGTATATTTGTGCTTCTGTACACATACTGTAGTAACCTATTCTTTGGAAAGTTAAAAGTACCTCTTTTCAACCTGAGAAATGACAGAGGGAACTTACCTGAGAAATGATACAGGGGTACATGATAGAGAAATGATAGAGGATACATGATAGAGAAATGATCACAATAAAGTGTATTATAGTGGTCTTGAGTTTGGCACTCTAATAGCAATGATCTTGGTTATATAGTCATTCTGATTCTGTTATAAGGTTACCCTCAGTTTGGTTATCTTGTGGTTACGAGCTGTGTTGTCTTGTGGTTACGAGTTGTGCTGTCTTGTGGTTACGAGCTGTATTGTCTTGTGGTTACGAGCTGTGTTGTCTTGTGGTTACAAGCTGTGTTGTCTTGTGGTTACGAGCTGTGTTGTCTTGTGGTTACAAGCTGTGTTGTCTTGTGGTTACGAGCTGTATTGTCTTGTGGTTACGAGCTGTGTTGTCTTGTGGTTACAAGCTGTGTTGTCTTGTGGTTACGAGCTGTGTTGTCTTGTGGTTACGAGCTGTGTTGTCTTGTGGTTACGAGTTGTGCTGTCTTGTGGTTACGAGCTGTGTTGTCTTGTGGTTACGAGCTGTGTTGTCTTGTGGTTACGAGCTGTGTTGTCTTCTGGTTACGAGCTGTGTTGTCTTGTGGTTACGAGCTGTGTTGTCTTGTGGTTACGAGCTGTGTTGTCTTGTGGTTACGAGCTGTGTTGTCTTGTGGTTACGAGCTGTGCTGTCTTGTGGTTATGAGCTGTGCTGTCTTGTGGTTACGAGTTGTGCTGTCTTGTGGTTACGAGCTGTGTTGTCTTGTGGTTACGAGCTGTGTTGTCTTGCTCTCTCTCTCTCTTGCTCTCTCTTGCTCTCTCTCTTGCTCTCTCTCTTGCTCTCTCTCTTGCTCTCTCTCTTGCTCTCTCTCTTGCTCTCTCTCTTGCTCTCTCTCTCTCTCTCTCTCTCTCTCTCTCTCTCTCTCTCTCTCTCTCTCTCTCTCTCTCTCTCTCTCTCTCTCTCTCTCTCTCTCTCTCTCTCGCTCTCTCTCTTGCTCTCTCTCTCGCTCTCTCTCTTTCTCTCTCTCTCTCTCTCTCTCTCTCTCTCTCTCTCTCTCTCTCTTGCTCTCTCTCTTGCTCTCTCTCTCTCTTTTTTTTTCCAGCCTTATGATGAATTTCTGGACCACAGTTCAGTCTAATTTTTTCATTTTGCAGTGGGTTCCATTCTGGTTTTGCATACTGTAGGAATGGTTTAATATAGGCTGTGTATAGTGTTAGGTAGTGCTCTGAATTCTTTAAACTTCAGAAGACTTCTTATTTATGCTTCCTGCACTTTAAAATATGCACAATATAAAGAAAACATTCTATGTGACAATCGCCTAACTTTTTCCAAGCAAAATGCTAGTGATAAATACTTTTGAAATTAAATATAAACATTTCCAAATGTTGAATTTCCCACATTTCTTTACATTCAATTTTTTGTATTCTCAAATGTTGTAAATGTTGTTTGTAATACTTTATTGCACAAAGTGTGATGAGAAGTTTCTTGATGTTTTCCTTAGAGAACAATACAGTAATATAAATATTATCACCTCAAGCAGATGTTGTGTGGACGATTGAAAGAGTTGTGTTTAGAGGGCGCCCTTTTCTCTGATGTGATGTTCCAACTAGAAGATGGAACCATGGCAGCTCACCGTCCGTTACTAATGGCTCGCTGTGACATGATGCACGCAATGTTCTCAGGAGACTTCAGAGAAAGTAATGCCAAGGTGGTAAGTAGTGCCACTTCTTTTATCTATTACTATTTTTTTTTAAGTTTTCATCTTGTTTCTTCATACTAAAATGTGTACAGTGCATATTTAGTATTTATCTACTTGTTTATAGATGATCAAAACATATGTAGTTTTCATTCATTAGTACAAACACAGTCTGCATTAGATATTTCCTATCGTTCAAACAGTTTCCTGAACTAGCTCATTCTGTTACTTGCAAATGAGCTGAAGTGCACTAGGAGTTGTCATTTCATTAAGATCTAACCTTGATTTTAAAAGGTGCTCCAATTTGCTGGAGAACAGCCGGGCAGTATTTCGTTTCCAACAAAATGTTTGTTCCATAGGTTGTTGTGCCCTATATGAAGGGTCATTCATTTTTTATATTAAAGGTAATTGCTAGAAAGCTGATTAGACTTATTGAGGTGTGTCTAGGCCAGTGGCTGATCGTCCTCAGGATGCAACCTACAAGAGTTGCCTAACTTTCAGGTATTTACAGCTGTGATAACTGGTATTTCCTTTTATTTATTTCAGATAACCTTTCCTGGAGTGAAGCAGCGAACCTTTCACATCTTGCTACAGTACTTGTACACAGACACTATCCCAACACTCAAGATTCGTGAGTGTCTCCCCATTGTAGAGCTCGGCAACCGCTTGTGTCTTCCGCGTCTCATATCCTTGGTTGAGATCGAGATCATTGACCTCTTCCAGCGAGTTATCCAGGCTGGTGGTGATGTTAGTGAAGACTGTATTTACCTGCTCGAGCCTCTTCAGGTAATCTTTTGTAAAATAACTTTAGTGTACTGTGTTTCCTCACCCATCAATGTTTGCCAAATAGATTTTGAAATGGTACATAAGATTTTAGCTGTGAATTACCATAGGCTATATCTTCATAAATTTTATTGTTAAAATAAAATATATTTCTGGGGAGAGCCCTGTCGGCTCCCCGGAGCTATCCAGGCTGAATGGATATGTATATCTTTCTGGCATCAGTCAATGCAAGGAGTTCTTGCCTACCAGGGACCATGAGCCAGAATCTGGCCCCCCTCTAGAGAGGCACGAGGAGCAATGGCGAATAGAGACCCCCCCCCCTCCTGTGGTTGAGAGCATTCTGTGTCTGCCATCGACCGGGACAGGCACCCAGAAAGGTAGCCGCCCCAAAACAGACCCCCTATTCTGGTAAAACTATTGCGACTGAAGGCCAAACAAGTGGACAGAACTCCCCAAACGAATATTAGCAAACTAGCATAACATCATCATGTTATGATGATGTTATGCTAGTTTGTTATGAAGGGAGGGTTGCGCAGACAGCAGGGCGTGGCATGATGACATCATGCTAGTTTGCTAATTTTCGTTTGGGAAGTTCTGTCCACTTGTTTGGCCTTCGGTCGCAATAATTTTACCAGAATAGGGGATTGTTTTGGGGCGCCTACCTTTCTGGGTGCCTGTCCTGGTCGATGACAGACATAGAATGCTCCCAACCACAGGGGGGGTCTCTATAGGCCATTGCTCCTCATGTCTCTCTAGAGGGGGACAGGTTCTGGTTCATGGTCCCCGGTAGGCAAGAACTCCATGCATTGACTGATGCCAAAAAAGATATACAAATCCATTCAGCCTGGATAGCTCTGGGGAGCCTCCGGGACTCACCCAGGAAATGGCGTTTCATTACATTATGCTGGTTTTTTATTAATTTATATTACTATCACATACTGTACTCTAAATCTGTTAAAAAATTTTGTCATTTTTGGAATCCTGAAGCACTTTACTTCCACTATCAATATTTTTTCTCAATACAGATGCACAATGCTGACCAGTTAGTTGAGTGGTGCCTGACCTGCATGGCAACTAATTACAATCATGTCTGTCACAAGCATACCAAGCAACTCCGTTCACTGCACCCGGAAAACCAAGCCTATTTGAACAGGCACAGATGGCCCCCTGTCTGGTTAGTTCTGAGACTATTTTATCATTTTCATACCTTCATTAACTTTATGAATTTATCTTTATACAGTATTTGTAATATCATTTTTAGTTTAATTTATATTGAGGATTTTAGTGTTTAAACATGGGATCACAGTGCATAAATGTAGATTCTTCAACTTTAAGATAAATAGGTACAGTGGTACCTCAGCTAACGAATTTAATCTGTTCCCAGAGACGGTTCGTAACCCGAAAATTTGTAAATTAAAGCAAATTTTCCCATAAGAAATAATGTAAATTTAATCCGTAATCCATGTGGATTAATCCGTGTGGAACTGTAATCCGTTCCACACTCCCAAAAATATTAACTATATTAGTGTTTGGAAGGGAAGTCCCCTTCCCTTATAACATCAGGCAGTGATGACTTCTCTGGGGTACTCTCTCTCCTACATTTTGCCTGCATACCACTAGGACCTGGTTGTGGCTCACTACTTGCTTGTCTTACTAAGAATCTGTCTAAAGACTCTTATTTTTCCCTACATTTTAAAACCTATCTGTAGTGAGATATCACATTGTCATTTAAAAGGTCTATGCAATGGTCTGCTACAGCTTTATCTGAGTGAGTTTTTTCAACAAAACTTTGCAGTTCTTCCCATATTCACACATTTTCTTAATGAGGAAGGGACATCATCAACTGCCTCTACTCACAACTATTTTCTTAGGTTGATCCTTATCACTGACTTTCTTGGGACACATAGCGAGGTATATAATAATTACTTTTATGTTCAAATACCCTAAAATAAGAAAAGCACTGAAATTCTTTACAAAGAATTCAGGCATGATTATCACTAGGTGGGAGGCACTGGTAAACTGAGGCGTGGTCGCCGTGCCACCATGTGCTAGGTCGGTCATTCGCGTATCAACAAACTACATTACCAAAGGCAAAGTTCATAACCTGATTCGGATTTTACGAGGAAATTGGGCTCGTAACCCGAAAAGTTCGAAAAGAGGGGCAAGGTTTAGGAGAAGGCTCAAAGGAAAATGTCAGTGATTTTAGAAGAATAGGAAAATATGAGAAAGAAAAGAACCGCCCCTTAAGGGTGACGTTTAATGGAGTGAAAAACATGATGGATGTGCTAAGAAATGCCAGAAAATTGCAGAGTGATGAGGTTGGCAAACTTTGGTCAATAAGACAAGACCTCTCCAAGGAAGACAGAGAAAAGCTGAAAATGAACCTAATTGAGGCAAAACGTCTAAATGGGGATAGAAATGAAGAAGACAGAAATTCTTTTTTTTACAAAGTGACAGGGACTGGAAAGCTTGTGAAATGGTACATAAAAACAAAGCAACAAGATCAGTAGTGGAAGGGGGAGTAAAGAGCAAAGGAAAAGGGAACATGTTCTTGAAAATTGTATATACCAACATAGATGGAGTGAGGTCAAAAACTTTGGAGTTGCAAGATATAATCCAGCTTAGGGTCCCAGATATTGTCGCATTATCAGAGACGAAATTTGAAGGAAATATAATAAATGAAGTCCCAAGAGGCTATTCAGTTTGGAGACGTGACAGGAAAACTAGGAAGGGAGGAGGAGTGGCTGTACTGGTGAAAAAACACCTGAAGGTAAGAGAGTTAATATTTGAAAACCCTCGAGATATTGACATAATGGCATTGCAGGTCTGGAATCAGGATGATAAGCTGATAATTTTAAATGCCTACAGCCCACCAGCAAGCAACACGTGGACAAAGGAAGAACTAGATGACAAACGAGAGGGCCTCATAATGGTCATGAGAGATATTATTGCACAAGCAGATAAAGATAAATCACGACTGTTGATACTGGGGGACTTCAACTTTAAAGCAATAGACTGGGAGGCCTATGAAGCAAGAACGGAGGACTTTTGGACATGCAGATTTGTGAACCTCATTCTGGAGACATTCTTGTATCAACACATAAAGCAGGCCACAAGAATGAGGGAAGGAGATGTACCGTCAGTACTGGATCTAGTATTCACCAGGAAAGAAGAAGAGATATTTGACATCCAGTACCTTCCTCCCTTGGGAAAGAGTGATCATGTCCTGTTAGACATTGATTATGCTTTGAGATATCATCTAGAAGAAAATGGGGACATTGAAACAGTTGATAAACTCGATTTAAGGAGAGGACACTATGGGGAACTTCAACATTTTTTTAATGAGTGTAATTGGACAGAATTGTTGCTAGGCAGGGAAGTAAATGAAATGTATGCCAAATTTTTAAAAATATACGAGGAAAGCACACAAACATTCATACCAAAACAGAGGTGCAGGGCCAGAAAACAGGATTGGTTCGACAGAAATTGTGAAAGGGCAAGAGACCAAAAGACACAAAAATGGAATCAGTATAGGAAGAGGCCAAACCCTCAAACATACCAGCGATACAAAGATGCGAGAAACAACTATACGGCAGTAAGGAGAGAGGCAGAAAGAAATTTTGAAAAGGGGATAGCGGATAAATGTAAAACAGAACCGGGCCTATTCTACAAATTCATAAACAACAAATTGCAGGTAAAGGATAATATCCAGAGGTTGAAAATGGGAAACAGATTCACGGAAAATGAAAAGGAAATGTGTGAAACATTAAATGAAAAGTTCCAAAGTGTGTTTGTACAAAATGAAATCTTCAGAGAACCAGACACAATAAGAATCCCAGAGCACAACATAGAGCGGATAGAGGTGTCTAGAGATGAAGTGGAAGATATGCTCAAGGAACTCAGTAAGAACAAAGCAGCTGGCCCAGATGGAGTTTCACCATGGGTTCTGAGAGAATGTGCATCTGAGCTCAGCATTCCAATTCACCTGATCTTTCAGGCATCCCTGTGTACAGGAATCGTAGCAGACGTGTGGAAACAGGCTAACATAGTTCCAATCTACAAAAATGGCAGCAGGGAAGACCCCCTCAATTATAGACCTGTATCATTGACAAGTGTAATAGTGAAAGTATTGAAAAACTAATCAAAACTAAATGGGTAGAACACCTGGAGAGAAATGATATAATATCAGACAGACAGTATGGTTTTCGATCTGGAAGATCCTGTGTATCAAATTTACTCAGTTTCTATGATCGAGCCACAGAGATATTACAGGAAAGAGATGGTTGGGTTGACTGCATCTATCTGGACCTAAAAAAGGCTTTCGACAGAGTTCCACATAAGAGGTTGTTCTGGAAACTGGAAAATATTGGAGGGGTGACAGGTAAGCTTCTAACATGGATGATAAATTTTCTGACTGATAGAAAAATGAGGGCAGTAATCAGAGGCAATGTATCGGAATGGAGAAATGTCACAAGTGGAGTACCACAGGGTTCAGTTCTTGCACCATTGATGTTTATTGTCTACATAAATGATCTACCAGTTGGTATACAGAATTATATGAACATGTTTGCTGATGATAATAGGAAGGATAAGAAATTTAGATGACTGTCATGCCCTTCAAGAAGATCTGGACAAAATAAGTATATGGAGCACCACTTGGCAAATGGAATTTAATGTTAATAAATGTCATGTTATGGAATGTGGAATAGGAGAACATAGACCCCACACAACCTATATATTATGTGAGAAATCTTTAAAGAATTCTGATAAAGAAAGAGATCTAGGAGTGGTTCTAGATAGAAAACTATCACCTGAGGTCCACATAAAGAATATTGTGCAAGGAGCCTATGCAATGCTTTCTAACTTCAGAATTGCATTTAAATACATGGATGGCGATATACTAAAGAAATTGTTCATGACTTTTGTTAGGCCAAAGCTAGAATATGCAGCTGTTGTGTGGTGCCCATATCTTAAGAAGCACATTAACAAACTGGAAAAGGTGCAAAGACATGCTACTAAGTGGCTCCCAGAACTGAAGGGCAAGAGCTACGAGGAGAGGTTAGAAGCATTAAATATGCCAAAACTAGAAGACAGAAGAAAAAGAGGTGATATGATCACTACGTACAAAATAGTAACAGGAATTGATAAAATCGACAGGGAAGACTTCCTGAGACCTGGAACTTCAAGAACAAGAGGTCATAGATTTAAACTAGCTAAACACAGATGCCGAAGAAATATAAGAAAATTCACCTTCGCAAATAGAGTGGTAGACGGTTGGAACAAGTTAAGTGAGAAGGTGGTGGAGGCCAAGACCGTCAGTAGTTTCAAAGCGTTATATGACAAAGAGTGCTGGGAAGACGGGACACCACGAGCATAGCTCTCATCCTGTAACTACACTTAGGTAATTACACTTAGGTAATTCGTAATCCGAGGCATCACTGTATTTGCATTTTAAATATCTTATACTGTAATGTGTAACATGAGAGGCATCAGCAGCCTAGTAATACTAGTCTGTACATGTATCATAGTGATACATGATAATGTTGTAAATAACGAATTAAAAAAGTCCACTCATGGATGGCAACCAACAAACTCACACCAAACATAAAAAAGACCTACATATTATTGGGAAGAAAATCAACAAATGCAATTCATCTTCAGATAGACAATGTTAACATCAGCAATAAAAAAAGATGGAAAGTTCCTTGACCTATACATAGACAAGAGACTTAACTTCAGCATCCACTTACAACACATTACCAAAAAAAGTCTCGAAAATGGTCGGTATACTTTCTAAAATCAGTTACAGTATTATTGACCAGACCACACACTAGAAATTGAAGGGACGACGACGTTTCGGTCCGTCCTGGACCATTCTCAAGTCGATTGTGACCTGGTTGTGTTCTCGTGAACGTGTTCGTTTTCTGATCCAGACATTGAGTATCTCAGAGTAACACTTGGGACAATGTGGGAGGAACACGAACTAGAAGAAATCCCTTCTGTAGCAGAACGCAGAGCTGCATATGGCCGATCAAAGGACTGCCAGCTTCTTTCTGGAGCTTTCCCGGATGCTAAACCCATTCACCTACAACCTCCAGTCAAGGTTACCAGACCCCTCTATTACCGTCCTATTGGTGATGAACCTGTTAATGAATATGCAGGTGCACTTCTTCCTGATAACTACTCAAATGCTGAAGCCTACGTTTCTGCCAAAGATTTATACTCTGGTCGTCGTAATGCAGTTCAAGATCGTAAATGCAGTTCGTAATGCAGTTCGTCCTGGATCAAGAGAATGGTCCAGGACGGACCGAAACGTCGTTGTCCCTTCAATTTCTAGTGTGTGGTCTGGTCAACATACTTCAGCCACGTTATTGTGACTCATCGCCTGCATACAGTATTATGTTCCAAACTCTGCTCTCCTCTCATTATAATACATGCTAATCTATCCCTATCTTACATATGGTATCTGTGCATGCACCACTGCAAACTACCTCAAGCCCATCATCATCCAGCAAAAATCTGCTATCAGAACAATAACAAACTTGGCTTTCAAACAACACACAGCCCCCCCAACATGCTAAACATAAACTCACTTCACATATGCTCTTGTGCCATTTACATGTATAAAACCTTATTCCTAGATGCAAACCCTGATCTGAAACTCTTCCTTGACAGATGTAATAGAACCAATAATCACCACACCAAAAATATATATCTCTTTGATATCCCCAGAGTCAAACTTAATCTGTGTAAACACTCTATGCAAATAAAGGGACCTAGTCTATGGAACTCACTCCTTAACGAATTAAAAAGCTGTCCAACCTATCCTTTATTCAAAAGTAACACCAAAACGTACCTAATTTCATCCTCATAGTTTTCTACCTAGTGCTTCATACTTCCACTGTATTGTTTACTACCCTAAAATGTGTGCCTAAGACATACAACTTCACCGTTGTAATCACTGCTGTTATCTTATATCATGGTTGTTATGTTGAATGCTAATTTTACTACTCTGTACAATACCTAGAAATAATCTTCAAATTATGCTACAATGTACCTGTTGATAATCCTTGAACTTTACTATAATGTACCTACCTAATTTTCTTCAAATTTTCTTACAATGTACCTGTTAACGTTTTCAATTTTGCTACAAATTACCTACTTAAAATTATCTGTTAGATTAAGGACCTGCCCGAAATGTTATGCGTGTTAGTGGCTTTACAAGAATGAAAAACATTAATGCTATATACTCTCATAAACCCAATGTAACTTTTTGTATATATATATATATATATATAAATAAATAAATACTGTAATGTATAACATGAGAGGCATCAGCATCCTAGTGATACTGTAATGTATAACAAGAGAGATATCAGCAGACTAGTGATAATACTGGATTCAAAAGAGACCAAAGCTTCAAAACCAGCTGAAATAACTCTTCAACAACCAAACCCCCCCCCAGAATACAACTGACTTGTTCTTTACCAGTAAAAAAGGAGCTGGCTGCAAGCGAACATAATGCCCACCAGGGCCAAAGGAACAAGAAATCCACCTCTAGTAGAGAGCCGACTGAGCTGACCTTCTGACAGAGGTGGAGCCGCAGAAAATGGCCCAGGTTCAGCACCTGAAAGCAAGACTGAGCAACCTCCACAGAGCCAGATCCCTGGATTGCAGACAAGCAGACCAGCTGGGAGCCCACGCCAACCAGGTTTTGAGGTAGGCCAACACCCAATCACCTACCAGATGCAGTTGGGCCACCACGACCAGAGTGAAGCGCGTGAAAATGCGAGGTGCCAGATTCAAGGTGAACGGAAGACAACGAAAGCGGTAAGCCTGTCACCACCATCATGAATCCCAATTAATCCATGAACCCCAGATGAATAGAGACATGCCAATATGCGTCCTTGAGGTCCTAGGAAACTATCCAAATGCCCGGCTCGAGAACGAGCTGGACCTGGAACAATGTGGTCATCCGAAAGGAGGGGCAAGGAATCAAACGGCTCAGACAGGACAAGTCCAGAATGTACTGAAGATCTGCATAATCCCGTTTTGGAACTGGAAACAATCGGGAAACCCACTGAGAGACAAGGTCTTTTCGACCACGCCCAAGCGAACCCACTCCGAGATGACCCGACAGAGGGACAGGAATGAAGCCTGCCCCCAGAAACTACGTTTTAACACTTTGCTGCTCTGGGAGTGTGAGCGCTGCACTATCCCAGGTGGGATTGGGCATTCTGCGGGAGCGTGCGGTAATTGTTTTATAGGTGGAGTGGATGGGGGTTAAGCATTACTGCTCATCCACCCAGTAAGTGTATATTGTACTCTTTTCAACTTTCTTACCTCAATTCTCGTCAAAGGTTTTTTAATTTGATATCATTGTGTTCGCAGTAGAATTCTCTACAGGACTAAAGGCATATAAAGTCCTAAAGCCCATTGTACCATGCGCAACAGAGAAAGTTACCCGGGAGCATGCAAGAGTGATAAAATGTGTACACACTTTTCACCTTGGTCACCTCAATTCTCGTCCTAGGTCTTTCATTTTGGTATCAATGTGTTTGCAATAGAATTCCCAACAGGAGTATATGCATATAATGTAAAAAACTGCAGCATGCTCCACCCGCCGACGTGATGAAAGCTGGCCAAGGTTACCAGGAAGAGAGCGCCCCGCTCTCCAAAAGCCTGGCGTACCACCCACAGCAAACAAAGAAAGTGACATTGCGTTAACCCCGTGAGCACTAATCAAGCACAATAAAATGTGTATACTCTTTTCAACTTTATATATAAGGCATATAAGGTCCAAAACTGCGGCACGCCCCTCCTACAGCCAAGTGCGAATGCTGGGCACAGTTTTTAACACTTCGAGCTGCCCGGCATGCGCGCCCCAGCCCACTCCAAAGTGGGCCTGGCATTTCACGTGAGCGTGCACCACACTAAAATGTGTATACTCTTTTCAGTTTACTCACATCAATTTTTGGGTTACATCATTCATTTTGGTATCAAATTGTTCACAATAAAATTCTCTAAAGGGATATATGCTTATAAGATCAAAAAGTCTGGCGTGCCACCCGCAGCAAACCCGAAAATCGGCCGAGCATTTCCCGTGAGCGAACAACCGTACTCAAATGTGTATACTGTACTCTTTACAGTTTTCTCATGTCAATTTTCATGTTACATCGTTCATTTTAGTATCAAATTGTTTGCAATAGAATTATCTGATGGGATACCTGCATATAATGTAAAACAAACAAAACCAGAAAATTCACTGAGCGTTACCCATGAGCGAGCACCCATCCACACACCTGCAACACCCCGCACTCAAATGTTTATATTCATTTCAGTTTCATCACCTCAATTGTTGTGTTACGTTGTTCATTTTGGTATCAAATTGTTTGCAACAGAATGCTCTAAAGGGATATATGGATATATGTATATAAGGGCAAATAGAAGAACAACATTACCAATACCATAAGTTAAAGTGTATCATCATGTGAAAAACAGTTTTTTGTCATTATTTTACATTTGTAATTCATCCTGACATTATTTATGACACAATATAATTTTTTTGTGTTGCTTCCTTCACATTGGTGTTTGTACCACAATATCATATATATAAATAAATGCAAAAAACATGTCTGTACTTACCACCCAACGATGTTTGTAGAGCATGAGTTGAGCATTAGGATGAACCACTCCACCTGCTCTAGAAAAAGGTGTCCTGAAGTTTCTCAACCCATGTTTTATAGGTAGAGTGGATGGGGGTTAAGCATTACTGCTCATCCACCCAGTATGTCCTCTTGTGATGGTACAAGCCAGAGCATGGTGCAGCACACAGTGCCACACCACACAACTTGCACTTATCCCTGGTGTCCTTCCTTTCGCCAGAATTGTAGCAGACACGACACTTCAGATCTTTCTCGATGCGAGTTAAAGCTATATTAGACTTTAGCATCAGTCATGTAAATGGAGTTGTTAGGTCTACCGGGTACCACAAGCCAGAACCAGGCCCCCTCAGAGAGGCACGAGGAGCAATAGCCTATAAAAAAAAACATTTTGTTGAAAGCATTCTGTGTCTGCCATCGACCGGGTCAGGCACCCAGAAAGCTAAGCGCCCAAAAACAAACCCCCTTTTCTGGTTAAGAAATTGCTACTGAAAGCCGAACTAATGGACAGAACTCCCCAAACAAAAACGTGTAAACGAGCATGACATCACCATGCCGCCGTCTGTGCAGCTCCCCCTCTCCCCGGGAGAGGGAAGGGGGAGCCCCAGATCCCTCGTGCCGGCTACCCAAACCCTAATTATGAGGCTGATGTGCTAAGCTGAAGTTGTGAGCTTTGGCTCCAGATTTGTCTCCAGCTCTGTGCCTTGTGGTGTGGGGGGCCTGTTCCTTTGGGGGTGCACGAGTAAGGAGTATTCTCTTCAGTGCTTGGGCTGCTCGTGCCTAGAGCTACCTTCCCTAGGTGTTTGGTAAGTACTGTCCGTGGGGCTTGCGGCCACCTTCCACAAATTCCTTGGGTTCTACCTCTGCTTGGTAGTTTGCTGCTCAGCATTCAGGCGCCCTTTGAGTGTTGGGGTGTTTCTTGCACCCTTGTTCGCCTTAGGGTAAGAGGTAATTTGTACTGGTAGGGGCGCAGGGTACTGTGCAGCTAGATGTCACCTCTCATAATGACCGGCTCTGTTCCACCTGGGTATGTTGTCCTCTTGCAGGGTTTTATTTTTGTTTTTGTTTTCTCTGCCTGGTGGGGGGTCTGCCTTTGTTTGATTGCCCCCTATATTTCTATATAGTTTCTGTGCTTCTGGTGGTATCCCCTGCTTGGCCTCCATGAGTGGACACGTCCTGGGGGTTCAGTTTCTAGAAAGTTTGTTGGCAGACTTGGGCGCCGCTTAGCAGTACCCTGCCTGGGCTTCCCTGAGCGTGAATTCTGTCTCAGGACCCTGGGAATCCTCTCAGGGGTGCTTGGGTTTGATGGGTGTGACCCCTGAGTCCCCCCTCACTTTGTGTGAGTTTTAGGGTTGCTCTGTCCCCTTGTCTCAGGGTGACTCTGATTGTTTTTGCTTCCATCACGCTGCCTGCTGGGTCGGTGACACCTTCGACCCAGAGTCTTGCGAGTTTTGTTGCTTGTTTGTGACTCAGTTTACCCAGTCCACTGATGATTCTATTTGGGTACAGGCAGTGTTGGCGTTGCACGTTTGGTTCAGGTTGTTGCAACAAGCTAGGTTGATTGCTTCCCTGGAAGCCCCGTGGTTGCCCTGTTTAGGCTACAGGGACCCGGACTTGGGGGTTGTTGGTCGCTTTGGCCTGGTTCAGTCCACACTCCCTCGTCCTTTTCCTGCTGTAGTCCGGTTTGGTGTCTCTCCCCCCCCCCCCCTTCCCTGCATCCGGCTCCGAAACGTCTGAGGGTTTTGGGTCAGGGCAGTGTTTAGATGGTCTTGAGACTCGGCAGTCTCGGGGGATGTCCCTTCCGGGGTAGCGACGGAGGCATTGGAGTTGGTTCTCCCTGCCGAAGCATTTAGGTCTGACCAGTGGGCCCCCTTCCGTCTACGGGCTTCTATTGCTGCGCCAGACTTTTCTTTTGAGGCCGAGGCTTTGCGGGATGACTTGGCCTTGGGTCCTGATGTGGTGGTTCCTGGGGCAGGGAAGTGGCAGATTTGGGGGCCTTGGGCCCCCATCGGATCCCACCTGGGTTTTTCTACATTCTGAGCGGGGCTTACTGTTGCAAGGAGTGGGGTTTTCTTTCCTTCCCCCCCCCCCCCCCCCCTCGTTGTATGAGTTGGATTTGGTGTCTGCCCCTTCCCGGGATCAGTTCTGTGTTCCGTCAGGTGCTTTGTTCCTGTCTTTCTGGAGGTTTTCGGCTTCCCGCATCCCGCCTCATGTGCTGCGGGACACCTTTGCGGCTTACCTCCTGCGTGACCCGGATTATGCCTCTATCATGGATCCGTCTTTGTTCAGGTTTGGGTCTTCGTTTCCCTACTGGATTCGTTATGAGGTTTCGAAGTCATCCTGGCTAGCAGTCTGTCCTGTGTTTTTGTTGGAGGCTTGGCATACGTTCTGTGGTTCCTCCTTGGAATCTGCTTGGGCCCTGGCTCTTAGATTGTCTTCGCCCATTTGTTCCTTGCTGTTTGTGGATTCCACGGTTGAGCAGTATCTGCAGGCAGCTTCTAGTTGTCGTCCAATGTCGGACTTGTTGGATCTCCAGGGGTCCTGGGGTGGGGGGTGGGGGCCTTCCTGGAGGGGTCGTACCAGGGCTCAGGTTTCCACTCATCGTGGTAGGCCACTGGTGCCAGTTTCGGAGCCGGCACCTCCTTCGGACTTGTCTTCATCTGGTTGGCATGGTGTTCGCCCTGTGCTTGGGTCAGGTTCTCGTAAGGGACGTCGGCCCTTTCACGGTTCGTCCCATTGATGAGGCGATGGGGGGGGGATGAGGCTCGCTCTGTTTGCTCGTGCCTTGTCTCACGATTTGTGGGCTTTTTGGGTCATTTCAGCCAGCCTGCGGTGACGTTGGGTGGCCCCTCCTCCTTTGGAGAGTTTGGGGCTGGCCTCTTCTTCTGTGCTCTGTTGGGTCATCTTGGAGTGGGTGCACTTGGGCGTGGTCGAAACAACATCACTCAGATGGGTTTCCCGTCTGTTCCCAGACGGGAAGCTGCGCTCCTGCCTTCGCTTGTTTCTGGGGGCTCCCTGGTCACTCTGAGGTTGCTCGAGGGTTTGTGCAGGAGCCTGAACTTTGCCGTGATGGTCTACTCGCCGGGTCGGGTTTGACTACGTTGACTACTCTGGTTCCTTCGGGGATGTCCCTTCCGCCTCTCTCGCTTGGTTCGGCCTCCGGGGGCTTTGTGTTCGTTGCTGTGTCGCCGGCTTCCTCTTCGGGTTTTTAGGGTTCAATGCTTTGGCACCTACCCAAGCCCTCACTCGATGTGTTCACAGACGCATCGTCTTTTGGCTGGGGCTTTGTGACCAGTGCTCACTAGGCCGGACAGGGGCGGTGGAGTTCACCCTTCCGTGGGGCCCACAGCACATTGCGGAAGTTCACAGCAGTGTGGATGTCACTTTGGAGGGTTCAGGTCGCTCGTGGATCGACGATCAGGCTTCATTCGGAGTGCTCCCAGGCGATTCATTGCCTGAACCGAGGGGGGTTTGATGCAGTCCTTGGCTCTTTGGGGCTGGTCACTTCAGGTGACTCATCTGCTGAGTTCTCGGGGTTTGGCTCTCCTGGCCGTTCACGTTCGGGGGGTGTCCAATATCCTGGTGGACGGCCTGTCCCGATTCATTCCCTTGTCCTTGGACTGAATGGTTGACGCTGACTTGTTCAGTTGGCTCTGCTAGATGTATGGGCTCTTCGCGTCGGCGTGGTCAAAGCATCTCCCGGTATATGTGGCACCCTTCCCTGACTGTGAGGCCATCAGGGTCGATGCTTTTTGGCAGGACTGGTCGAGGTGGGGTTACCTGTACCTCTTCCCAACCCCTCAGTTCTGCTGTTATTCCAGTTCCTAGCTCGTGTGGAGACTTACCAGGGGAGAGTAGTCCTTCTGGCTTCTTGGTTTCAGGCACTACTTGCTCGGTGTCGAAACCCAGGGGTTTTCCCGCAGCTCTGCCTCTTCAGATGATCAGTCCAGTCCGTTACATGGCTGATTCGATCTTCTCCTCGAGTCTTTGTATCTAATATTTTTGACTCGGGTCTATCACCATCTGAATGGTGATCAGGTGGCTTTGTTGATGGTGCCTGCGTGCCTCGTCTCAGCGGCAGTATGAAGTTTCCTTGCGGTCTTTCCGGTTCTTTTTGTATCTTCATAGGCATACTTCACTTTCTGTTTGTGTGGTCTTGTCCTTTCTCTCATGGCTGTTTCAGGACTATTATCTTATGCTGAATACTGTTGCCTCATATCGTGTGGCGCTGGCAGAGCCGCTGCAGCTTACTTTCGGCATCGATGTTACTTCTGCTCCATTTCGCAAGCTGTCTCGGGCATTGTTTCACCTCTGGCCTGCTCATGCACCGCCTGAATCGTCCTGGTCTTTGGACAGGATTCTCTCTTATCTCTCTTCCCCTCGGTTTGTTGTGGCCCCTTCAGGTCACAATTGTCTCTCCAAGGCTCTTTTCCTGTTGGCATTGGCCTCTGGGGGGTCGGGTCAGGGAGCTTCATGCTCTCCTCTGGCACAGGGATTTCTGTTCTTTTGTTCCTGATGATAGGTTTGTTTGGGTGCAGCCATCTCCTCCTTTTCTGGCGAAGAATGAGACAGCTGCTTTCCGGAGGGGTCCTTGGGTTGTTGATGCTTAGTTGGTCAGGCCAGGGGGGTGCATCATGAGTTGTGTTCGGTTGCGGCTCTCTGCCATTATTTGTGCGCCACAGCCTGTGACCAGGGATGCGCTTTGGGTTGATCCAGTTTCCCTTCTTCCCTGTTCCAGGGTTTGGGTTGATCCAGTTTCCCTTCTTCCCTGTTCCAGGGTTTGGGTCTCCCAGGTTGTCCGCAGGGTTATTCGGTCCAGCCAGCCTGGGGTCTATTCCCGTGCCCATGACGCTCATAAGTTTGCTGCGCTTGCTGCCGTCTTCTGTAACATTCGGGCACTGGGTTTTTGGCGGTCAAACAGGGTCCTGCATGCGCATTACCTGGTGACTGTTCATGGGCCTAGTTGGGCCTGTGTTGCTCTGGGTCAATGGTTGCAGCCAGTTGTCTCGACTTCGCATTGAGGAGCAAACAACAACTGACTCCCGGGTAAATTCCTCTTGTTTTTGTCTTTTGGCAAGTAGCTCCCGGGAGCCGTAGAAGCTTTCCCCAGAAAACCACGTTGAATCTGATGAAACTCCATTTTTTGGGCGAGACCCGGAGGCTCCCGGCAACCCTCCCTCCCTTCCTCCGGTCGGCGGTTTTTCGCATGTTTTTAATATCCAGCCACATAACTGGGAATGTAATGAAACACCATTTTCTGCGTGAGACCCGGAGGTTCCCGGCAGCCCTCCCTCCCTTCCTCTGGTCGGCAGTTTTTCGCATGTTTTTAATATCCAGCCTCAGAACTATGGTTTGGGTAGCCGGCGTGTGGGGTCTGGGGCTTCCCCTACCAGGCAGGGGGAGCTGCACAAACGACAACACAGCAATGTGGTAACGTCATGCTCTTTTGCTTGTTTTTGTTTGGGGAGTTCTGTCCACTAGTTTGGCTTTCAGTAGCAATTTCTTAATCAGAATAGAGGTTTGTTTTGGGGCGCTTACCTTTCTGGGTTCCTGACCCAGTCGATGGCAAACATAGAATGCTTCCAAACCACATGGGGGTTTCTATAGGCCATTGCTCCTTGTGCCTCTCTGAGGGGGCCAGGTTCTGGCTCGTGGTCCCTGGTAGGCCTAAGAACTCCATTCATATGACTGATGCCAAAGTCTAATATAGCAATATCAGCCTGGATAAGCTCCGGGGAGCCTCCGGGTCTCACCCAGAAAATGGCATTTCATTACAGGTACTGTACATTTAACACTGATTTTTTTTTTGCCAATTGAAAGACTTGATTTACAACAGATTGGAGGTTTGCTGTGTCCTTTATGTTGTTCACTCTCATAAAAATCTTAGTGTCATCTGCAAAGGATATAGTACTATAGTTTGTATGCTAGTCTATGTCCAATATGAGAATGAGTACTGGAGCAAGCACAGTACCCCGGGAGACTGAGCTTCTCATAGCGATGATCTGGATTTTACTTTGTTGACTATTACACTGGGTTTTGTTAATTATGAAATAAAAAAGTCATCTTCCAAATTTTCTAGTAATTCCATTTGAATGCATTTTATGTGCAATAACACCATGGTCACATTTTTCGAAGGCTTTGCAAAATCTGTGTACAGTATATTACATCAGTGTATTGCTTGTTTTCCAGGGCATCTAAGTATTTGAAAGTACAAACATGGTCAACACCTGAGATATATTAAGGAAATATTTTACTGAACAGTGTACAGTATATGATTGTCATAGAGTACAACTTTATTTTTATATTAGTTATGCACTTATGATTGTCATAGAGTACAACTTTATTTCTATATTAGTTATGCACTTATGCATTATTTATATATAGTGTATAAATTATATACTGTATAATTTATGCATTTTCTAATTACTGCTACATTTATGTGGATGATAGATACATTAACCAAAACATTTAATCTTTAGGTACTTAAAGGATTATGACTACTATGAACGATGTTTGATGGAACGTCAGAGGGAAGAAAACCCCATAAAACCACTCAAGCGATCACGTAACACTGCCGGCTGTCTCTGCTTCACGTCCAAGAGTCGTAGGAGTGCTGAGAAACAAAACTATCGCACAATGTAATTAAGCGTTCCATTCTTTTACCAAAGGTTTGCTTATGGCATCCCAATGTCCCAATCCTTGCGTCCAAATATAGGGTGTGATCAGCGATTGTAATTTTATATTAGATCCAACATCATCAGAGGAAATTCATGTGTAGTACAATAATATGAAATGCAATACAGTTTTTAAAGAAGTGTTCTAAATGATTCATAATAAAATAAACATTTTATGGAAAAATATTGTGTAGCTCAATGAAATCACATCTTTGATCACATCTTTTCATTGCCATATTTGTTAAATCATTGTTTAGTTGTCGTTGTTTTACCACATGCTCAAGATTTTATCTGTTGAAAGATCACCAAATACTTAGATTGTAGGAAAACCCTGCATCTTGAAATATGTTGTACAATTAGTTACTTTGTTTTTCTTACTTTAGACACGTACACACTATGCACTCTTCATTTGCATAATAATATATTTTTCTATAGAAGCAAAGATTTATTTATATTGCTATAGTTTAGGCCATATGCTTTAGTGTGCATCCTTTGTGAGATTTTATTAATTTTATTGAAGGACCTGGGACACCTTAAACGTGTTGCGGGCTTCTCTGAACCGGGTCAGAAAGTGGACATCTGCCGGGTCACGAAATTGATATGCAAGATATGCACAGACTTCTGCCACCATTCTTTCAGCTTCCCAATTTTGTTATGAGAAGTGATGCAAAATTCTTGAGCAACCACTGAGCAACGAGGACAACAAATTATTTAAGTTTAAAACTTTGCTAATTATGCAGTAAAGTTTTAGTGCATTTTAAAATTTTCAGTGCATTATTAAGTTTTTCTGACAATATTTATGTTAACAGACAAGTAATTATGCATGCAATAGTAAATACCTGAATAGATATACAGTATATATATATATATATATATATATATATATATATATATATATATATATATATATATATATATATATATATATATATATATATATATATATATATATATATATATATATATATATATATATATACAGTATATATATATATATAATATACACACACTGTGTGTATGTATGTATGTACACACATTACATATATATATATATATATATATATATATATATATATATATATATATATATATATATATATATATATATATATATATATATATATATATATATATATATATATATATATATATATATATATATATATATATATAATTTATATATTATATATTTATACACACACACAGTATATGCATATAACTCCAATGCTCCACGAGCTGATAATTACAACATTGACCCCATTGTTCCTTCAAGAAAACAAAGTGTGGCCACTAAGGTGGTGACCCAGTATGGTACACGTCGTGCCACTGGTGTCAGCAACACAGCTTGTACAAGTACTGGATTATCAGTTTGGGTACCTAGGTCAGCCCTTTAGGAGGCCTTAGAATACATATAAATGCAGTGTACAGATTACAGTGCAGTACAAAATCATGCAGTTTAGCATGATTTTGCATTCCAGAAGAGCCTGTGTTAAACCAAGTTGTGTAGCATTTAGATCGTAGAGGAAAAATAGGAAGTACTCCAGGACCTAGAAGTCTGTCCTTTAAAGAAGATTAAATAATAGTGTATGTGCTGTTAAACCAAGTTTCTTAACATAATACTGTGTTAAGCAATTCTGTACACAAACTAGCCTGGCATAAAACTTGAGGGAGAAAGTCATTAATAAACAAAGGGAAAAGGCAAGCAGTGCAAGACATGTAACACACAAATTTATATCAAGCCTTTAATAATTTGTTTTAAAATTGTTTTAATTCTGGGTTGGTGAGAGCAGGCAAGTGTGGGCATAGATACTGTACATGAACGTAGTGCAGATGAAGGCAGGGCAGGTATGAACATCCAGACAACGTCCTCATAAGGTCAGATGTAATGCACACAAGGAGTAATGGTTTTGAGCTCAACAAGCCAGACTGCAGGACTGAAAACAGGAGATGCTTTTTCACCCACAGGGTTATGAACCCATGGAACTGCCTACCCACCGAAGCCATAAATGCCAAAACTCTGCTGAACTTTATAATACAGCTTGAAAAAATCATCAGGACAAATGGGGAGACCTTTAACAAGCCACCAGCTTCCTGGTGGCCTCAGGTAAATTCAGGTAAAGGCAGGAAAGATGAGTAAGGGTAATGCAGACAAGGGTGTGGCAGGTGATGGCCAAGGGTTAGCAATGGAAAGATAGGTTGAACACAGTGAAGATAAGGTGAGGTGAAGGCAGTGCAGGCGAATGTTACACAGGCAACAATGAGATGGCAGATGATGACAGGCAGGCACAGGCATTCGTGTTGGATATTGCTATATTGCTTCTGTATTTTTTCAATGGCTTGGCGCGATTGTTGATGTGTTCATTACTTGGTCAATAAGGTAAAGTTAGCACTGGATGGGTGACCGTGTGGACAACCTTGCTCCTAGCTTGGGAAAGAACATGTTTAAAAGGCTTTCTGTCTTCAACATTGGAATATCAGTATACGTACTTGTATTGCATGATGCAACATCCCATCAAACACCCCTTCCCAGCTACTCTGCTACCACTTATTCTCTCCCCACCACTTAACCCCCACTTCCCCCTCTCCTCCACCATTCCTAAACCACCCAACCCCTAGGAAATTTACTGAAAGAAATTAACTTCAGATTTGTACTTTCACATTTTAGGTACGCTCGCCTCGGTTACAAGCAATGCCAAACCACGCTGTGATTGACAAGCGGACCCCCAGTTTCACAATCTTTTATTTTTCTATCTTTTCTGATTATTTCAAAGCCTTACTCCTGCCCCTTTCTTCCTACCAACAATGTATCCTCTGCCCCTTCATGGCTACCCACCATGCATCTTCACCACATGCCTTTTCCCTCTCCCTCTCAACTAGCCATTCACCACACATCCTCGTCAACCCATCCTTCGCTCACTCCCTTAACACGCACACCTACATTAGTGCATGCAAAAAATGTAAAAAAAATTCAAGATAATATATTGTGTAAATACTAACGCAGCATAAGTGAAACATTATCTGAATGACCAACGGGTGTGTAGTGACAGGTGCGTAGTGATGGGTGTTTAATGGTGGATCTGTAGTGATGGTCGTACAGTAGGTAAAAGGCAACAGGCATTCCTGTGGCATATTTCACAATGAAAGCTGGTGAGAATCCAGGGTGATTATCCAAACAATATGAAAACAATTATGAAAATAGATAATGCAATAATCTTTAAGGAGCATAGTCCTAAATACATTATGTGTGAATTCACTTAATAAATTTTTCTTTTGCAGTTCTTAGTGCTTGCACAATATGTTCCATCTTGAAGACTTTTTGATCACATCATATACTGTATATGTGTGTTTATATACACACTTGCTTGCACACAATACTCACACAGCAGTCATACACATGTATGTGTGTATATATATATTTATATAAATATATATAAATATATATGTATATATATATATATGTATACTGTATATATATATATGTATACTGTATATATGTATATATATATATATATATATATATATATATATATATTTATATATATATATATATATATATATATATATATATATATATATATATGTCGTACCTAATAGCCAGAACGTACTTATCAGCCTACTATTCAAGGCCCGATTTGCCTAATAAGCCAAGTTTTCATGAATTAATGTTTTTTCGACTACCTAACCTACCTAACCTAACCTAACCTAACTTTTTCTGCTACCTAACCGAACCTAACCTATGAAGATAGGTTAGGTTAGGTTAGGTAGGGTTGTTTAGGTTCGGTCATATATCTACGTTAATTTTAACTCCATTAAAAAAAATTTGACCTCATACATAATGAAATGGGTAGCTTTATCATTTCGTAAGAAAAAAACTAGAGAAAAGCAATTAATTCATGAAAACTTGGCTTATTAGGCAAATCGGGCCTTGCATTGTAGGCTGATAAGTGCGTTCTGGCTACTAGGTACGACATATATATATATATATATATATATATATATATATGTCGTACCTAGTAGCCAGAACGCACTTCTCAGCCTACTATGCAAGGCCCGATTTGCCTAATAAGCCAAGTTTTCCTGAAATATTATATTTTCTCTAGTTTTTTTCTTATGAAATGATAAAGCTACCCATTTCATTATGTATGAGGTCAATTTTTTTTATTGGAGTTAAAATTAACGTAGATATATGACCGAACCTAACCAACCCTACCTAACCTAACCTAACCTATCTTTATAGGTTAGGTTAGGTTAGGTAGCCGAAAAAGTTAGGTTAGGTTAGGTTAGGTAGGTTAGGTAGTCGAAAAACAATTAATTCATGAAAACTTGGCTTATTAAGCAAATCGGGCCTTGCATAGTAGGCTGAGAAGTGCGTTCTGGCTACTAGGTACGACATATATACATATATATATATATATATATATATATATATATATATATATATATATATATATATATATATATATATATATATATATATATATATATATATATTATTATACATACATACATATATACATAAAGTAAACATAATGCATGCATGCAAGTCTGAAGATTATTAGTTTCTCTGGTGTCTTGTTTTGAAGGTTTTTATTTTTCATGCTGAAACTATGCTTGTAAGCATACAGTTTTTACAAATGTTCATATTACATACTGTTACCGCAGATGTTATTACGACTGTTGTACACACGCTTTATCAGCAACGGAAAAGGTCAAACTGAATGTAGGTTTGCTGCATTAAGAAGGAATAATTGTCTTATAAACTCCTCATTTCTTTCAATTCAAGGAAAGGAAACTGTGACAATGTAACTCTTATGCAACCTCATTTAGGAGTTCTTGATGCTGTGGTTTCAAGTTATATTTTGAGTATTTTAAGATTGAAGTAAAATCATGCGATGCTCAACTCCCAGGTTTTTGCAGGTATCATGTGTTTCTGTAATTTATTTCATTTATTGTACAAAAGCTACAATATTTGGAAATTGGCAAAAGTACTGATTTTGTGGTGATTGAATGTACGTATGTCCAGGTCTTCTCAACCAGATAGATATAATATTAAAACATTATCCTCACTTTGCTCTTAAATCTTGGAACAGTATTTATAAAGAGAGTAAGTCACAATAATGTGACAACAAATTTGACACCCAACCAGCACATAAGAAGGGAAGGGAATTATCAGGGGAAAGTGCCAAGCCATTACGACTATGTAGCACTTGGAAGGGGGGTCAGGATAGGGATTTGGGATAGGACGGGGGGGGGGGGGGGGGGGGAAGGAATGGTGTCCAACCACTTGGACGGTCAGGGATTGAACACCAACCTGCATGAAGCGAGACCGTCTCTCTACTGCCAAGTACAAGGATGGTCTGTCCATCCTAGACCATTATCACACGATTGAAGGTCTAGAATTCACTGAAACGTTGTCAATTTCTTTTCATATATGTGAGTTGGGTGTCTAAAAATACCTGTTGGTAAAACTTATTCTCAATTTATATGTTTAATAATATATTTTGTATTTAAGAGATGTAATTACATCTTACATGTAATTATATGCTATTAGTTATATTAAGTGGAATAATTGTCAGCTTGCATATACAGGTACTGGTACTGCTTAACTTCAATCTTTACCTGGTTGAATTATGTTCCAAGTTTTTATGCACATTTTAATAATCTTCATACAAAAATAAATACTGTAACTGGTAAAGTAAGGCTTTAATTTTATAGTAATTAAGGAGATAGTCTTGATTGGCATTAAAATACTTCTATAATTTATTGCAGATATAAAAAGACATCCTTGAATAACTTAAACTCTATTTATGTTATCACTTCTCAGTTAAATTAATAGAGTTGGCTGGATGTAATTTGCAATGTACAGCTAAGAGTTTGCCAAGGTCCTGGAATTAGCTAAAACCTTTTTGCTGTAACGTTTGCCACCTTACTCACTGAGAAATGGCATAACAAATGTTATCTAGCTTAGCTGTCATAGGCTTGTGGAGTGTTTATAGTATGTCTAATCACAAAATATATATTGTAATTTACTTTGTGTTTTAGCAGAAGGAAAGTAATTTTATACAGTATGCAGCAAGATATAAATATCAATTATCAATATGATGATCATAGAATCCATTCTGGTAATATTTGTTGTGCCTTATTTTCATGGTGATTGCACCTACCTGCATAGTACTTTGGGAAGATTACCGGGTAATTAGATATTTGTAATACAACACAGTGTTTAATTAAGAATACACAATGAAAAACTAAGAAGATGGTTCTTGTAAAGAAAAGCTGGAAATCATTGTATGACCCCAGTATTTATATACTTCTTTCATATAAACAAGAGACATATCCTTGCTCAAGTTCTATACCATTAAATATATTTTACCATATACATATACCAGTATATGTTAAACTGGTTTTAAATATCTCTTCCATTTTTCATAAAACCTGAACTATGCCAGAAAGTAGCTTTATTTTTAGGATTATTAAGGAGAAAAGACAATTTTATTTCTCATATATATATTAAATACAATTTGGCTGTATTACTAAAGCAGTTTAAATAATGATTTATTTTTCTCCTTTTACAAACAGCTTAACTCGAGCTGGGTGTACTTCTGTTCTTTGTTTAGTTTCAGCCATGAATAAGCAAATTGAAGTCTTGTTACAATTTTCATTCTATGATTTTTATGTCTTAGTTTGTCTTATTACAAGAAAAATAAATAATATTCAACATTAATTAACCCTTAAACGTCGGCTTGCACCATCCTGATCCTATAGGATCCGTCGGCTTGATGATCCTATAAGCAGTCACAGGTCACATCACATTAATAAATTTTGTGTGTGTTCCGATTGGTGCCAAATGGTTTTAAAAGCTGTCCATAGATGTCACGACATTATCAAGGAAGCATGCTCGTCCCATTACTGTCTCGGTACCCAGTCACTTACGAATGAGGATAAATGACCTGGTCCTCATATAAGCAAAAGTGTGTGGTTTAGCAAAGAGCAAGGTTTCTTTAGTAAAAAACAAGGGTGTATGTTTTAGAGAAGAGCAAGAGTGTATTATATAGAGAAGAGCTAGGGTGGATGTTTTAGTGAAGAGCAAGGATTTATCTTTTAGGGAAGATCAAGAGTGCAGGTTTTGGGGAAGAGGAAAGGCATATGAGTTAGAGAAGAACAAAAGTATATGTGCTAGTGAAGCAAAAGGGTGAAATCCAGAGAAGAGCAAATATAAATGATCTAGGAAAGAGCAGTAGTTTATGTTTTAGGAAAGAGCCGTGGTTTATGCTTTAGGAAAGAGCGGTGGTTTATGCTTTAGGAAAGAGCAGTGGTTTATGTTTTAGGAAAGAGCAGTGGTTTATGTTTAAGGAAAGAGCAGTGGTTTATGTTTTAGGGAAGAGCCATGGTTTATGCTTTAGGAAAGCAGTGGTTTATGTTTTAGGAAAGAGCAGTGGTTTATGTTTTAGGAAAGAGCAGTGGTTTATGTTTTAGGAAAGAGCAGTGGTTTATGTTTTAGGAAAGAGCCATGTTTATGCTTTAGGAAAGAGCTGTGGTTTATGTTTTAGGAAAAAGCAGTGGTTTATGCTTTAGGAAAGAGCAGTGGTTTATGCTTTATGGAAGTGCATCTGTGTTTTAAGGAAAAGCTGTAGTGTATGTTTTAGGGAAACCCAAGGATATGCAGGTGTGTTGGGGAGAAATAAAGGGTTTGTGTTTAATTACCTTAAGTGTAGTTACAGGATGAGATGACGCTCATGGTATCCCATCTTCCCAGTACTCTGTTATATAACGTTTTGTAAGTACAGTACTGATGGTTTTGGCCTCCTCCCTTAACTTGTTCCAACTGTCTACCACTCTGTTTGCAAAAGAAAACTTTTATATATTTTTTTGGCATACAGTATTTGTTTCCTTAGCTTGAATCTGTGTCCTCTTGTTCTTGAAGTTGCTTGTTTCAGGATTTCCTCTTTGTCAATTTGATCACGATTCTTGTTATTATTTTGTAAATGGTGATCATATCACCTCTTTTTCTTCTATTTTTTAGCTTTGGCATATTTAACGCCTCTAGCCTCTCCTCGTAACTCTTGTTTTTCACTTCAGGAAGCTATTTTGTACCATGCCTTTGCACCTTTTCCAGTTTATTAATGTTTTTGTTGAGATATGGGGCACCATACAGCTGCTGAATATTCCAGTTTTGGTCTCACAAAAGTCATGGACAGTTTCTTTAGTATTGTGTGTGTGTGTATTTTCTGGGGGGAGCCCCGTCGGCTCCTTGGAGCTATACCAGGCTGATATGCTAATGTCAGACTTTGGCATCAGTCATGTGTATGGAGTTCTTAGGGCCTACAGGGGACCACGGCCAGAACCTGGCCCCCTCAGGGAGGCAAGGGGAGCAATGGCCTATAGAAATCTCCGTGTAGTTGGAAGCATTCTGTGTCTGCCATCGACCGGGGTCAAACATCCAGAAAGGTAAGCCTCCCAAAACTAACCTCTATTCTGGTGAAAATTGCTACCAAAAGCCAAACTAATGGATAGAACTCTCCAACAAAAAACAAGCAAACAAGTATGACGTCACATGTCATCGCGCCGCTGTCTGCGCAGCTCCCCCCTCCTCGGGAGGGGAAAGGGGGAGCCCCAGACCTCTCACGCCGGCTATCCACCCATCAGTTCTTCGGCTGATGCTAAAGGCACTGGTTGTGTGCTCCGGATCCAGTGGTTGTTTCAGCACTGTGCCTAGAGTGTTGTGTCTGTCTTCTAGGTGGTGTGTGAGCCGGGAGTGAGTCTCCAGTATTCGGGTTGCATGCGCCTAGGGTTGCCTTCCCTAGGTGCCCTGTAAGTACTGCCCTTGGGGCTTGGGGTTACCTTCCACAAGTTCCTTGGGTCCTGCTTCTGCTAGGCCGTCTACTTTTTGGTTTTCGGCCGCCCTTTGTGTGATGGGGGGGTTCTGTCTCCCTTGTTCGCCTTAGGGTAAGGGGCAGTTTGCACTGGTAGGGGCGCATCGTACTGCGCAGCTTGTTTTCTGCAATCATAGCAGCCGGCTCTGTTTTGCCTGGGTACGCTGTCCTCTTGCGGGGGTTTTCTTTTTCCTTTTTGTTTGTCTACCTGGTGGGGGGTCTGCCTTTGGTTCTTGCCCCCTTTGTACTGGATTCTCTTCCTTCTTCCGGTGATTCCCCCTGCTAGGTCCTCGTGAGTGTACACGTCCCGGGGGTTCAGTTCTTAGAAAGTTGTTTGGTAGACATGGGCGCCGGTTAACAGTACCCTGCCTGGGATTACCAGAGCACGAGTCCTCTTATAGTGAACGCTTAGGACCCTGGGAAACCCCTAGAGGAGCATGGGCCCGGTGGATGTGGCCCCGGAGTCCCCCCCTCGCTTTGTGCTAGTTTGAGGGTTGCTCTGTCCCCTTGTCTCAGGGTGACACTCGCTGTTTTGCCTCCGTCAGCTGACTGTGGGGTCAGTGACACCGGTTCAAGGTCCTGCGAGTTTTGTTGCTTGTTGTGGCTCGGTTACCCAGTCTTCTGTTGAACAAATGGGTGCAGGCAGCACGGGTGTTGCACGTTAAGTTTCGGTGGCAACGGGCTAGGTTGTTTGCTCCCCGGAAGCCCCAAGGCTGCCCCGTTTTGGTTGGTGGTCTTGTCGGTCCCCCCCCCCCCCCTTCCTTCCTGCATCCGAGTCTTTACCATCTGTAGGTTCAGGGACGGGGTGGGCTTCCCTGATTTTGAGACTCGGTTGGTTTCGGGGAATTCCCCTTCCAGGGTAGCGACGGGGGCATTCGAGCCTGTTCCTCCAGCCGTGTTGTATGAGTCTGCCAGTGGGCTTCCTTCCTTAGTGTTTTTCACGGCTGCCCCGGTTTTTCTTGAGGCTGGCGCTTTGGGGGGACGGCTCGGCCCCAGGGCCTGCCGTATGGATTCCTGGGGCTATGGAAGGGCTGACTTGGGGGGTTCTCTGGCCCCATTAGAACCCGCCAGGGTTTTTCTACCCTCTGGGCGGGGCTTGCGGTTGCGCGGAGTGGGGTTTTTCCTTCCCCACTCTCCGCACAAGATGTTGGGCGTCGGCCCTTCCCCGGGCTCAGTTCCTTGTCCCTTATGCCCGTTGGTTCCGTCCTGTCGGTGGGTGCTCTTCTCCGTTGTTCACCCCTTTTAACTTGGGACGGGACTTCCCCGTCATGTTCCCTTCTTCTTGGGGTTCTGCATGACTTTAGGTCTCGGGTGCGACTGGGTTTTTCGGTGCCTTCGTCGTTTGTGCTTGCTTCTGTGTTCTCGAAGGTTCAGGATGGTTTTTGCTCCTTCCCGTATTAGTGAATCGCCTGTCGTCTGCTGGTGCGGCTTCCTTCCGGTCCTTTCTAGAGCTTATTGGTCCTCTTCCGGGCTTCCTCTTGAGTTTTTGGCCCTGTCTCGTTCTTTTGTTCATGTACTGTATCTTCTCTCCGTGCTGTGTCTTGGCGCTGCTCGTTTTCCTTCCATACTCCTGGTCAGAGATGCCAGTTTGGGCTGCTTGTAGCCCATTTGCGCTACTGGTGGCCCGGTTGGATTCCGTTCGGTTCATTGGTTTCCTTAATGAGCCGGCTGTGTGTGTTGTTGCTTGCTCCTTTTTTAATTTTTTGGCTTCTGTTCCCATACGTTGGGCTGTTTCTTCTCTTCAGCGAATCGCCCGGGATATGTCCTGTTGGGCTACTTTTCGTTTGTGTCCCGTGCATGCGCCGTGGGAGTTTGTTTTGGTTCAGACGGTGTGCACCAGTGCTGGGGTTCTCAGTCCATTTTCTCTAGAGTGCTTTGGATCTCGCTCGTCTCATTCTCCAGTCCGTGCCCAGTTGTTCCTAGGGGTGTTCTAGGGTGCCGCTATGGGGAGGACGCCAGGTTTTCCCTGCGTTTTTGGTAGTTTTCCGTCGCCTCTCCCCTCCTCTTCTGCATGGGCGGCTCTGGCCTGCTTCCGCGGGTGGTGCTCCCGGTTTTCGGCTCCGGGTGCACGATACCCTGGCCGCCTCGGGCGGCACCTGCCTTGTGACATTGTCTTGACCCTTCCGTGCCACTGTTCTGCAGGTGAGTTTATGTGGTCTGGCGTCTCCTTCGTCCAGGCACTGGTTCATTCTTGGGGGTACAAATGGGAGTACATTTGTACATGAGTACATGAAACATACTAACAGGGGTGCCTGCAGCAGGCCTATTGGCCCATATGTGGCAGCTCTTGTTCCTAACCTCCCGATTTGAACGTCAGCCCGCAGGTGACTGCAAGAGGCCTTTCGCCCCATACTGGGCGGCTCCTGACTGTGCCCATCCAGTCCCTCCTATGCATGTCCACCCATGCGGGCTTGGGGATAAGAAGAACTCCCAGAACCCTATCAAGCAGGTTTCGTGCTTGTGTTCAGGGCCCCACCTCCACCGTGTTCCTCGGTGCATAAGTGGTGGTGCCTGTTGTGTGGTACATGTTCCTGTGTCAAGGGTGTTATGTGGTGACGTTCTGCTGCGGTTTTGATACTGCGGTTGCGTGTTGGAGTGTGCTTGTGGCGTTTTGTTCGGCCCTTCCATGCTTCTTCCTGGGGCCTTCCTTGTTTGGGTTATTTGTTCCCATGCTTTCTGGGTCACTTTCCTTGCCGGTCTTGCTGTACCTGGCTTAGCTTTTCCATGTACAGGCATACCTCAGTTTAAGAGTTTAATTGGTTCCTGGAGACGCCTCGTATTCCGAAAACTCGCATTCCGAAGCTAATTTCCCCATAAGAAATAAAGGGAAATGAATTAATCCGTTCCTGACTACCCCAAAAACCCCACATCAAACTAAATTTTTATACCTAATTCATCTAAATAAACCTACAAAACTATGTTCAAGTTATTACTTACCTTGCTGTTGAATGCTGTAGGCGTATGGAAGATGGTGAGGAGGTGGGAGGAAGAGAGGAGTTACTGTTTGGAAGGGGAGTCCCCTTCCATTATCACATCAGGCAGTGAGGACTTCACTGGTATGCACACTCTGCCACATGTTGCCTGCATACCACTAGGACTTGCTTGTTTTACTAAGAATTTGTCTAATGACACTTGTTTTTCCCTACATTTTAACACTTGTCTGTAGTAAGACATCACATTGTCATTTAAAAGGTCAATGCAACGGCCTGCTACAGCTTTATCTGGGTGAGTTTTTTCAACAAAACTTTGCAGTTCTTCCCATACTTCACACATTTTCTTAATCAAGAAGGGACATCCTCTACTGCCTCTACTCACAGCTATTTTCTTAGGTTGAACCTTATCAATGGCTTTCTTGAGACCCATGGCAAGATATATAATGACAACTTTTATGCTCAAATGGCCAAAAAACCGATAAAAAAACTGTAAATCCTTGTGAAGAATTCAGGTGGGATAGTCACTGGACACGAGACACTGGTAAACTGAGGCGCGATCGCCATGCCACCACGCGCCAGTCGGCCTGTACAGGTATCAACAAACTCGCGTCCCGAGGTAACCCTCGCCTTCCGAGACATATTTTTGGAGTAAATCCTGCTCGTCTTCCGAAAAACTCGCATACAGGGACACTCGCATTCCGAGGTACCACTGTACATTCAAATTAAAGTTCAGATGTTTATTCAGGTAATGTACACACTTACAAGGTGAGATACAAACATTGATGGAACTTTGGATTCTCTGTTCTCCCCTAGTTGTGCTTGTTGGGGTTGAGCTTTGGCTCTTGGTCCCGCCTCTCCGCTGTCGGTCACTTAGTGTGCGGGTTCCAGGGCCTGCTGGGCTCTCTCGTATCTACGTTTGACCCTGTCTGGAGTCAGACTCCGCCATTCTCTGCCTTCGCCACGAGACGTTACTTCTGGTTGCATATTGCCTGTTGCATGTTGCATGTGGTACATGTTGCTGGTGCGCATGTGCATTGGTAACGTGTTCCACGGTGATTGTGGTACTTGTTACTGTGTCGGGATGTTGTGGGGTGACATTTTGCTGTAGTTTTGTGCCTGGGGTTGCGCTTTGGCTCTTTCGTCCTGCCTCTTCCCTGTTGCTTCCCTGACATCTCCTGGGCTCTGTCAGGTCTGCACTTGCAGCTGTGTATGGGATTCGCTTCCACCACTTCCCTTCCTCGTGCATCTCCTTCACGCTGTTGTGTGTTTTGTTTGTGCCTTTTGGCCTTCCTGTTGCCAGGTTTGGGTTCCTGTTTTTCTGGCTTGCCCTGCCTGTGGGTTTTTTCAGGGTCTCGCGGTGTTCCTATTCTGGGGTCTCGCGTTGGGCCCGTAGTTTCCGATCTCCTGGCGAGCTCGCTTGCGTTGGGGTTTTTCCATTCAACAGACGTTCCATCTCCATTTTTGCCCGCTTGGGTTTCCGGCTCTACCTCCTCGGTGGTCGTGCCCAAGATCTTCCTGCAGCTCTGCCTCTTCCTAGGCTTGGATGAACCTTGACGTGGCTGGTTGGGTTCTGACTCGAGTCTCTCACCTTTGGTAGGTGGTCGGGTGGCTTCGTTGTTGGTGTCCCACCTGTGCGTTTTTCTTGGTGGCAGTATGGGGTATTTTGGCGGTCCTTCCTTTTCCTTCTGTCCCTCTTAGGTGGCTGCGTTTGTTGGCGTCGGCTCGGCTTTTCTGGTGGGGATTGGGGGCCGTTGACTTGCCACATACTGTCGCCTCATTTTGTGTGGCGCTGGCGGAGCCGCTTCGGCTTGCTTTCAGTCTTGGTGTTACATCTGCACCGTTCGTAGGCTGTTTTGTGCGTTGTTTCACCTCTGGCCTGTTCTTGTGCCGCTTGGGTTGTCCTGGTCTCTGGACAGCATGCTCTTTCTTCGGGTGGTGGTGGCCTCTTTGGTTCGGGTTTGTTTTGACGGCTCTTTTCCTGTTGGCATTTGCCTCTCGGGCTCTAAGTCGCTGAGCTGCTTGCTCTCCTTCGGTCATGGCGAAGTTTGTTCGGTTGCAGCCGTCTCCCACTTTTCTGGCATGGGGTGAGGCGGCTGTGTTCTAGGGGGGGGGGTCCTTGGTTTGTTGGTGCTTGGTTGGTCAGGCCGGGGGTGCGTCGTGTTTTGTGTTCAGTTGGGGCCCTCCACTGTTATTTGCGCGCCGCGGCTTCTGTGTTCTGTGTCCCCTTTTCCCTCCCGGAGAGAGAGGAGCTGCGCAGACAGAGGCGCTGTGTCGTGTGACATCATACTTGTTTCCCTGTTTTCTGTTGGGGAGTTCTATCCACTAGTTTGGCTTTTGGTAGCAATTTTCACCAGAATAGAGGTTTGTTTTGGGATGCTTTCCTTTCTGGATGTTTGACCCGGTCGATGGCAGACATAGAATGCTTCCAACCACACGGGGATTTCTATAGGCCATTGCTCCCGTTGCCTCTCTAAGAGGGTCAGGTTCTGGCCATGGTCCCCGGTAGGCCCTAAGAACTCCATACACATGACTGATGCCAAAGTCTGACATTAGCATATCAGCCTGGTATAGCTCCGGGGAGCCTCCGGGTCACACCCAGAAAATAGTGTTTCATTACATTCACCGCTGGCTTTTTTAATTTGAAAATTAAATGTTTTTGCTCATACAGTGGTAAGGGAGCAAAGCAAAACCATCCTTGACGTTTGAGGGTTAATGTTATAAAGGGTAAAGGCATACTTTGTCATTGGTAATGAAAAGGTTTTATGAAGTTGCATGACCAGATTGTAAATCATTATACTATACTGTATTTCTGATGTTATTACAGAATTAACATTTCCTTACCACAAAATTAGCATTTAGCTGTACCGTTTTGCTTCTCGTACACCTTCTGCTCTCAAATGTAACTTTACAAAGTTATTGGGTTATCGACACCTGATTTTATATGGTCATGAGAATATATTACCTTTACAACTGAAGAAACATTTTAGAAGATATCTGAACATGAGCAACTTGACTAGCATTCATATACTGTATATGCAGATCTCTCTCCTAAGTTTGTTGTCAAATGTGAAATGCATTGCAAATTTTTGGCTGTGTGATCTTTTTCCATATTATTAGCTGTTCGTTATTTTTGTTATGGGTAGATAAAGGATTATTTTGTTCTGTGAGTAATAGATTTTCTTTGAGGGAACGGAGAGAGGGAGGGAGGGAATCCAAACAAATTATTGCAGTGAAGTGCTATAATAATAATTCAATGCTTTTGAATGCAAAAAAATCACCATCTATAAATTTTCTTTTTTGTTTTTATTATATTTTAATGGTATACCAGTTATATTATAGGTAGTTCATAATGCTCTAAATAATCTAGGACTAAAATTTTGTGAAGGGTTTGATGAGCTACAGCTGACCAGGTGGGAGAATTTGTTGAAATAAAAAAGGTAATTGGGCTTTCTGTAAGGAAAAGGTAAATTATTATTGAATTGTCTCATTTTGAGTTCCTCGGCAACACACCTCACTGAACCATCCATTTTGTAAATCTTAGAATATAGTTTTAATAATTTGGAGTGTTGGAAAACAATTCTAACTTTTAATTATACAAGAATACAGGTTACCAGATGTTCATTACTATTGAGAAAAGTATAGTACTTGTATTGCTTGTCTCTGCAACTGCCCAGGTTATTTTTTGTTTTAAATTCTGTCATGTGATACGCCTGCACCAATTTATTTGTGTTAGACTAGAATATGGAAGTAGACTGTTCCTGTTTGTCTTGCCAGATAATATCCATTTTTAATCCTGATTTATAAAATAAAAATAGAATCTAATTAAGTCCTTATATTGTATTTCTAATCTTGGCCTTTCCTACACTGACAGAAAATTTTGGACTCAAGTATTCATTCATTTTTATTTTGACAAATCAGAAAAAATGCAGGTGAATATAATTTTATTTTGTAAGAGAGTGCTCATGCCTCAAAGGCTTTACATGGGGTGCTTAAAAAGGTTTGAGTGGTTTTTGAAGAAAGTTCAGATGTAGTTCAGTATCATGAATATGATTTCAGCATACATATGTATATATATAGTTTTAACAAATGAGCCATAAAGCTTTGTACTTTTCTAAGAGTGTAGTGATCAGACTGATTATTGGTCTAATGCGTATAAACATATTCATAATATTAATCTGTGCTTTGGTGGGTTTTTATGAGTGGTATAATTCAACCACTATAGCTCACCATCAGTAAGTACAACACAGTCCATTGCTAGAGCTTCAATTACCTTAATATTTTTATTGTGTGAATATGTCAGGTATCATTAGCTACAGCACTTAAGATTAACATTCAGTCAATCTTAAGAATTAGTTATAGTCAAAAAATGCTCAACTATGGAACTAATGTCACACAAAATTTGGGCTTTAGTGTAAGGACATAAACTGAACAAATAGTTGACTTCATATTCTATTATATAAGTAAGCCATGGAGTTATAAGTTACAGAGTCTGCAAGAGAGAAAGATGTGTTAAATGTAAGTACAGTACTGTATTAGGAATTTATTTAATAATTAAAATTTACTAAAGGAGGTTATTCAAATGTTTCAATTTATATATATATAAATTGTATTCTGAGCATTTTCCATGGGCAACACAAAATGAACAGGTCATTAATGTTTTGTATTTTTACAAGATTGTATGTTTATAATGTGTCCAAACTAGATATTACTGTGAAGTAGATTTAATTATTATTATATTTTATCTGGTACATTAATTAGTTTTGACCTTTTGATGGTATGCAAATTTTGTGTTGACTTATAATTTAATTTTTACTATAATTTATCTTTATTGCATTCTTTTAAAGTTATCTGAATACTTAAAAGGTAATATTGTAGGCCTAATTTTAGCATTCAGTAAAATACCTATTGAGGAGGATTGATTGAAATAATATTATTAATACTTCAGCCTACATCTTTACTCCAAGCTTTATTATTCATTGATTTTCACCAAAAAATAATGTTTATTTAACAACAATTAAATAACAATTTGTTATATCCTAAATGTTTTAGGCAAAATGATAAAAACTAGATATTTTACATGTATGGCTTGCTCAGATGGCATGTTAGCACAGCAATTTTGGCCCAGTGAATGCATTACATTTATGTATGAGTTATGTGTACCAAGCAACCATTTAAATTTCAGTGTCACTGTATAAAGTAATTCTGCAGTTACATGATTTTAGTCAGCCTCTAAGTAGGTCAATATTATGGGCTTTGAAGTACCCATAAACTATAATTATATGCATCAAGCACAGATTTGTTAATTGAACTGTGTGGATGAATTATTTTAGGAACTCACGTTAAGCTAATGGCAACTCCAGCTTGTTTTCTTGTGTTCACCTCGCTTGACTTGTGACATGATCTCAGTTAACTTGTGGCTCACACCAAGGAGTATGAATTCAATTATAATAGACATTTTTAGGAATGCATGTAAAGTTCTTAGTAGTAAGGTATTAATCACTGGAGAAAAGTGTGACATGTAAATGAAAGAATAATTTGTATTGCCTGATATTTCCTGCATTTGATATTCAAGGCTTATAATTTATTGCCAGTCTCTTACTATAGATTAACAGTGTAAAGTATTTTTTTTTTAAATTGTCTTTGTATTTTTTGTTAGTATATAAGAATCATATAATTTGATATACTGTATTGTGAACATTGTAGCTTTAGCAAAGAGAAATTGGACCAAAGTATCAATAATTTTATAAGTAACTCAAAAGGCTTCTTTATTGTTTGGCAAGGGGGGCTTCAAAAGTGTTATTGAGGTTCATCTAGTCTTCCCATTTACAAAACTCTTATAGATACTCTCGTTTTTACATTGACTTGTAGATATAATCATGTGACAACATGACTACTGGAGTGGGAACTACACGCGAGTGACTTTCGTAATTAGAAAATAGAGCGATTAGCTTAAATTGCCCATGGAAACCACTATCATGGGAGAAGTAAGAGGACACCATCATGGTAGAAGTAAGGAGATACTATCATGGTAGAAGTAAAGGGACACCATCATGGTAGAAGTAAGGGGGACACCATCATGGTAGAAGTAAGGGGACACCATCATGGTAGAAGTAAGGAGATACTATCATGGTAGAAGTAAAGGGACACCATCATGGTAGAAGTAAGGGGACACCATCATGGTAGAAGTAAGGGGACACCATCATGGTAGAAGTAAGGAGATACTATCATGGTAGAAGTAAAGGGACACCATCATGGTAGAAGTAAGGGGGACACCATCATGGTAGAAGTAAGGGGACACCATCATGGTAGAAGTAAGGGGAATAATTTCTTCTAGTAATGGACCTGTGCTATGGCCATGTTCAGTCTGGGGGCCCATGTTGTGGTCCATCACTTGTCTATCAGTAATTACAATATCATCTCAAAAATTATGTCGCATTCTTCTATAAAAAAAAAAATCCATTTAATCCATTTGTTTTATTTTTTCATTTTACTCTCTTCAACTGTGGGCTAGTTGCTATCATAACATCGGTTCTCTTTAAAGATGCTTATTTTCTAATCAACGAAAGTGACAAGTGCATCCGGCATTACCCGAGCCAATGTGCACTATGCTTCAAATGTTGCTGTTGCATCTCTCACATTCCAAGGTGATGTTGTCATCAACTAAAATATTTGAGGAAGGCAGTGAAGGTACCGCCCATGTTTCAATGTTTACAATGAAATACTGCATGTGTTATAAATAAGGCTAAAATTAAACTTTAGATAATATGAAAGGAGAAATAGCAAAGATTTTCCTAGTTTTAAATGTAAATTATTTCAAATAAATTTGGGTATACTAGTATTGTCCATTTTCAATTTTTTTTATTTACAATTAGAAAGCTTGAGTGGTTTAAACATACTGTATGAGGCTGCACAGTTTGCTTATTGCCCATTCCACTATTAATTGTACATCAGTGTGGAAAACTCAAGAATATGTGTTGTTATTAAATGGTTCTTGATACAGTAAATGGACCCTTTTAGGCCAGAGATGAATGTGTCTATTTTTTCTCTATAACAGGTGAATCTGCAGTCACCGACATCTTTATAGAGGTACTGTAGTATCATCTTATTAGTCCACAAGAGTTGTATAATCTTCCTATTACATTTCTACTTTTGTAAGCTCACAATTATGCTATTTTTTATTGTGTGTGTGTGTGTATGTGTGCGCGTGTGTGTGTGCGCCTGGAACCTAAATAATACTATAGAGAAAACCTGTGTCGATATTGGATTTGCTCATACAATATTGACTACTCATGATAAATTCTTGTAAACTCTCAAATAGTATGAGAGGTTAATGTCCTATGCAATCAAGATGTTACCTACATCCAACATAAGTATGATTTAATAGCTGTTGTCATTATTTACATGACAATAGATAAACTTTATTGTCTCTATAACCTGTTTGTGTCTACAGTGCACCTCTACTCCATTTGCACACATCTGTAGTAATCACAAATATGTATCAGATTAGTATTAAGTGTCATTTAGTCTTCGTGATGCCATCTAATTACACTTAATGCGCACAAATGCATCTCATACACATTCATTGTCATTCACTACCTGGAATGAGGCGATGGCACATCGGCAACAGTAGTTTATTTACATGGAAAATAGCATTGTCCTGCTTCTTGAAGATTTCATTGGTTAATTAGTATTTCAGAAAAATGCATTTCATATGTTTGTGCTGTACTTAACTGGCATTTTTCTTTCAATGATTCAATATACAAAATATTTTACATGCTTAAAACTAAATCTGTTGTACAGTAATATGTTTGAATGCAAGCAAATTAAGAACATAGTTGTAGTGTTCTACCATTGGTATAATGTGGCACAGTAATGTAAATTATTGTGCAACATATTATCAAAATTACATGTGGTTATTTTACATTTCTCTTGCATTTGAGATTTAATGTAAATTGATATTTGAATACAGTACTAGCTATAATACTGGTCATTTAGTAATTACATGGAAATTAAACAAATGTTTATATAAAATATATATGTATACAGTCCAGTATATATATTTCACGAATGACTGAATGCAGGTACTGCAAATGTTATTGTAGTGATTTGTGGTAAATGATGTAATGTAGAGTTGAATTGCAGTGAGTTGTTGGTTCACCAGTCCAAGATGCTCATGGGTTCATGGTAGGAGCACAGCTTTTATGGTGTAATACCAAGCTAATAGTTTGGTGATTAAGTCCAAGTTATAATAAGAATTTAAGACAGGAAATAGATATGTTTTTATAATTCGCAACATAAAAGTCTTTGCTCTGAATACATACATGAGAGTTTTGTGGCAACGCTTGCTTGAGTTGCTGAGTTGTTTCTTGCACGCCGTCTCTCTTTCAGTTCTAAGGAACAATCATGGCTCTAGGCAGTGTAGATACATCATTGGAAACTGTAAAATAAGGATTAGAATTTGCTATTTTATATATGGCTTTTGAAAACTTAAATAAATGTGAATGACCTGTTACAGTTTTTACCTTAGTGGAACCTTATTAGTGCATGTTAGTAATTATTGTTTCAATATGTCAGAATTCACATTGACAATCAGTGCTATTTGCAGCTTACTAAGGGCATACATTATAAAGACATATTAAATAGAATGTTCAATGTTATAAAACATATATTTGCATACAATTATTTAAGAAATACCTAAAAAAAAGTACAACTTTAAGTAGCCGTGTCTTCCCAGACAGATACCATAGATGTTTACATATTTAAGCCTCGTTGACATATGTAAAATGTGCTTTCCTAAGACCAGATATGAAAATATTACAAATCACAGTATGTAGGACACACTTGCACACTTCAAGGCACAAGTAGCAATGCTTTAAAAATCCACCTCCATTAAAAGAACATTTTTTCAGTCATGATAGTGTTGGAATACAGTAGTGCCCAATTCTAGCGAAGAACATTTTGAAGATAAAACGCATGTTCATTTATGTGATTATCACCACTTTTGGGATGGATATCAATATTATAATTAATTTTTATCACTAGATTTAATAGATAAGTCTTTAATATTGTCAATGCAAAGTGAGTGTGTTAAGTGTAGCAGAAAGCAATGAAAATAGTAACAGAAATGTATTGCTACCTAGTAGTATGGTTTCCATTGGTTGGTTTCCCATTTGTTGTTTCCCACTGTCGGAAATAGGAAGCCTATTAGGTTTATTGAGGTTCCTCTAGGTAAAGGAATGATATTTCCCAGGATGTAGCCCACAACAGTTGCTTAACTCCAGGGTACATATTTACTGCTAGGTAAACAAAGGTGAAAGAAAACGTTACCAAATATCTGTCCTATGAGTTAATTAACCTTTCTGATTTGCACCCTAAATATACTGACCACTGTGCAAGAGTTATATTAACAATATTGGTATTAAAGATGATGAGAAGCTTACATTACAAATACTTTTTGTTACAAGGTATGTGAACACACCATTAAAAGACATATTTAGTGCTAACTTGTCACTGGTGTTGACTGGATGCTGTTAACATGAAGAAGGCCAATAAAACAAAATATGCTTGACAAAAATATTTTCTGTCTCTGCAAAGATAATACTGTAATAATAATTTAAATTATTGTTAAGATTGCTGTAGTCTGCTCTCTTTGATTACATTAGTAACTAATATAATTAGGGATAGTTTTATGTAAACATGTCAGGTAGAGTTTATGAATACAGTACAGTAATAGGCATATTTACTTTATGTCAGCTTGCTAAGTTAGTTTTGGTTCAAATTTAAACAAATATTTTTGTATTCATAAAAGAGAATGCTATGTAGTATACCTATCACTCTAAGTTGAAATATTTTGAAAAAATAAACTTTAAATAAATATCAAGACCTGACAGATGTCAGTATGAATATCAGAGAAAGATTGAAATCTGGCTAGAAGAATCTCTGTTGCATTATTTCGACAATATAAGTAAACAAAATGTGTATCTCTTTGTATGGAGAGAGAAGAGAGACACTTTATTTAGGGTATTGATTGTGGAGTGAAAAGTGACCAAACGGCCTTCCCAAGGGACAGAAATGAGGGAAAAGGAGAGACTTTACAACCAAACTTGTCTTTTTGTCAAGAAGATATAACAGCAGTTCTGTTTCAAAGCAGATAGAGTGATTATCACCAATGGCTACAACATGCACAAATACATGATGATTATTTAGCTTCACAATAAATGAAAGTTACAGAGAGTATTTGAAACTGGGAAAAAAACAGTTACTGTGGGCAATGCAGTGAGTGTCCTCGCCAATGGGTCCACCCCCCTCACATGCATCCCCAACGTTGAGCTCCACCCCGTCCCCACCTGACTCCCACACTGCCCTCTTCCCCAGTTTCCACCTTCACTTCTTTACCATTACTCCCACCCACACAACCCACCGACCACCCATGCATAGGGCACCATTACAGCAATTGAGCCACACACAACCATTACAACTGCCTTATTTAATGAAGCCAATGAACAGAATTATCCCCAATTTTCTCTGGCAATGAAACAACACATGTTAAATTTAATTTCATTTCTAGGCCTTCTTGGAGCAATCACCACAATAACAATTTAGTACTCCCAGAAGCAGTGTGCCCATTTGCAGCCATAATATTTATAGAATTCAAGAAAATGGATGGTGCATTTCAGAACATTGATGTCCTTATGGTACATGGCACATCCTGCTTCTGCTTGTCAATGCTTGTTGAGCTGTGTTAGTTAGTAGCAGCACATCACTGGTCTCAAATAATTTATTTTAAAATTGGCAACTTCCCCCATTGTTACAAAAGCCCTTCCTTATCTAGTGGCTAGAGTGATGTTCTTGTATTTTTCAGGCCAGACCAAAGTATAAATACACATATATTTTTGACATTGTCTACTAAAAACTCACTTCATACAGTACATAGTGTACTACACACACAAAGCATGAGACAGGACATTTAGGTCCCCCCCCCCATGCAGTTTACATGTTCTTTTGTCCTACCACCTCCTTTTTTTTGTTTTGTTTTATTTGATAATTAAGGGTCACAAGTTACACATTCTTTAATACAATGAAAGGTTAAAGATTGTGAATTTCTTGGAGCTCCTCAGCTTCCGGACAGGAACTGAGGACACAGCAGACGTTTCCCCTCTGGATTGCCACACTTGAGGCACTGAAACAGGAAACTGGCAGCTCTCATGTCTCTGGTAGTGTTAATGATCCTATGACCTAATTTTCGGAGAATGCTCAAACCACCCATACCCCAGGGGCCAAGCGTCTCAGATGCTCTAGGAACAAAAGTGTACCGATCTTTCAGTTGCTTGTATTTGTTAGATTTTACTGTTTCCCGATGGTTGGCTGCACCACATGCTTAATCAGCACCTAAGCATATATAGGTGTCAGCAAGGGTGGATACACGTATAGTCCCACACTGGTTATTTGCCCCCTCTTCCAGGGTATCAGTATTGTCATTTGGGCAAACCACAGAATTGCCAAGATTTTGGAGTATTACAATGTGAGGTTCTCTCTGCTGGGCACTGAGCTGAAGCAAGGCTTTTCTTAATGATGTCATTAACTTCGCTGTTTTGCATGCCAATCCCTGGAGCTACCACAGTGCAACCCATGCAATCCATGCCAGTCAGATACCACCCTAGTGCAAATACACATGTATTCAGTGTGAATTGAGGCACCAAGGTGAAGGACCGCTACAATACATAGGAATTGAGGCACCAAGGTGAAGGGGCCACTACAATACATAGGAATTGAGGCACCAAGATGAAGGGCCACTACAATACATAGGGTCTCTGGATCTACACACATACCTGTTGCAGATATATGTACAGCCAAAAGAAAGTCTACAGCATGGGAGAGCACCTTCTGCTCTAATGCAAACTTTCTCCTGTTGTGATGTAGCATAGAACATGGCATTAGCTATTTTTTCCACCATTGGGTTGTCCCAGCTGGACTGTTTGTATTTTTTGTTTGGGTATTGGGGCTGCAAGGGCCTCCCACTGGTTCAAACATTCAATAAAATTAGGATCGTGTATCCCTGCCGAATCACCCAGGGGTTCTGGTAGGATTTCTTATATAAGGTCATCCAACACATGGGGAGAAGGAAAGGACAGCTGGGAGAGCAATCAGGAAGGCTGTGCAGACACCAAGGCCACCAGTCTGATGGGAAGGGTTGCATGTTCACACTGAGAATTCTCAAATAAAAAGTTGAGGACGTTTTCTAGCATAGACTTTAAAATGGTATCATACTTGTTTAATTTGGTACTGCTGTGGGGCGACAAACACCTCAGAAACTACATTAGCTTTGGAAGAGAGAGGCATATTGTGAGGGGCTAGAGCATCATGAGCATTAATTTTGTCAATCCTATCCTACATCCTCCTTAGGTCTGTGATATTTGCATCCAGAACATCCTCGATCACATGTGAGCCATTGGAACACTCGGGTACAATTGGTTGACTCAATAATGGGAATGTTTGGCAGAACTGCTTTTATGTCCTCAGTAATAGCTGGGTTGGGGAAAACTATTTCACAACAGGCTTGTGGCAGCCAAGCATTCATGACGAAGTCGCTTTTTGATCCATCGATGTCGGCTCTTCCTATCATTGTGAAGTAGAATTCACTGAGAGTTGGATTGTTCACCCACCAATAGGGCAACCCATCCTCAGACCAAGTTTATTCTATCCAGCAGTCGACCCCAATGATATATTAAAAAAATTTAACATGTAGTTCATTCAAAACAGGAATTTTCTCAAATATAATTAATATTAGATTAGATTAGATTAGATTGGATTAGATTCTTTATTCAGTTAAAGGTATACAATGAAGATGAGTTACAAACATAATGTTGGAATTTAAAGATAGAGCTAGTACATACAATACCTAAAGCCACTAGTATGCAAAGCGTTTCGGGCAAGGTGAGGGGGAGGGAACACTTAGACTAAAACTTAATAGTAATTGAGCTTAAAGTATAAATTGAGTTAAAAAAATAAAAAATAAAAAAGGGGGAACATTGCAGTAAATAGGAATTATACAAGTTGGTCAACAAACAGCATTGTTTAAAATAGTAAGACGGGTTGACATTTAGGGGTAAAGTAGATTACATGGAGTTTATTAGGTAATATTTAGTTTTTATCTTAAACTGATTGAGAGGGGTACAGCCTTTGACATGATTGGGAAGGTCATTCGACATTCTGGGTCCCTTGATTTGTAGAGCATTTCTAGTTTGATTAAGTCGTACTCTTGGAATATCAAATAGGTATTTGTTTCTGGTATGGTGCCCATGGGTTCTGTTACAACCTTCTAAGAAGCTTTTAAGGTCCTGATTGAAATTACAGTTCAGAGTTTTAAATATATAGAGCACACATGCGAGGATGTGCTGTGACTTAATATCTAACATATTCAGAGATTTGAGTAAGGGTACCGAGTGATGTCTGGGGCCAGAGTTAAATATTGTTCTAATAGCAGCTTTGTGTTGAGTAATTAGAGGACGTAAATGATTTTGGGTAGTAGAACCCCAAGTACAAATATCATAGTTGAGATAAGGATAGAGGAGAGCGAAATAGAGCATCACCAGGGCAGGGCGAGGTACAAAATATCTGATCTTAGAAAGAATGCCAACAGTTTTAGAAACTTTTTTTGCTATACTGTATTTAGAATGTGTCCCTGGAAATTCAGCTTGTTATCGATGAGGATACCAAGGAATTTACCATCAGCTTTGTTACTAATTTGTATATTGTGTATTCTTAGATTAATTTCATTTGAGGATTTATTACCAAACAGAATATAGAAAGTTTTGTCAATGTTTAGGGTGAGTTTGTTAGCAGTTAGCCAAAGATGGACCTTATTTAATTCAGTATTCACTGTGACATTTAGAGCTAAAGGGGTCAGGACTAGAGAAAATGAAGGTTGTGTCATCAGCAAATAAGATTGGTTTGAGGTGTTGTGAGGTATTTGGAAGGTCATTAATGTAGATGAGAAAGAGGAGAGGGCCAAGTATGCTGCCCTGTGGAACACCAATGTTTATGGGTAGTGTAGGAGAAATGGAATTATTCACAGTAACATACTGGAGTCTGTCAGTAAGGTAAGACTGAAGGTATTGCAGGGATTGACCTCTGACTCCATAATAATGTAATTTAAGACGATGGTTTTGGTGGTTGACAGTGTCAAAAGCCTTTCGTATGTCCACAAATAACCCAACAGAGAACTCATTTTTATCAAGAGCTGTATGTATCAAGTTAATCATACTAATCAGTGCATCATGCTTTTATTGGGTCTGAAACCATATTGGCAAGAGCCAAGTATATTGTGTTTGGCTAGATAAGAGTAAAGCTGCTTGTAGATTAGCTTTTCAAATATTTTTGACAAGGTTGGCAGAATTCATATAGGTTTGTAATTGTTGACATCAGGGAGATCATAACATTTATGGACTGGGGTTACTCTCGTTTTTTTTTTAGACTATCCGGAAAGGTTTGGAGTTCAAATGATTTGTTGAAGAGCAATGCAATGGCAGGAGCTAGAAATCTGGAGGCTTTTTTGTAAATTAGAGATGGTATCTCATCAAGGGCACTTGACTTAGTTTTAAGGGAAAGGATTACCTCATTAACATCAGAGGAGTTAGCAGGAATTAGGTACAGAGACTTTGGATTGTTACTTGTAAGGTAGTCTTTAATATTATATATATTTTATATTATATTTTATTATATAAATTATAATTATTATTATTATTATTAATATATACATTATTATTTTATTATATAAATATATCATATTTAAATATATTTTAATATTATATATTATTATATATATTAACATATTCTGCATATTTAGGCATTGGTTTGGTTAAGTTAAATGTTTAGGTTCTGTTCCGTAGTACGTAATTTTGTAGTACGTAGGTGAAGCATTTACACCATTGTGGTTCAAACAAAAGTCGTCAGCGAAGCACTTGTTCTTGAAGTGTTCAGACATCATCAGTTGTGAGTAGTGTGTAAACCGTTTTTCATTCATAAACGGGGATTGCCGGGTGCATGGAATGGACTTTGGCCTTTGTTTATGAGGACAGCTTGACTAGGGAAAGTGAGCTGCAACCCGTCCTCAAATCAAGTCCATTCCATCCAGCAGGCGACCCTAAAGATGCATTTATAAAATTTTAACATGCTGTTCATTCAAAACAGGAATTTTCTCAAATATAATTTCTGTTGGCGATTATCTGTATTTGTAGTATGTAGGTGAAACATTCACAGAGTTGTGGTTCGAACAAAAGTTGTCAGTGAAGTACTTGTTCGGAAAGTGTTCAGACGTCATCAGTTGTGGGTCGTGTGTAAACCGTTTTTCATTCATAAACAGAAGGTATGGTGGGTGCATGGAATGGACTTTGGCTTTTGTTTATGAGGACGGGTTGTGAGCTGGGTTTAGACCGGCATGAGCAACCCATCCTCAGGCCAGGCTTGTTAAGAGCAGCAGCCGTCTCCCCGACGCATTCATAAATTTAAACATACCCGTACTGTGTAATATAAATAGGGTTCTTCCCATTTATAAATTAATATTGTCTATACAAATCAAAATGTAAATGATCGTTTGTTCAAAATCGCTAATCTCCGAAAATTCTTCACAGATTTTTTTAAATTTTGACACAACATTCCATTCGCATCCGAGCGTGTTTTTATATACATACTATATAAATGTCACGTCTGTGATGAGGAAAAATATGCTTTTTTTGAAAAACTGTTTTTCATGTGAGGGAAATCATCGAAACCTCCTTACCTTACCGATTGCTTTGAAATTTTGACACAACGTTGCATTTGAATAGGCACGTGTTTTTATATACTTACTATAAACATGCCTCACCTGTACTGTAATAGGAAAAAACATGCTTCTTTTGAAAAACGGTGCCATCTGTTGGACCTAAGAGCAACACTTGCTGTAATCTCCGAAAGTTCTTCACCGATTGCCTTGAAATTTTGACACTACGTTCCGTTCGAATACGCGCATGTTTTTATATTCTTACTATATAGATGCCACATTTGTGACAGGTAAAAACATATTTTTTTTTAAACAGCGCCATCTGTTGCATGTAATAGCAACACACATTATACAAAATATGTTTCGATTCCATTTCAATGTTTCAGATTGCATTGATAAATTTAATTTTCATATATCTCCATTTATTTTCATTTTTATTTAATTATTTTGTGTGACTGCATTGGAATTGAGCTGTGTTGTTTACCATACCATTCATTTCGTTAGTATAAGTATAGATGCCACACCTGTGACAGGTAAAAACATGATTTTTTTGAAAAACAGCACCATCTGTTGCAGGAAGAGCAACACACGCTATACTAAATATGTTACGATTCCATTTCAATGTTTCCAATGGCATTGATAAATTAAATTTTCATAGATTTTGATTTATTTTCATTTTGATTTTATTATTTTGTGTGACATTGCATTGGAATTGAGCAGTTTTGTTTACCATACCATTTATCTCATGAGTATAGTTTATTTTTTAATTTTCTTACTGTTTTTCATTTCGTTTTTTTTTAACTGTTCTTATTTTTCAAGGATGGGAACATTGGATCATTTGATGTTCCCATTTTTCTGATGGGAGCATCAGAAAAGCATTTTCAGAAGGGGATTTTCTTCCAATGTGTTCATTTGGGAACACATTGGAAGAGGGAGTGGGGAATGGTGGGGAGGACAAGGAAACAGGGGATGGGGTAATGGTGGGGAGGACGAGGGGATAGGGGAGGGGGTAATATTGGGGAGGACAAGGGGACGGGGTAGGGGGTAACGGTGGGGGAGGATGAGGGGATGGGGGAGTAGGGGATGGTGGGGAGGATGAGGGGATGGGGGAGTAGGGGATGGTGGGGAGGATGAGGAGGATGGGAGATGGTGGGGAGAACGAGGGAACAGAGGAGTGGAGAATGGTGGGTAGGACAAGGGGACAGGGGAGTGGAGAATGGTGGGTAGGACAAGGGGGACAGGGGGTAGGGGATGAGGGGACGGGGGAGGGAGGGGAATGGTGGGGAAAGGGGAAAGTTGCTGTGGCTCAGCAACATGCGCATGCATTACTGAGCCACAGCAACGCGTGGCCGGGTACAGCTAGTCATACAATAAAATTCAATATGTAGTTAAGTGTAGATTAGATGTTTAAGTTCTGTTGGCAATTGTGTTTGTAGTAGGTGGGGTACGTGAATCATTTACCAACCCATCTCCCGACTCAAATCTATTCCATTCAGCGGTCGACCCAACAGATGCATTCATAAATTTTAACATGCTGTTCATTCAAAACAGGAATTTTCTCAAATATAAATTAATATTATAATAGCATATTGTGCATATAGGAATAGGTTAGGTCAGGTGTTTTGGTTCTGTTGGTGATTATTTGTATTTGTAGTACGTATGGGTGAAGCATTTACAGCGTTGTGGTTCGAACAAAATTCGTCAGTGAAGCACTTGTTCCAGAAGTGTGAGTCGTGTGTAAACCGTTTTTTATTCATAAACAGGGGGTTTGGCGGGTGCATGGAATCACTTTTGGATCTTTGTTTGGAGGACGGGCTGGCATTCAGACATGCAATTCGAGCAGAGGGCGTCAGCTAAGCATGTTCCAGTAAAGTTCTTAAGTCATTAGTTGTGAGTCGCGTGTAAACCGTTTTTCATTCATAAAAAGGTGGTTATGCGCCTTGATCATTTAACTAAACTTTGAATATTACACTTAAACAATTATACGCTCGCATAAAAAGTCCAACATTTCCACAGACACTGAAGTATCGTATTGAATATTTGGAACCGATCCTCGTATCGGCAGCTTCTGTGCCGTTTCATATTGTTTGATATATTATTGGAGATTTAGAAGCACAAAACTTGTAGATGTATAACGTGGTCTAAAGTGGTATATGAGGTTCATTATAAACTGGAAGATGCGCGTAGATACGGACCTAAAATTGCAAATTTGTTCCTCATGTTGCAAGGCTAGTCTATAAGGTATGTTTTAGTGCACTCCTGGATGCTGGTAGTTGTAGCGGCAGTTTTAATAGTTTAGAAATCCCTGTGGATATGTAGAACGTACATACGAGGTAAGCCATCTTCGGTGCCACTATCTTAACTCATGAACAGGGTGTGTATTGTGTGTGCCAAATGATCGTGTTAACGGTGTACAGGCAGCTATACTAATCATCACCAGGTCTTTCCATTCCTTCTTCCTTCCTCCTGTGCTCTCTCTCACACACATATAGGGGGCTTGTGGCTGAGTGGACAGCGCTTGGGACTCCTAATCCTAGGGGGACCGGGTTCGATCCCCGGCGATGGCGAAAAACAAATGGGCAGTTTCTTTCACTCTGATGCCCCTGTAACCTACCAGTAAATAGGTACCTGGGAGTTAGACAGCCGTTACGGGCTGCTTCCTGGGTGTGTGTGGGGAGGGGGGGGAAAGTTGGTAGACAGTTGAGAGGCGGGCCTAAAGAGCAGAGCTCAACTCCCGCAAGCACAACTAGGTGAACACACACACACACACACACACACACACACACACACACACACACACACACACACACACACACACACACACACACACACACACACACAGCCAGAGCTCAACCCCCGCAAAAAAAGTTAGTAAACAGTTGATTGACAGTTGAGAGGCGGGCCGAAAGAGCAAAGCTCAACCGCCGCAAACACAACTAGGTGAATACACACACGCGCGAGCGCGGATCAGAGTAGTTAACAGGTTAAATGCATTTGGCAGTGATGTGGTGGAGGCTTACTCAATACACAGTTTTAAATGTATATATGATAGAGCCCAGTAGGCTCAGGAATCTGTACATCAGTTGGTTGACGGTTGAGAGGCGGGACCAAAGAGCCAGAGCTCAACCCCGCAAGCACAATTAGGTGAGTACACACACACGGCTCCCTAGGGGAGCCGGTCGGCCGAGCGGACAGCACACTGGACATGTGATCCTGTGGTCCCGGGTTCGATCCCGGGCACCGGTGAGGGATCGTACATACACACATACATGCTCCAAGCTGACCAAAATTATTTGCGTCTTCCTCACACACTGTAGCTGACCTTGATGGTAAATTATTTTAGCTTTAATGAGTCAAAATTATCATTGCCCATTCCCATACGAAAGGATTAAGTTTGGTAGTGGTTATATTTTATGGAAGGAAAACAAATTATATGAATTCACAGGCACTGAGTCTATCTTGAGAATAATTACACAGGTAATAATTTACCGTTGGAACTGCCCCTAAGGTGTGTGTCGTCTCCCCAACAGACCGTACGAGACCTGTGGATGGTACTGCTGGCCCTGGATTGAGCATCTTTTATGAGGCCATTAACCAGTCACCATCATCCGTCAACAGTCATCGTCGCCATGTCACCGTCGTCCAGCCTCTCGTCGTCAACAGTCATGCGGTTTCAACAGTCACCTTCCGTCAGTCATTGTTCACAGTCACTAGTAGACAACTGGTTTTCTTAATTAGCCAGCACCGACGACCAGCCACCTCTCTCACCCTTGATATCCTTCACGTGATTCACTGAAATGTTCCACTTGTAAACCTGTGGCAAAATGAGTTACGAAATAATTGAAAAAAAGGCTCAAAACTGCAATTTTATGGGAGGGAACACAGCGGCGAGCAGTGCAGATGGACACTAGCTGGCTGTAAGGTTTGGTGTTGGTAGAACATGTCGCCACCAAGATGGGAAGTTTTGCCCAGTAAATGAATAAGCCCCAAGTGTTAAAAGTGAAACTGAAAAACTATAGTAAGAGTCTAAGTCGATTAGATTTTGAGAACTTTATCGCACGAATTGAATATGAGACGTTAATGTTGCAGATGTGTGAGTTTTATAAATGGTGTTAAACCTTTGGTGAAGGAGAAAATATAAAAGATGTGTAACAATAGATACCAGGTGATATCAAGTTAAATCTCCAGTCTTTTGAAGCAATTATTTGTAAATGAAGTGTGTGGAATATATACATCTGGCTAGTGAATTCAAAGTAATTCAGCTCTAATGTACCCAGACTGAAAAATGTTATGAACTCTCAATACAAAAAAAAAATCAAACAATTCTAAAATTCAAAATAATAAACTTTTGAATTTTCACTAACTCTACGTATAAAAAGTGTCTGGTAAGAGAAATAACAGGGGTAGAATTGTGATTGCAATTTACGTCTTCAAAGTTGAATTTTCACCCCGAAGACTGTGTTAGTCTTATATTACCCTCACAAATTCCAATGGCATAACTGTATATGGTTTAGTTTCCAGAGCGTAATTAGTATAATTTCTAAAGGTTTACCAATGAAAGCATGTACATTAAAAAGTGCTGGTAAATCGTTAAAGAGACAAACTATTCACACATATGCAGACAACCACCAGGAAACTGGTACTAAGGTCCCAAGCATGTTGCTGGTCGCTTCATGAGGGAATAGTTGTCCTTAATTAACGAGTTTCCTCCTGGTAATTTGCGCATTGCATGTATACTGAAACAAAATATTATTTTCCTTAGCAGGTTCAGACTAGAAGCCATCCAGATTTATTAATTATGCAATAATTATGTAATTTAAAATCATGACCAGGTTTGAAGATAAATTTTGATGCACCAAGTTTCCCGCTGATAATCTTTCACGTTTATAACTGCTACAAAGATTTCCGAATTGTATACACGGGTTCTGAATTAAGATATTTCTACAAATTTCATAAAATTATACATGTATATAATTCAAGATGAATATTAACAGTTTTACAGCATTTATTAATAAAGGGCTGCATATTGGTGGGGTTCTCGAAGCCTCAGTGAAGATTCTGAGGATTCACACGAAGATCACTTGAACACTGGTTAGTGTCTAGCTTGGAAATTAACCAGGAGTTTGACGAGTCATATCTCCGCTTGTATTTCAATGGAAATCTTAAATTTAAAAAAAAATCGTTAGTAGTTGAAACACCTTAAACAGAAATAAGTGAAATCCTTCAAGATTCGATAAAATTGATTTGTTGATAGACCATGTCTCTTGCAAGGACAAGTTGCTACCAAGCCACACAGGCTTGGTAGGCTATTACCTCACTTGGCTGGATATTTGCAAACCCATTGTTTTTACGACATCTGGTGAGTCTAAGAAATTAGTTTAGAAAATTAGCTTAAAACATAAAATTAGCTTAAACTGAATTTTGAACTATCCTTAGAAAGGCTTACATCGTGATTACTGAATTATGAAGTGAACTGTCGCAATTAGCTTAATCAAACTTGATCAGGTTACTAAGAATTCTAGGAAATATTAGCTCATCCAGTTGTTTAGAGAAGGTATATTGAGAACTGTCAACTGGTATCACTGTGAATTTACCAGTTCACTGTTGAAGGTGCTCATTCTAGTGCTTGCAACATTCCAATATCAATGGTTTTGCCATGAAAATAAAATATATTTCTCTTGCAGTTATACCGCTAACTTGCTTTGCTTTAGCCGTTTAATTTGGTCATGCTCGTCACTTGTAACTAATACCAAACAGAATGAAAAATAAGGAACATGATAATGAGCGTTAGAAGTAGAGCCCAGCGCTTAGCTGTTTGTCGGAGGGAAAGGTGATGTGTCCCAGAAGACTGCGGTGTGCTAGATGACTGTGATGTGCAAAGATGACTATGGTGTACCCAGATGACTAGACGCAGTTGGGTAAGCACGGCATGCAGACAAACTCACCAAGCAGCCGGTCTCTCGCATTGTTCACAGTTATTTTTGTCCAGTTCTGAAATGTGAAGAATGTAGGAGTCGTGCGTTTGAGGCAGCGAGCAGAGATGGTGAATGTTACTCTATGTGGAAATGAAGCTACAGTCTCTAGGGCAAGTAGGAGTAAAACAAAGAGTGACATCGTGACGTCAACGTGGCGTGCCGGCGTACAACACGACGTACTGGCGTACAATGTGGTGTACCGGTGTCCAAGATGGCGTAATGGCATACAGCTTGGCGCGCATACCGGCGTCCAACACCACGTACCAGCGTCCAACATGCCGTACCAGCGTACACACGTGGCGTACCGGGGAACAACGTGGCGTTCCGGCGCTCAACATGACGTACCGGGGAACAACGTGATATACCAGCGTACAACGTGGTGTACCGGAGTCCAACATGGCGTACCGGCGTAGTGGGGAACAACGTGGCATACCCACGTACAACGTGGCGTACCGGAAACAACGCAGCGTGCCGTGGCTTAACGGCAAACATAACGTACCGGCGTACAACGTGGCGTAAAGGCGAACAACATGGTGTACACTGGTGTACCGGCGTACAACGTGGCGTGTACTGTTACTTAAAGCGTGATGTGACGTGCAGGGTAATGTATATTATATGCAGTGTGACGTACAGCATAACGTGTAACGTAACGTACAGGATGACGAGAGAGAGAGTTTCCTCTTGGAAATTATACTTACGAGGAATAATACTACAGGAGAAAAGACGTACATCTACATAATAACATGGTGAGATATCCATACGTTCATAGTTGCGGCGTTTAAGGTATTGTGAGGTACTCCCTATGTTTCAAACATTACACCTCGAACACCTGAAAAGATAGGCTACACCAGATTTGCGATCAACGATTTTAATTGTTATTCTTAGTAACATGTATTGTTTGTGGCGCTCATTATGGAGAGATCTCTTCGGAACGTTTGAAAACAGGAATAATCAATAAATTAAGTCTTTTCTCTTGTACTAATGTTCCTCGTACGTAATATGAGTCGACGTGCCATCATTTATTCTCTCGTTCTTAACATGGGGCCAGATTCACAAAGCAGTTACGCAACCACTTACGAACCTGTCCATCTTTTATCAATCTTTGGCGGCTTTGTTTACAATTATTAAAGGGTTAATGAGCTCCGAAGCACTAGGAAGCTGTTTATAACAGTAACAACAGTTGATTGGGAAGTTTTCATACTTGTAAACTGTTTAATAAATGTAACCAAAGCCGTCAAAGATTGAGGAAAGATGTACACGTTCGTAAGTACTAGCGTAACTGCTTCGTGAATCTGGCCCCTGATGGTCTGGGTAAATTTATCTACTCTTGCTAACAAAGGTCATGATGCGCCGCACCATTCCTCTACATATTTACCATTCCACTAAACAAATGTATTTTCCTCTCATTCATTGATATTGAAAGGTTTACAGAATGCGTAAATTTGCTAAACTTAATATAGCTTATTCTAAGTATATATTTTAGTCATGTAATCATTTATTACTTTATAAAGTAATAATGAATCGATAATGCACGAGGCTGGAATTAGTGTCAAGAGTTTGGCATAAATTGCATACCAACAGAACGGGTAAATTTAGTGCACTGTACAATATGTTCAGTAGGCCTACTGTTATAGGTTATGGTAAGCTTATGACGCTTGTTTAAGACTAATGAAGAAAATTTATCCCACCTACTGTTTATTAGTTTAGCTTGGTATGATATTTCACGTGGAATGATGGTGTGCGTGTAGAACCCACCAGGATAACAGGCATGTGTTCTTGTAGAGCTCACCAGGATAACAGGCATGTGTTCTTGTAGAGCTCACCGGGATAATAGGCATGTGTTCTTGTAGAGCTCACCGGGATAACAGGCATGTGTTCTTGTAGAGCTCACCGGGATAACAGGCATGTGTTCTTGTAGAGCTCACCGGGATAATAGGCATGTGTTCTTGTAGAGCTCACCGGGATAACAGGCATGTGTTCTTGTAGAGCTCACCGGGATAACAGGCATGTGTTCTTGTAGAGCTCACCGGGATAATAGGCATGTGTTCTTGTAGAGCTCACCGGGATAACAGGCATGTGTTCTTGTAGAGCTCACCGGGATAACAGGCATGTGTTCTTGTAGAGCTCACCGGGATAATAGGCATGTGTTCTTGTAGAGCTCACCGGGATAACAGGCATGTGTTCTTGTAGAGCTCACCGGGATAATAGGCATGTGTTCTTGTAGAGCTCACCGGGATAACAGGCATGTGTACATGTAGCGGCCTTCAGGACACAGAACATGTGTACCTGTGACGTGAAGATCCCACTAGAATACATTAGTACGTCGGGGTGTGCAGTCTACCAGGAAAAAGGGCTTGTGTGTATGTGGGGGACCTCGAGCGAGACCAAGATAATAAATACAGAACAGAAGAGGTGCACTTTGTTCTGTGTAGCAGTAAGAAGCAGATCGCGTAGCGCATGACCACCACCACCTCCTGCAGGTGACTGCCTCCCAGCGCCCGGAGTCTTGTCCTGCACGCGTCATGGTAGCTGGCAAGTAAATTGTCATATCTCCTTTAGTGGGGTGATTATGGTTCTCAACTCAGGTCGTGACAGAGGTCACCCAGGGCCATTATAGGTCACATGAGGTTTCCTAGGCAACCTAGACATCGTAGATCATGTAGGTCATATAGTCTGACTAGTTTACACTTTTTATGACGAGATACTCTTGAAACATTTTCCGGGGCAGTTGTAAGCCTCTTGCTATAAAGTCAACTCTTTTTCACGTGTGCGAAAGTTTTATTTTTACATGTTCCAAAAAAATAAATCCTTCCATGTGGTGCAGTGTACCCGAGCGATCCCATCTGCTGTAGTGAATGCACGGCAGATAGTGCCATCCAACACGTGGGATAAGGAACATGCTCACTTGTCTTGAGATAAGAATACAGACTCATTGTAAGATGCCCCAAACCCCGGCCAATACCTACATCACGACTACGGCTACGTGCAATATTATTGCAAACTAAATCTTCACTAGTTTGCCTGTGGTCATTATAAGATTCAACTATTTCAGTGATATAATAAATTACGATGGTATTGAACTCTAACACCCAGAATCAGAGAACTTATTAATAAAATGTGCCTATTAGGTTCCTGTATCCCCATGCCTCAGACTGCTCACTCATGAAGCATGATTGTACCCCAGACTTGATACCGCACACGAGTGTCGACCTCTTCATCTTGCCTACTATTCTCTTATTCATGTACTCATTCACTCTCTCCTATCTTGTCTTCATTGTATCCTTGTCTCCCATATGCCTCCTTAGACGTCTTCTTCATTCTCCCTTATACTAGGATTGGTTTATTCATTAAACTAAGATTGGTTCATCTCTCACACTAAGGTTGGTCCATCCCACACTAGGATTGGTTCATCCCTCACATTAAGATTGGTTGATCCTTGCCTATCGTTAGTGATCATTCCGCTACAAGTCGTGTTTGTTAGTCTTAGGCATGATTAGGTCGGTCTTGCAAAGCGTCGGTGCAGTTCGTCTGGTTTTCATTTCCTGAAATTTATGCTCTTGCACATAGAATAATGGCAGGAACAAGGCAAGGACCAATGAAAGTGCACTATCATGTGCATGTATAAGTGGTTCAAAATTGTAGCCGGGGAGGGGACGGGGTCAGATCACAGAGATATCTCTATGGGTAAGATACTGAAGCACAATTTTAATGTTTCTAAAGCCAGGAGACACCGTGGGTTGACGACTTGTTCCCCGCCACACACGACACTTGCACTTATGCCGTTAGTAGATAGCCATCTTTGTTTAGATCAACACGTAGATTTTCAAAATAGTAAAAAGAAAACAATGATAAACAAAAAAGATGAATGGATATTTTTAGTATTTAAAGAAAAGTTGTCCTGACTTGAATTTGTGTAATATTACAACTGTCGTCGCAACACAACCCGCCATGGATGCACAGATATTCTTTTGTTACATGTTTGTTATTCTAATACTTTCATTTGTAAAGGCTTTTATATTATATGTACGTTGTAATTCACCTGTCACTCTGGGGACTGAATGGAGAGATACAGCAGGAGCCTAGTGTAGCAGTCGCCCTTGACACCATCTCTTGTTTACTGAACCATCTGTCGCCAGGCAACTAACACCTTCAGATTCTAGAGTAATACAAAAACTAAATATTTAGTGTATTACACAAGCAAAGAGTGAACGTGTGTTTATATAAATAAAAACCTAATTTTTGTACACGATATAAAGAAGTAATGATATATGTTAATGATTGGTATTTTAGGTATTTTCAAAGATGCATCACCGACCATCGAAAGCTTACATTACATATCATTGTGCATACTATATAGTTCTGTTGAGTGTCGTGAGGGCAGTGTGGTCACTACCAGCACCAATGGCAACACTACACCGCCCACCTCCAGCCCAAGTATTGCTTTATGACAATTGGCTGACTCAAATACCGGTAAATCCCATTAAATGCATAGACAAAGAAGTAAAGAATGATGTAACCAAAAATCCTGCTGCACTTTGGAAGCATAGGATAAAAATACACTACCACCACTGCCATTATAACATAACACTACCACCACCACCACCACAATTATAACAACAACACCACCATTATAACAACACTACCACTATCACCATTATAACAACATAACACTACCACCAACACCATTATAACAACACTACCACCATCACCATTATAACAACACTACCACCATCACCATTATAACAACACTACCACCATCACCATTATAACAACACTACCACCATCACCATTATAACAACACTACCACCATCACCATTATAACAACACAACACTACCACCATCACCATTATAACAACACAACACTACCACCAACACCATTATAACAACATAACACTACTACCAACACCATTATAACAACACAACACTACTACCATCACCATTATAACAACACAACACTACTACCAACACCATTATAACAACACAACACTACTACCATCACCATTATAACAACACAACACTACCACCAACACCATTATAACAACACAACACTACTACCAACACCATTATAACAACACAACACTACCACCATCACCATTATAACAACACAACACTACCACCATCACCATTATAACAACACAACACTACCACCATCACCATTATAACAACATAACACTACCACCATACCTATCCACTAAGGTGCCTACCCAGCGGTATCACCAAAATGATCACCTTAACTGCTCTCATTACCACTACCAACACCTGGATGTTGGTAGACGCGCCTGGCGTGGAGACCGTCCAAGGAAAACACTCCCACATATTCACAACACACAATTAGTTGCCATTGTTATGCTTAGTGACCAGGGGTGGATTGTTCCGGCGGGCACATGGATAAATTAAGTGCACCATCTGGCCCACTACCAGCAGGCCTCGCTGCCAGCTCAATCCACCTCTTCCAGTTACAAAACATACACGTACTCACCTAGTTGTATTCACCACTCACCACTTATAGGGGTGATACCCCGGTTGTTTGTAGGGACCCCTTCGCCTAGAAGAAAATATACGGTTCTCAGGACAGCCTTTGAGGCTCCCAGATATGTAACTATATATTGTCTTCACCTACGATATATATATATATATATATATATATAGTGTGTGTGTGTGTGTGTGTATATATTGGTTCACTGTCATCAGCGTGTCAGGTATAAACTAAAGACAAGCAGCCATAGACGCTGTCAAGTTAGTGAAAAAGACCTAAGTGAAGGTCTGTATCGTGGGGCTGCTCCTTGTGTGCTACAGGTAGACAGTCCCCACAAGACTCAACATGGGGAGGGTGTGTGCAGACCCACACACCCTTACTGTACGGTACGGGGCCATTATATAGTTACATTTTCGTTTTTTGTTGTCATTGGCGGTGGCCTGTCGTACCGCCCGCGGCCTGTCGTTTCTGCAAGTGTTGCTCGCCCAGCAGAAACATGGTGAGAGTAACTATGATTGGGAAACACCCAGATACGTCTCATTAAGGTATGGTCAGTTCATCAAATTATTGTCAATCAAATATAATGGTGCATACATTGCTCATCAGGTTATAGGAGGAAGGACTGCTGGAGGGAGGTTGCAAGTAGGGTAACACTCAAGAGGCTGGAAGCACCAGCGGGAAGAATGGTGTTTATCTCAGTGTAAGATGGCCCTCATGATGGCAACACTAGCGTAGCTTAGTCTTGATTGGTCGCCTCCGTCTCAAAGCTGACTGATCTCCAATTAAAATTTTGACAATAATGTAATTATATTATGAATGATTATCCAGGAAAGAGATGTTTGTCGATGTGATAACCAAGAAAGCCCACAATAAAATGTTTCTCCTGAGTGATTTTGTTGAGAGACGAGTCAGTAACAACGTGGAATGCACCATTATAATGCTTTTTAGGCACATCAGGTGAAATTGATGGAGTAGACAGAAATAGGTAGCAGTTGCATGTATATTACAGTATATACAGTGCACTACCTGAGTAATGTATACTTGCTGGTGACTGGTCACGGCAGTGTTCTGCAGAGCCAGACAACCAATCACAACTTAGCTACTTAGGTGTGTAGGCTCGCAATACAGACTAAAGAAATCAGACCGGGATGATCCTCAACTAGAATTTGATTAATAAATCTCAGCAATCTAAAAGTAGTTTTTTTTCCGCTTCCTTCGTGTTTTTGAGCTTATATTATTTGCACCACACACACCAACAACCTATAGGTCCACCCAGGTGTTTTAAACATTTCAGTTAGTGTTTTAACCGTAGCCTAATCAGAAGTACCCCCCCCCTTCCCTCTCGCATGTATTTAGTGTTTAATATTTGTGCCTGCAGGATCAAGCTGTTAGCTCTTGGACCCCGCCTTTCTATCTGTCGGTTGTCAAATGTGCTGACTTCCGACCTATTTCTCCTTTATCATATTTACTATATATTTCTCACACACACATCCCGAGGATGCAGCCTGGGGATGTGAAAGATAGACATCTGCAGCAGTTGTCTAACTCCCAGGTACCTATTTATTGCTAGGTGAACATAGGCATCAGGTGAAAGAAACTCTGCCCATTTGTTTCTGCCTCGGTTGATAATAGACCGAGCGCTGCCCGCTCTACCGTGAGGACCTCTGTGTATTTCGTACTTTAATGTCCGGGCCAGTTATAATGAAGATGTATGCTGGACCTGCTACCACTGGGGCGTAAATCTGTGTATATAGTGAAGGTCACAGGAAAGTCCCCAGTGAGAGACAAGGTCCGGCCCTTAGGGAGCTTTGTTCCCACAATTGTACTGACACTATCTATGGCGTGACATGACATGACATGACATTATCCCCCATGACAAACACTTTCCTTACTTCATCTACATTTACTTTAAGGGTCCCGGTAGTACAGTCGGGTTCGTTCTCTACGCATATTCTAGAATTTCTGGTTCAAATCCCGGACGGGACTGAAATGGTTGGGCACATTTCCTTTCACCTAATGCCCAGTACTCAGGAGTTGGGGGGGGGACTTCGATTAAAATCTAACGTGTACACTCTGACACAATGAATAATTAAATCCCTTTCCCCACATAGGCAGGAGTAGATGAATGTAGGCGAAATTAGATGCAAGCATTACTGCGTCTCAGGGGGCTTGACATTTGAAAACTCTCCCAAACAGTAAATCCTCACTGGCTGAAATGCTTACATGCTATATGAAGGTCCCTACACCCAGCCAGTGCTGCATAATATAACGTGCAAGAATGGTGGCTCTATAAAATAAAAGAGAGATACCACGACCATCCCAGCTAGCTACATTCAAGTCTCCGCCAGCACCAACTCCCTGGCGCCAGCTTGGCCAACCTGTCGTACTGTAAGTCTTTACTTAAAACATTCTACAGCCACCATTCAACTTAGTATTAATGTAACCTAGCGTTATACACTCTTAATCACATATCTTTATAGCATCTTTAAATTAGCTAGAAGAGTAACATCTCCATATGGTCGCAGTGTAGTAACATAACCGCCACACACACTACACATAATCATGAATGTGTAGGAATGTCAAGGAATATTTCCTTGAGCCTTGTTCTAACCCCTCATCGGCTCAGGGTGGTAAGACGTACCTATAACCGTACTCTACAGTACCTATAACCGTACTCTACAGTACCTATAACCGTACTCTACATGTTTCAACAACACCTTCACTCCTAACACCAAAATGGTAAGTCCCTAACTCCTTAACATATGAACACTTTGTTAAAGTCGTTCAAGCTATCACTGAACAAGAAGCGTGGCCATTATACATACATCGAAGTATAGACATTCAGTGTCCTTCCTCTCGGCTGTTTGGAAAATATTTGCAATAATTCTTATTTAGAAGCTACAAAAGCAAATTGTTAAAACTTATTACCTTAACAAATTTGGATTGTAGATGTGTACATTAGAAGCACGTTGTGCAAGGTGATGGTAGTCAGTGGCATAATTGTAAAAGCAAGTGTCACACGTCATTAGGGCGCATCACTACCCATCGCTCACAGGATCTCCCACCACTTGGTCTGTGTGATGATGCTGCTTCTTGTTTAATTCTCTATTTAAAGTCATTGTCTAGGGTATCATTATTTGTTGAGGATTTCTTGAGGGCTGAGTGTTGTCTGAAAGCAGAGTTTGTTATTGTTCTGGTGGGCAGATTTTGCTGTGTGATGATGGCCTTGAGGTACTTTGTAGTGGTTGACCCGTATGCACCACTACTATAGGTAAGATAGGGATAGATTAGCATGAAATCAGGACCACTTTAATGTCTTTTGTCTTTACTAATGTCTTTACCCATTTTTAAATTTTATTTATTTATTTATTTATTTATTTATTTATTTATTTATTTATGATTTAATAAATATTTATTATGGTTTAAGATAAATTTAAACACCTACTAACGAGAAAATTATTTATGAGGGCTCCGAAAGTACAGTCGGGTTCATTCTCGATTCACAGTCTGGAACTCCGGGTTCGAATCCCAGGCTGGACCGAAATGGTTGAGCACGTTTCCTATCACCTAATACGTCTGTTCACCTAGCAGGAAGTAGATTCCCAAGATTTAATCAGCGTGTTGTTGGGTTGCAGCCTGGGCAGGGCCAGTTATTTGACCCTGGGGAGGACCGCGATGTAAGCCCAACATGTTTATATACACACTGGCTGCCTGTCCCCCGACACAAAATATTGTTATAACCACAAGCGCATAATAACAATCCCTCCTCCATAGTATCCCCTGCATCAACATTTAGCACCTCTCCAGCCACTACAGAAAACGCACAGGACACTTTCACAGCTAACCCTAAACTACAGAAAATTAAAAAAGTGGCTTGTTCGACCCACCTGTCACCCATAATATGTGCCCACCCAATGCCACCTTAACGCATGGGCAGGAGTCTGGCCCTAGCTTCGGTGCGGGGCAGACGTGTTGAATCGGCGCTCCAGCAGTTGGTGTTGTTTGCCCGTTTCGGCTGGTTGGGGGCGGGTGTGTGTCTCTGCTCGCCTGTGCTGACGTGGCGTTACGATGGGGTCTCGTTACGTTACGTCTCTGCTCTACCCCCTGTCGTCCGGGCTCAGTCTGTGGGACTAGAGTTCTCTGTGCGGGCTGGTTACCCGGAGATTGCCCTGGCTTGTGAAATGCTCTCTGTCCCTGTGTTTGCGTTTTATGGGGTCGAGTTGGTAACGGCCCGTAGGGCAATTGTGAAGTTTGCAGAGGAGGTGGCGTATCGCGATTTTCTCCGGCGATACGAGGGGCGGACACTGCCCCTGCCGGATGGTGCGGGCACTGTCACCCTCTCGGATAGAAGTGGTGCACTTACTTACATCAGTGTGCATGAGGCTCCCTTGGAGTTTCCAGAGGCTCTGCTCCGGCGGTATTTCGGGCGGTTTGGCGCAGTTGTTAGTGTGAGAGTGAACGTGGTGTCTTCTAGTCCTCTTAAGGGTGGGAGGTCTAACATTCGCACCCTGGGCATGAGACTCCGGGCGGATATTCCGTCCTCTGTGCGCCTTATGGGGTACAACGTTCGGGTGTTTTACGCCCGTCAGCCGCGGACGTGTTATCGTTGTGGTCTTTTGGGCCATCAGGCTGCTGACTGTTCTGCGCCTCCTGTTGCACCAGTGAATCTCTTCAGTGAGGAGGATTTTCCGCCCCTTCCTGTGGGGGATGATTCGGTGGGTATGGACGTCTCTTCGGCTGAGGAGGTGCCCTCTGTAGCAGCTGTTGCTCCGCCTGTTGCGCCCCCTGTTGTTGCCGCATCTCTTCCGGAGGTTGGGTCCTCGCCTAGTGCTCCGGCTGGTGTCCCTGCGCCTCTTCCGCCTGCCGTTTGCTCGGACCCCTCGTCTTCCAGTTCTTCCTCTGCTGTGTCTGTCCCGGTCCCTGCGCCCTCGCCGTCTGTTCCGGCTGTGCTGGGAGCTGAGGTGGATCCGGAATTCCCTCCTGTGCCTGGCCTGGTGCCCCGTGTGGTTGAGGAGGGTGCCGTGCTGCGGCGTGCGTCGGTTCGCTCGGTTGGTGCTGCGCGGGTCGCTGAGTCTGCCTCCGGGTCTGATGATGTGCGGCCCGAGCCTAAGCGTTCCCGGCGTTCTTCTGTGTGGGCTGAAGTTGGCGAATTCGACGAGTGTCGTCCTTCCGTTGACGGTGGAGTGGCTCCGGAAGTGGTGCACACTACGGTGGTGGCGGAGGTACACTTGCCTGAGGATGCCGGTGCCGGCGTCTCGGCCTCAACTTCTGGTCCGGTGTCCGAGGATCCTGCTTCAGGTGCGTTGCCTGCGTCGGATGGCTCCGGTTCTTCGTGGGCGGTGGTTCCCCCCTGCTGTAGTTGGTGGTGAGCGGGGTGGCCTGGTGGTGATGTTGAGAAAGGATGCTCGTTCTGGATGTTCTGTGGCCCCTTCCTCGTTACCCGTTTCCTCGGCAGCGGTTTTGCCGCCTCTTCCGTTTCCTGCGGTCCCTTCCGTGTCTCCTGCGGTATCCGTGGAAGTGCTATCGTCTCAGCGTCCGACACCTGCTCCGATGGCGAAGGCGTGGCAGGCTCGGCGTCCCTCGTCCGCTTCTCCGGTGTCGTCTGCTTCCTCGAAGGGCGTGGTTGGCGCTCCTCAGCCTCGTTATGCGACTTGCGTCAGTGACCTTAGGCATTGGCCGATGCCGCCAGATATAGATGTTCCTGAGTTTATGATACCCGCTCGAGCGCGGGGGATCAAAAACCCTACCGACCTTGAAGATCTAGTCTGGGAAGCTTACAAGTCGAAATATCCTCGTGAGCTGTTCCCGGAGAAGTACATTTCTCACGATGTTCCTCGCAAGTGATTTCTATGTATTTTGCGTTGCCTGGTTGTGGGGTGTGTATGTGAGTGGGTGGGGTGGGTATTGTTTCCCGGTTCCTGCGTGCTCCGGTTTGTTTTGTGGGGTTTTTTGTATGGCTCGTGGGGGGGGGGGGGTGTGCGGTTCCTATGCGTTTGTGTGTTCGGTTGTAGATGTCGTGTGCGCTTGTTTGTCATATGCGGATCTGTTTTCTTTATTGTTATTGTCCTTATTCTTGTATGTTTCTCGCCTCTCTGTATGTGTTTGAGGTGTTAGCAGGCTTGTTTTTTGTGCATTTTGTCCTGGGGTTTTCCCTTATGTTTGTCTTACACTGTGTTTATATTTGTGTATTGTTTGTATATGCATTTTTGTTTTGTGGTCAGCCCTTCTGGCTGGTCTTCTATTGATTTGTTCCTTTGTCCTTGTACATATGTGTACTGCTTTGTACTTTTGTTCTATGTTATATTTGTTCTGCTTTTCTTGTACATTATACGCATGCTTGCATGTAAAAATAAAAATAAAAAAAAAAAACTTGGTCTGTGTGATGATGCTGCTTCTTGTTTAATTCTCTATTTAAAGTCATTGTCTAGGGTATCATTATTTGTTGAGGATTTCTTGAGGGCTGAGTGTTGTCTGAAAGCAGAGTTTGTTATTGTTCTGATGGGCAGATTTTGCTGTGTGATGATGGCCTTGAGGTACTTTGTAGTGGTTGACCCGTATGCACCACTACTATAGGTAAGATAGGGATAGATTAGCATGAAATCAGGACCACTTTAATGTCTTTTGTCTTTACCCATTTTTAAATTTTATTTATTTATTTATTTATTTATGATTTAATAAATATTTATTATGGTTTAAGATAAATTTAAACACCTACTAACGAGAAAATTATTTATGAGGGCTCCGAAAGTACAGTCGGGTTCATTCTCGATTCACAGTCTGGAACTCCGGGTTCGAATCCCAGGCTGGACCGAAATGGTTGGGCACGTTTCCTATCACCTAATACGTCTGTTCACCTAGCAGGAAGTAGATTCCCAAGATTTAATCAGCGTGTTGTTGGGTTGCAGCCTGGGCAGGGTCAGTTATTTGACCCTGGGGAGGACCACGATGTAAGCCCAACATGTTTATATACACACTGGCTGCCTGTCCCCCGACACAAAATATTGTTATAACCACAAGCGCATAATAACAATCCCTCCTCCATAGTATTCCCTGCATCAACATTTAGCACCTCTCCAGCCACTACAGAAAACGCACAGGACACTTTCACAGCTAACCCTAAACTACAGAAAATTAAAAAAGCGGCTTGTTCGACCCACCTGTCACCCAAAATATGTACCCACCCAATGCCACCTTAACGCATGGGCACACTGGGCAGTTGCCCAAGGCACCACGATTCTATGGGCCCCATACTGCTATATTTCCCATGAGAGATATCTTGGCAGAGGGGATAACTACTCGACCTCCCATTGGAAAATCATAGGATTCAAATCCGTTTCCAAATTATATTTATAATATAAATAATTTGTGCCTAACTATCTTAAGCAACTGACATATGTGGAGAGCTAGTGTCACAATTTATATGTTTGTCCTGCACACCGCCCCCCATCCAGTGGGCAGCGGTGGATAGGTTACAATCACTTAATTACTACCTACAGTTTGCAAACTGGGGATATTTGGCTAAAATTTCTGGTAGAAGATCATTTTAAATGAAATATTTACACATTGCTGGAACATTGGTTATAGAATTGTCTCTAAATTCACGTATCTTTTCGCACTCCATCACATAGTGACGGAGGGTGTGCGAATAATTTTGTTGACACAGTTTACATTTGGTCAGGTCTACATCGGCAGATATTGAGAATTCCCAGAGATACTTGTGTGAGGGCATACTTTAACATTCAACAGTGCCAGATTTTGAGAACGGGAGACCTGATGTGCTGCTTTTAAGCAGTGACTGATAAAATCAGGTATTATGGCTACACCACACACCAATCACCTGATGAGGCAAATTTACCTGAATTTACCTGATGGCCACCAATACTAGTGGTCTCAACGAGGACAGGAAGCCGGCGGCTTGTCAAAGGTATCTCCATTTGTCCTGATGATCTTTTCCAGTTGTATTTTAAAATTCAACAGATTTTGCATTTACGGCTTCGGCGGCACCCTTTGAGTGTCGAAGAAATGGCTGAGGCGGTATGCCTAAGTGGTAGTGAGGAGGACAGACAAGATAACAGACCGTTTGAAGTAGTAATGAGCAGAAATAAACGGCGAAATATTAACAGACAGCGAGACAGTGAGAGTGAGGATGAAATAACAAAGAGACCAAAAAAGGAGACCCTACTCAGCAGGACGCAAGAGAAGCAATTTAATAGAAGGAAGAGGCTGTTGTTCCCTACAACATGCCAATTGAATTTCCACCAAAAGCTGGAGTGGACGGTACGTCTGACTAAAGAGTGTTTAGAATATGAACCACTCTTCAAGGAGGGTCTTCACCGGCCCTACATAACAGTTGGGACTGAAAAGGCCGTGGAACACCTCACGACGGTTGGTTTTGAGAATGTTGTGATGGTTACTCCAGAAGAAGGTATGTTGCACACAAAGATCATAGTTTTTAAGTTTCCAACTTATTTGGATCCTGACTGTCTTCTTCTCAACAATGATAATGTTGTCTGGGCAAAGAGGAACAGTGTTCGTGGTGACAAACAAAGCCAGGTTGTTGCCTTGGTAAAGGGTGTGGCGCCGGAGAAAATTTTTGTGCAAGGACTAGGCTATAGGAACGTTGCAAAATACATTGAGGAGCCCATATTATGCATGAAGTGTTCCCATTGGGGACATATGGCATGGAAATGCCAATTTGACCCCAGGTGTCGGTATTGTGGGAAGAAACACGACTCGGGAGAGTGTAGTCAAGATTGAAAGAAGTGAAAAAGTCGTCTCATTTTGTTGCAACTGTCGAGGCAGCCACAATGCTGGTTCATATCTATGCCCCATGAAGCCTCATCTGAAAGAGACTAGGACGGGTCCTTCAAGCAGGATAGATGTATCCTCGCAGCAAGGAAAGATTGTGCAAGAGGAACATGGAGGAAACAGCTGGAAGCCAACAACAGCTCCCTATAAACAATGTGTGGGAGAAAGAGACGGAGATAATTAAGGCGAGCCTAGGACAAGTAAGTAATGCAGTGGAAAAACTGAAACCTTGAGATTAAGATTAGGATACAAATATATCTGGCAATACGGTGTTGATGTCAGTGAAAAACATAAGGAGTGTAAATTATGTAGTATGCCGCACGCCCACACCTTAGAACAGTATGTATTAGAGTGTCAACTTATTGATAACTATAGAAATAAGGAAATAAGTAGTGTACCACATCAAATTGTTTGGATGTGTGATAATGGTATGATAGACAATATACTTAGGAGCTACAAGAATTTTGCCCCAAGAGTGTAACAATTATATGCTGTGCTTACTATATTAACCTGCAATGTTAAATGGGATTCTTGTAATGTTATTTGTCTATTTGTACTCACTGAATTTGTGCGCCCCTTAAGAGACTTGAAGTAGAGGGGGGTAGAAATAGCCTAAGCTACTCTATCCCTTTGAGATGTATTTCGTTCTTATCTCAATAAACATACTTGAACTTGGTGGGGTCCCGCGATTGTTTAAAACGTGGGTTGGACATGTATATGAGTGGGATTGGGTGGTTATAAACAAGAGCTGCCTCGTATGAGCCAATATAGGCCTTCTGAAGTTACCTTTGTTCTTATGTTCTTTACAAGAATGTAAACCCCATGCTATGTACCCTCACAAACCCAATGTGCCTTCTTGTATATATAAAAATAAATAAATAATAAATAAATTAGTAATTATAAATATTATAATAGACCCCCTCGAACCTACTGATGCCTGACACGTTTTGTCTCCATTTTCTATTATAGCAACAACATCCTCCATATCAACACTAAACATCGCCACTCAGTTTCCTTTGACATTTGTCGCAGGACACCAAATATATATATACACAAAATAACGGGAGATGAAAAAAGTGTTGATAATAGTAGTATGGGCGTGTTAAGAGGCTGAGAGTGTGAGGGGGAAGCTTCCTGGCCTGGCTGACAGATGGCAGTGCACGCCAGTTTGTTTTGAACATTTGCAAATGGCAGGAGTGTTTTGAATGGTGGCGAGACTTGTGAAGCGGCGTTTCCCCAAGCTGAGCAAAGTGGAGTAACCCAGGATAATCATGCCCGACCCTCCTATAATGTGAGTACCCCGTTGGAAGGCGTGGCGTGGCGCTGCTGGTATCAGGTACCTGCCTCGTGCAGGTCCTGGTGTGTGTTGTCTCTCTCTGTGGCTCTCCCTCTGTGTCGAGGCTCCTCTGTGGCCGGGGTGAAGGCCTGGCTAGTAATAATAATGTGAGGCTTCTATGTGCTGGCTGAGGTGTGATGTCTGTGGCCTGGTGACTCTCGTCTGAGGTCCTTGCTCAACACGGATTGGAATAAGATTTCTGAGTTAACTGTCACCATAATAATTAATGAAGCATTGTTAAGAACGTCCCCCTGTCAGTCAGAGACAGGCTTGAGATATGCATAAGTGAAGTATTGATCGCTGCTGGGCAGCCAGATCAGTGAACAAACTCTGGGATTGAATAATGTTAATAATAAACTATATTCTTGGATGTTATGCTATTTTTTTAGTTTATCAACTGGAGAATATTACACTACATCTAGAACTGAAGGTTCTTGATTTTATCATCACTGATGAATGTTTTAGTTAATGTTATGGGTAGCTTATTTTTTTACAGTGGTATTCCTATGTGGTCCCTAAACCTCTGACCGAGTGTTGCACACGTCAGTCTTACACAAGTGGTGAATGACTGTTTATGATGTGTATGTACTATGTTGAACAAATCCACAAGGGCCGTGACGAGGATTTGAACCTGCGTCTGGGAGCATCCCAGACACTGCTTTAATCAACTGAGCTATGACAGGTTTCAACCCTTTTAACCATGTCGTAGCTCAGTCGATTAAGGCAGTGTCTGGGATGCTCCCGGACGCAGGTTCGAATCCTCGTCACGGCCCGTGTGAATTTGTTCATTTGATGCATCACGTTAGTGTGATCTTTGTATGTGATGTACTATGTTGACTTCAGCAAGGTTATGTTCAATGTATTTAACAATTACTTCTGTACTGTTAAATATTGGTTATCATCGTATTTGGTTCAACTGATGGGTAGTTTTAATGTACTGTGCATGGCTAATTGTACTGTAATTTGGGCTTGGAATCATATTGGTGAATAATGAATAAAAGCTGATTAGTAATTTTTCAGTGGTTTTGTGTGTAAAATTTGCAGCATGTAAAGTATTAAAGAAATTTTTCTGTGTATTCAAGAACTAATTCGAGAGTGTTCATTTCCAGCATTTTTTAATTTAATGCACACAGTTATGCTACATAAAGCAGTTGTGTATTCAGCATTGTATTAAACCCCATGTATTGTGGGTCGCATCGTGCAAAAAGGTCAGTAGTTGGCCTGAGCAGACTGTGATAAGTTTAATAGGCAATCTGGCCCCAATAATAGGAAGTAAGAAACCATAGTTTTCATCTGATCTTAACTTTTTTTTCTGAGATATGGTTAAATGTACAGATTACCTGCCAAACACACTCCGAAATTACGACGTTGGTACAACGTTCGAACAAGGTTTAACACCACCTAACCAGTTATAACAACCAATATAGCAAGTTGTAACAACGTTCTAATACGTCATAAACACATTAATTTAAGCCAAGATAGAACAACTTAATTACAAGTTGTAACAAGCGGAAAATAGAGACAGTTTCGGTTTGTGTTTCCAGGGTACATTATGATATAATAACTTATTTCTATCTATAGAGTGCAATAACCCGTAGGTCTATAAAAATAGTTAACTCGTTATAAATGTGCTTTGACGGACATGTCTAATAGGCATGCCCCAATCATGTTCAGGGTAGCAATACATCAGTGGTGGTGATAGTGGGGGGGGGGGGAATTACACCACCCATATCTGAGGGAGTTGAGCATTAGGAAGGCAGTGCAGTCTTCCTTACTGCTTTAGTATACTGTATTTACTTGTTGCACTGGTCACAGGCAAATTGGATTCGTATGAAACACTCAGTGAAATGGACAGGGCAGAGGACATAATATTTAGCAGGGATAGTGTATGAACAAGGGGGACATAGAAACGAAGTACACTGTACTCAAATTAGCCACAGAGACATTTGAAAGATTTTTGTTAGTGTCAGAGTAGTTAACAAATGGAATGCACTAGAAAGTGATGTGGAGTCAGACTCCATACACAATTTTAAGTGGAGACATGACAGTGCCCAATAGGCTCTGGAATCTATACACCAGTTGATTAAGAGCCCTTAGGTGGAGCCCATAAGATTAAGGCTCTTTAGTGGGACCCAAGAGCTATAGTTCATTCCCTGCAAGTACAAATACCAGTAGAGAAGCATCATGATTGTCAGCTAGGCAGCCAAATTTAGTTTCATTGGAGACAGTCTGTACGTGAATCTGAATCTGTGATGTGTATAAAAATAGATTGCTTGGTAATCATTCTTTGCATTTTTGAGTTGAGGGAAGCTAGTTTGATCACCTCAGTGAGGTACAAGGATCCTGCCTGGGATCCACACTATCATGAAGCATCACTAATTTAGTCAACAAAATGTCAACAGCAATATCGTGTTCACAGTCGGTCATTTCCAAAGCGTCAAGTCGGTTTCTCATACTCCTGGTTCATCACTGATGACAAGCAATCATCTAGACACCTGGACACCTGCTCTGCCTTGGGGGTGACAAAACATGACACAATTTCATCTGGTGCCTAATGCACTTATCACCTGGGGTCACAGGGAAGATATTCAAAGTTTTTTGTTTTCCAGTTGGGTTCTATGGGTGGAGCATCAGTGTTCAACAGTTGGCTTAACCGACAGGTGCAGGAAATTGGTAGGTCTTGGAGGTTACTGGATGATGTATCCCTATTTTTGCTTGATTGGTCTTGAATTTTGGAAGGGGCCATTGCAATTCTGATGTCATGCCATGACAATACAACTTCACTTTAAATTATTTGGAACAGAATAAAGTACTGTTTGGTTGATCATTTCATTCATCAACATCTCTTCTTATTTTGTTACAAGCAGTAGGGACAAGAGTAATTTGACACCCACCAGATATTGGTATATGCTTATCTAGTTACTGTGATAATGTACCTTATAACATTAGTATTATGTTAGGACATTGAACACCTCATATGACTACATGTATTAATGTACTGTATTCTTGTGTTGTAACACCATACAGTACAGTACTTAAATGTTCACAATGCTGCCTTCTGTTGGAAAACATATCTATTTTTAAAAACGTTTGTGAATGCTATTTCCTCACAGGATAGTTGAGGAAATTTGCCATAAATTAGTTGGCATAAGTTGACCAATAATGACTCGTGTATAATTTTTACACTGTGGGAGTAGCAGCACCCCCCAGGCCCTGCTGTCTAAAGATGCACTGTACTGTATGGTTGTAATGTGGTGTTTAATATTTGGTGGAGCACTAGGACTTCTGGTATTCAGGATGGTAAGCAGTAAACATGCAGTGGTACAGCAAACTTACTGCTTGCCAAAACATTTTGGAGGTACAGTGGCTCTTCCATTTATGAATTTAATCCGTTCCAAGAGACAGTTCATAAGCCAAAAATTCGCAACCCGAAATTAATTTTCCATAAGAAATAATGTAAATTGGAATAATCCGTTCACGCTCCCAAAAATAATAACTTCAAAATAAATTTCATACCTAATTTACACAAATATTTAATATTATAGCATGTACAAGTTATAGCTTACCATTATTGATGACTTGTTGGCATATTAAAGACGGTGATGAGGGGAGGAGGAGGAGGAGAGGTGTTAGTGTTTTTAAGGGGGTGTTCCCTTCCATTATAACATCAGGCAGTGATGACTTCTCTCTCCCACGTTTCGCAGGAATACCTCTAGCACCTGGTTGTGGCTCACTGCTTGTTTTTCTCACTAAAAACTTTTCCAGAGACTTGTTTTCCCTACGTTGTAACACTTGTCTGTAGTGAGGCATCATAGTGTCATTAAAAAGGTTAAGGCAACGGCCTACTACAGCTTGCTATAGTGAATCGTTTCAACAAAAGTTTGCATTTCTTCCCATAGTCTACACCACTTCTTAATTGTTGAGGAAGGGATATTGTGTACTGCCTCCTCCTCCCTTGAAGAATTTTCCTCACCTGCCACTTGTTGCTGCTTGTTATGAAGGGCTAGGAGTTCTTCGGTGGTCAGTTCTTCGCTGTGTTCCTCCACCATCTCACAACACTGAATGCTGCCACTTTTTCTAAATTTCTCAAACCATTCCCTGCTTGCCTTAAACTCTTTCGTTTCTGCATCACTCATTCCAGGGGTTTTCTTTATAAGATCTTCATGCAATAGCCTTGCTTTTTCACAAATGGTGGCCTCAGAAGCGATATCACCTGCTAACTCCTTGTTGTGTATCCAAATTAATAAAAACTTTTCAACATCCTCAAGTGTTTGTGTTACTTGTTTCATGATTGTCGATACCCCTTTTGCCACTTTAGCACTGCTAAAAGGACTCATAATGTCCTTTTAGCAATTACAGTGCATATCAGTGACATAGAATTGTTGTACCGCCTAGCTAGTTCACGAATGAATGTTTACGAATGATCTCTTGTTTTTGCTCTATGGTCATCCTCACCTGTTTTCTTAGGTTGAACCTTACCACTGACTTTCTTGGGACCCATGGCATGATATATAATAACTACTTTTATGTTCAAAATCCCCAAAAGCCAAAAAACAATGAAATTCTTTACAAAGAATTCAAGCGCGATCGTCACTAAGCAGGGGGCACTGGTAAACTGAAGCGCAGGCGACCGGGCCACTAGGAACCACGTCATCCATACGCATATCAACAAACTACGTTACTCAAGGCAAAGCTCATAACCTGATTAAAATTTTACGAAGAAATTGGGCTCGTAACCCAAAAAGTTCGTAAATAAGGCAGGTTCTTAAGCCAAGGTGTCACTGTACTGGGTACTTGTGCACATCATTGTCAACAGATATTATGCTCAGATTTAGACTAGGATAGCAAACCCCCACAATTAGTGGGTCAAAGTGTCCCGAGATGCACTAATCAGAGCAGTCAGGTCACAGCTGACAGGTCCTGGGCTCCTTTTCCACTGCAGGACAGAAGTGTTTTTGGAATATATCCTTTCAGTGGATACCTCTGTTCACCAAAGAGTAAATATGTACCGGGGAGTTAGGCAACTGAAGGTTGCATCCTGGGGAAGCCTCTATAAGCCTAAGTACAGGCTTCCCATCTATGCGAAAACAATAATTGGGCTGTCTGACAGTGTGCCATGCACTACACCATTTCCAGTCATCAGGGAACAATGGCTGCTGCCTAGTAATTAGTAGTAGTTCTGGGTAAACTTGTACCTTAACTTACTTTGTGGAGGGGAGCAAATTCCCAATCTTCAAAGATTTTAAAGAAGAAACAATTACCAGTACTGGTACAGTATGTGTAACTTCCAGGGTGGTCTGAGCCTCGGCTGCAAACTGGAATGTAGTTGCACCTGAATCTTTTAGGACTAAACTGTATACAAATATAGTACTGCATGGTTTGTCAAGTTTCTGCAAGCTTACATACATGAGGCACATGTTCTCTCAGATGTGTATCTGCAGGGAGCTTGCTTTGCATTTTGAGAAGAGATCCTCTGATGGCTCTTTCTAGGGCCACAGCACAAGTCTCTGGTTGGAAGTTACAGCAATAGTAGTAGACATACATGGGGCCCTATGTGGCAGAATCTAAAATAAAGCCAATTCTGTCACTTAGTCCTACTCTTAGGTGGGAGAAGCATAGTCAGTACTATGCGAGGTATGATTCAATCCTTTTGTAACATTGCCATCACAACAAGGTGATGGCATGACCCTTATAGAATAGATTGTTACCTGCTTCACTCTGGGATGTGTGGGAATGGTAAATAGGTGGTTCAGTCGAGGAAAGTTGTTATTTTGTACTGTATTTATAAAGTTAAATTTATATTGCTTCTCTGAGTTTAGTAAAGCTCTTTTCTATTTTGGCTGGTCCTAACCATGTGTCAAATATTATGGCTTTTCTTCACCTATATTAGTGGTGTATTAATAAATTTTTCGTAGTGGCTTTGTGATGCAGTAGTTTAATTGGTAATTCTCAACTGCCAGTTTTTTAAGCTTTCAAGAAAGTGATCTTAAATTTCTGATATCTTTGTTTTCCTCAGTTGTCAATTTGCCTGAATTTGGTTTGCCCGAAACACTGTGCATATTATTGGCTTTAGGTATCGCATGTACAAGCTCTATCTATAAATCCAACATTATGTTTGTAACTCATCCTCTATGTATGATCCTCATCCTCATCCTCCACCTGAATAAAAATTTGAATTTGAAAATTTGAAATTAGAATTTTTTTCCAGGTAGTGCATAAGCATTGAGTGGCTATTCCTAATTCTTGTCTCCCTTCTAAGATGAATATAAAAAATGCCATAGATTCTTGTTTATTATAGTGCAGAATGGCTAATATGTGCCAGATCAAATTTAGTTTGATCCCCCCCATGTTGATATAGGTTTCTACCATGTACTACATTCATCACAATTTCTTACTTCATAAATTTGCAGATGTTCTTGTTCTGAAGATTTCAGAATATTGATCTGGTTTTGCAGCTGATGTTTAGTTAAAGCCAATCTTACCACCATTATAAACTTGGAATTTTTGCAACAGTATATTTTGCTTGGTCACATTCTTTAGTTTTCTCTTAAATGGTTCTACGCTGCATTTGTGCTTATCTTCACCAAAGATCTTTCTATAATAAATGGAATGCCTAGAATTCCATTTATTATTAATGAAGCCAGCCTGTGCTACACTTAGAAATATTCAAGGAAGAAGCAAATTTTTCAGTAGCAAGTATAATTTGGTCCCTACCAATCACAGAATGTATTGAAGGGTGCCGAGAAAACCACATTTGGTTTTAGATCCATAAACTTGGCAAATTTTATAGTTTCCTTTTGGAAATGTCAGTACAGTACTGTACCAAGATTGTCATTCTTGGCAGTAAGTTTCAATAAGACTTATTTTTGTATTTTTGTGTGGGGAAACTGCTAAAGACAATGCCAAACTTGTGCTAGACTGGCCAAGGTGGCATTGTGCTCTAGTTTTTCAGTTACAGTACTCCACTTTCAGCTTTGGTCAGTAGTAAGGACCACCACATTCTTCCTACCTGCTCCAGTACCCCCTAGTTTTCCTGCTAGACATCTTTCCTACTCAAAATATTTAATGAGAAATTCAGAAAAAAATTAACAATTTGAGAGATTGAGTACACTCTCCATACTGTCGCACACTGAATAAACAAATGTGTTGATGGAGCAAGAGGAGATGTGTTATCTTGATCCACCTGATTTTTGGCCATGTCTGTACAGGTATTTAAAAAGAATTTATCAAGTTACATTAACTCTTCTACCGTACAGGAATTGATTTAAAACAAATGCTGAACTAAATTGTTTTGTACTATATTAGGAATATTAATGACATAAAAGGTAAAATAACTGTGTTAGCTTATTTTTGCACGTTTTCCATATGCAGTGGATACTTGGTTTATGAATTTAATTCGTTCCAAGAGACTGTTCGTACACTGAAAATTTGAAAACTGAAACAAATTTTCCCATAAGAAATAATATAAATTGAATTAATCCATTCCACACACCCAAAAAATTAACTTAAAAATACATTTTATACAGAATACTACTCATATTTTTTTTTACTATACAGGTACCTTAATTTTATTGTGAACTTTTGTTGGCGTATGGAAGATGGTGAGGAGGTGGGGGGGAGGAGGAGAGGTGTTAGTGTTTGGAAGGGGAGTCCCCATTCCATTATAACATCAGGCACTGATGACTTTTCTGGGGTACTCTCTCTCCTATGTTTTGCAGGCATCAGGTTTTGCATTAGGACCTGGTTGTGGCTCACTGATTGCTTGTTTTACTAAACTATTAGTGCATTACTCATTAATCTGTCTTGTGATGCTCTACGAAACAATTTTTTATTACAGTACAGTTTATATTAACAAGTTTCTTAAGCTTAATGCAATTATCAAATGCATAAAGTAAAATTTATAAAGGAAATTATGAACTTAAAGTTTGAAGTAATGTGAAAGTAAAATTGAATCAGTTAATTTTTTAATTAACTTTTGCAATTTAATGTAATCAATTTTAAATGTTTCAGCAAGTGAGTTATTTCTTTAATCAAAGCTATTTCTTTAGACATAACCTTCAATATAAACATTTGTGTGCTGTAAGGTTGAAACTGGAAATTTTAAGTTACTTATAAAAGCTTGCTGTTCCTTCCATTTAATTAGGTTCCCACTGTCAGAGATAGGAGTCCTGTTAAGTTACTACCTATGTCACCTACTGACCTTCCTAGGATGCAACCCACAAAATTTGTTTAACTCCTGGGTATCCATTTACTGCTAGGCAAGTAGAGGTGTCAGGTGAAAGGAAACATGAGAACATACATAAGAATAAAGGTAACTGCAGAAGGCCTATTGTCCCATACGAGGCAGCTCCTATTTATAACCACCCAATCCCACTCATATGTGTCCAACCCACGCTTGAAACAATCAAGGGACCCAACCTCCACACTGTTAAACGGTAACTGGTTTCACAAATCAACGACCATGTTACCAAACCAGTATTTACCCAAGTCTTTCCTAAATCTATACTTATCAAATTTATACCCATTGTTTTGTGTTCTGTCTTGTGTTGATACTTTTAATACACTATTAATATCCCCTTTGTTATGTCTATTCATCCACCTGCACACCTCTATCATGTCAGCCCTAAGTCTTCGCCTTTCTAGTGAATGCAATTTTGGCTTTGTTAATCTTTCTTCATATAACAGGTTTCTAATTTGGGGAATTAACTTTGTCATCCAATGCTGGATGTGTTCTAGTGAATTTATATCCATTCTATAGTACGGCGATCAAAACGACTGCATAATCTAAATGGGGCCTAACCAGAGCAAGATATAGCTGAAGAACAACACCGGGTGTCATGTTACTAACGCTTCGATTAATAAATCACAGTGTCCTATTTGCCTTATTACAAACATTTATGCATTGATTTTTAGGTTTTAAATTCTTACTAATTATAACTCACAGATCCCTTTCGCAATCTGACTTTGCAATCTCAATACCATCTAGCTTGTATCTAGTAACTCTGTCATCATTACCGAGTCTCAAAATCTTGCATTTGTCAGCATTAAACTGCATCTGCCAATCTTTTGACAATTTCAAAACCCTATTTAGATCCCCTTGAAGTGATAGTGAGTCTTTTTCCGTGTTTATTTCCCTCCCAATATTTGTATCAGCGGCAAATTTGTAATTATTGCTGCTCAAACCTGAATTTAAATCATTTATATATACTGTATTATGAATAACAGAGGTCCCAGGACAGAGCCTTGAGGCACTCCACTTACAACATTTTCCCACTCTGACTTAACCCCATTTATATTAACTGTTTCCTTTGGTATAGCCATGCCCTAATCCAACTTAATATAGTACCTAATACCATGATCCTCTATCGTTTTAATCAGTCTTTCATGTGGCACTGTATCAAAAGCTTTGGTAAAGTCAAGGAACACAACATCGCAAACCTTACCACTATCAACTGCCTCAACTATGCTGGAATAAAATGATAGCAAATTTGTTAAACATGAACGGCCATTTGTAAAACCATGTTGTGAATCATTTATTGATTTATGTTTACAAAATGAAGACGAATGGTATTTGCAATTATCGTTTCAAGTAACTTTCCTACAATAAAATAACCAAACCACTCTTGTCATGCTGCAGGAATAAAACCTGGGACCTTTTAGTTGGGAGCTAACTGTGGTAATGTTTTACTGTGATTGACTGTTTTACTCTTTAAATGTGGCTGGTATATGAGATTTGCTCCTCAGTACAATTAGTTTTGATATATAGTGGATAGCCTTCAGTGTGAACACAGGGAATGTATGACCTGTCAGTCTGAACTGTGCCACACAAGATGAATACTTGTTGGGCCTAATAGTGACACTCCCAACATCACCCATAAATGACATACATTTCCTAAGGTTCCCACTGATTTCTTAAAAAAAAACTATGGAGTGTGGGTAATTCATTTAAGTCACCAGATCCGATCCTCTCTGTTGGAGAGCATTAGAGAGCACAAGCTAAAATGAAGACAGAAGCATCAGCCTCCAGTCAGTGAATGTAACAAAGCTTTGCAGGCGATGAGTCACAATAACGTGGCTGAAGTATGTTGACCAGATCACACACTAGAAGTTGAAGGGACGACGACATTTCGGTCCGTCCTGGACCGAAGGCAAATAGGACACATGTAACCAAGCTTTTGTTGTGACATACATTACTTATATTTGAGCCTTATTCATGCGTGTCACCTCATCCAGCAGCTATTCTGCTGCATTCATATACATTTATAGAACACAGGTTAATAAAAGATTCCCAATATGGTTTTGCTAAGGGGCCACTTGTTTAATTTACTCTCATTCTTTTTCAGTATTTTATTTGCAGCCAACAGTAGCTGCTTGAAATACTGTATATATACATAAATCGAGAAGAAATCAATGTGTGAAGAATAATGTGAAAAATGTAACCACGGAGAAAAATTTGACTTGAGCACTTTTAGTGGTAATCAACACATCTTCAAAATGTTTATTTTTCCTTCGTGGTTAATTAGATATATCAAGCCATTCTCCTGATAAGATAGTACTTTTTGTAAGATTGTACAAATATCAATGTGATGGACAAATAGAAAGCAGAATTTGGAACTATTCATTTTATAGCATCCAGAAAAATACAGCTAAAAACCAAACTTAAATATTCCTAGGCCTAGTGTAACACACATGTAATGTATTAGGCTTCAGCTAGTGTGTATTAGGCCTAGGATGGTTAGGTTGGGGTAGGAAAATTCAGTTAGGAAAGTTAGGAAAAGTTGGAAATTCCACTGTTCACAGAGATTTCCAGTACTCACTACGGGATAAGTAAATTTATAATAGTAATTAATATGTAGAATAGTAATGCACAAATTTAAAACATCGAGAAAGTTTAAGAGAGAATGCATGTACAAAACCTGTCAAGTGTGTGGCTGGCATTAAGGTTAACACTAGGCTGCGTGTGGCAGTTGGTGTTCTCACCGACACCTTGCTGGCTTCATTATATGCCGTCTCAAGAAGTGCCTTTCTGGCTTCTCGAACACCCAGAACCGATTCTTGATTTGCCACAACGTACAAAATATTGTCTTAACCAGACATATATGAACCTAAGTCACCAACTAAACCTAATTAATCGATGTATAGAAGATGAGGATACAGCATTTGAGAGCTACTACAATTCATAGTATTGTACATTGTAATTTGTATGTTAGGGATCATACTGGCAACAATACAAAATGAGACACGTGGTACTGATCGAGTGGACAGGTTGCCCCAAGACATAATAGAATTTAGTTATAATCTGTTGAAACAATGAGAGTTGCTAGGCTGGCTAAAAATCTGCATGCTGAAATAATACCTTATGAGACCAAGAGGCATGACAGACTGTACAAAATAGCCCCCATTGAACAGTAGGGTTTCAGTAGGTAATATGCTGTAAAAGGCATTTCATAAATATTAAGGGCCCAAGACTCGACACCCTCTAAATATAAGGACATAGACACCCAACTTCTTTCAGTGTTCAAGAGAGAACTTGGTAAACTCCAAAAGGTACCTGATCAATAGGACTGTGATTCATATGTGAAACTGCATGCGGTTGCAGGCGATGAGTCACAATAACGTGGCTAAAGTAAGTTGACCAGACCACACACTAGACGGTGAAGGGACGACGACGTTTCGGTCCGTCCTGGACCATTCTCAAGTCGATTGTTGACTTGAGAATGGTCCAGGACGGACCGAAACGTCGTCGTCCCTTCACCTTCTAGTGTGTGGTCTGGTCAACTGCATGCTGTGACATCTAACAGCCTGGATTCCCAGATCATCAACCAGAAGGCTTGTTCCATGATCGGACTTCGGTACATTGATCCTCGGACTCGCATCATGGTATCTAGGTAAAGCGAACAAACATAACTTAAGGTTTAATAAATTGTTCTTCAACTTAACCGGGTAGTCCACACCAGTACAGTATTGGCTGGGTAAAGCCTCTGATTAGCTTAGGATGATTACAGTAGGAACCATCTACTGTACATATGTAGTAGCTTGTAGTGATTTCAGATGTTGTAACGGGGGGTGGGGGAAATAGCTCTCTGTTGTCCATTATTCCACCCCCCAGTTAACTAACGAGGCCGGGGAAACAACTCTCTCTAGTCCGTTATCCCGTCCTCAGTTAGCTAACTACTCTAGAGCACTCCCAGAGTTCCTAAGGCAACCTCTCTCGTTCAACACCTTGTAACCTAGGTATTTGACTACCTAGGTGCTAAGACTACAAGGCGCCGTAACTGGATCAGCTACCCGACACTCTAGAGAGAACTCTAGAACACATTTCACTGCCACAAACGTATAAGAGAAAACGAAAGGAAAGAAATGAATAGTGAAGTAATTGGTGAGGGTTTAGGGTGAGAGAGGTGGGAGGAGCGAGGAGGGTCATTAGTTGAAAGGGAAAGTTCGGAGAGGGGTGGAGGGAGGGGAATAGATAGGTAGAAGTAGAAGAGTAGATAGTAGAAGACGAAATGCTGCCACCATCCATTCATGATCATTACATACAAGACAAGGAATGGAACTTGTCTGTATCAAAATATTCTCAAAAGATGTTATTACCATGTATCAACTCCAAACATGTACTCATTAAATCATGAAACCGCAGAGGCTTTCTCATCTCAACTCAAAGCTCTAGGGAACAAAGTTAAACACAATTTAAATAATAGTCATAATTATATTTCACATGAAGTATCATAATTTAGCCATTCAGATGTTCCAGTTTAATATGCAAAGTGAGTCATCATCCAAGAATTTGAGAACCCTACAACTTGACTGACCCTGATCATCACACAACATATGTAAACACGACCAAGTCACCTTAATGCTCAACTCACCAAGTGTCTGCCTATAGCTGGATTGAGAGGGGAGGGGGGTCTGTAGTTGACAGAGACTGTCCCGCCCTGCCGGCCGACAGCTTCCCTGCTAGGCCGTCTTCTCTCCTCTGCTGACTGCCGTTCTTCTCTCTCGTTAATGCTCTCGAATCGATAGCTCTCCGAGTATATATCGGGGAACCTAGTAACTAACTCCGCCCACAAGTAGATAGCCTCAGGCACTACCAAGCCACTCCTTAAACGTCGGCATGTTTGAAGGCTACCAGGCTCCAATTATAAGATTAGCAGAAGCAAGGTGAAATTTGCATGATCTGACCTCAGGTCACTTGGTGGTCATTAACTCTTAGAGGTGTGAAACTCCGGCCGACAAACTGGCGCCTTCTCAAATCCCTGTCTGTGACTCATGTATCTCTATGTATTTTAAATACAACTAAACCAAACACCTTTTACAATGTTACAATGTGTTTGCACTCACAACCTCCTCAAAGGTTTCCCTCGTCATGGTTAGGGGGGGGGGGTACACATGTGACTCGTTTAGGGCCGGTGAGGGGGGGTGGTTCAGTGGCCCCCCTCTCCTGTAATTGAAATTGAAATAAGTTTATTGAGGTAAAATACACACAAATAAATAAATGTTTATTTAGGTAAGGTACATACATACAAGAGATTTTACAAAGTTTGTTGGGTTAATAGATAGAGCTAGTACATACAATGCCTAAAGCCACTATTACGCAAAGCGTTTCGGGCAGGTAACAGGTTTTAACAGGTAACAGTAACAGGCAGGCTGGTTTTAGCACGTAACAATTTTTGTGAAGTTTGTTGTACAATTTTCTTTTTCTTTTACACAAATACATGTACTGTACATATATCAATAATCTTTATATTACAAGTGATTCAAGAAGTGGCCTAGAACAGTCTATATACAGGCAGTTGACATCTGCGGTGAATCGATTACATTTACAGTACTAATCCCACTCCACACCCAACTGGGCGGCAGCTATACAGCCATGTACATGCATTACCCGCTACTTGGCTAATATTTCTAGTAGAACATTATGAATGAAGTACTGTACTTACACATTTCTTGGATACTGTTAATAAAGTTATCATTGGAGTCAGCTATTTTTTCGCATTCAGTTATATAATGACGCAATGTGAACAGTTCTGCTAACAGATGTTACATTTAGTCAAGTCTACATCAGCAGGTGCTAAACACCCAGAGGTACTTGTAGCCGAGCATAAACATATCAGTGGTAACATCTAGTAGTAGGCATCCTTCAGTCTCGGAAGACTATGGAGTTGCGCCCTGACAGGGCGCAAAGCCTGGGTAGGTAGATATGGAGGAGAAGCTGTTACCCATGCAGCAGGTCCCCCCTCTCCACGTTGCTGAAATTTTCCAATAGAAAGGCAAATGCCAATACACATGGTTCCAGCAACGTGGCAACATCTAGACGTCTGTTAACGTTATTGGATGATCCATAGATGTGTGGTTCTTCCTGCAGTAGAATGATGATAGATGGAGTAACTGGTGTGAATTTCACTTTGCCTCAGGTTTATTAGATTTTGTTCCTGTTCCTGGAATATTGCTGCCCCATAGGATACTCAAAGGCAATCCAAGATGGTAATCAATTTCCTCTTTATGAGCAAATGTTTTGACTACCTCATCAGTTCTATCATGCATTCGGAGACCAATATGGGAAAGAATCCACAGGAGACTATGTAATTGATTATTTCATTATATCTGTGCCTAGCTTCAGACACAAGCTACCGCGGAGGGTTGCAAAGTTTTGTAAGGCCTTGTCCTATTGATTGATGAAGATTAAGCCACCCCCAAGAGGACTTCCTCGCCTTGGCCTACATAGTGAAGACTTATTATACCCCTCCTACTGTTATGAAAACTGCTTGATATCTGCTTGATGGTGTTCTAAGAGTTGTTCTACTCCCCAAGCCCGGCCCGAGGCCAGGCTTGACTTGTGAGAGTTTGGTCCACCAGGCTGTTGCTTGGAGCGGCCCGCAGAAAGGCCTTTCCCTTGAACAGTGTTTTTTAGTGCTGCATTGTAAGTGTGTCGACGGTGTGGGCTACTCCGTTGTGCAGGCGACGAGTCACAATAGCCTGGCTAAAGTAATTTGACCAGACCATAAACTAGAAGGTGAAGGGACGACGACGTTTCGGTCCGTCCTGGACCATTCTCAATCGACTTGAGAATGGTCCAGGACGGACCGAAACGTCGTCGTCCCTTCACCTTGTAGTGTGTGGTCTGGTCAAATTACTCCGTTGTCTTACCTGACCAAACCTTTATGTTCCTCCAGCCTCAGGAGACTAGCCTCCTCATTGCCCTGGAGTCCCATAACCCTTATCATCGGGACAAGAAGCTTCCTGTAGTACAGTCGGGTTCGTTCTCGACTTTCACTCTGAGAAATCCGGGTTGGAATCCCGAACGGGACAGAAATGGTTGGGAGCGTTTCCTATCACCTCATGCCCCTATCCATCTAGCGGGTAAATAGGTAGTGAGGAGTTAATCAGCTGGTTGTTTAGTTGCATCCTGGGGAGGGCGAGTAATCCCCCCCCCCCACCCTGCGGGGGGGGGGGATATAAACCTAACATATACTGTGTAAGCTGGCTGCCTGTTCTTCACACAATATAAGCCTAACATATACTGTGTAAGCTGGCTGCCTGTTCTCCACACAATATAAGCCTAACATATACTGTGTAAGCTGGCTGCCTGTTCTCCACACAATATAAGCCTAACATATACTGTGTAAGCTGGCTGCCTGTTCTCCACACAATATAAGCCTAACATATACTGTGTAAGCTGGCTGCCTGTTCTCCACACAATATAAACCTAACATATACTGTGTAAGCTGGCTGCCTGTTCTCCACACAATATAAGCCTAACATATACTGTGTAAGCTGGCTGCCTGTTCTTCACACAATATAAACCTAACATATACTGTGTAAGCTGGCTGCCTGTTCTCCACACAATATAAGCCTAACATATACTGTGTAAGCTGGCTGCCTGTTCTCCACACAATATAAGCCTAACATATACTGTGTAAGCTGGCTGCCTGTTCTCCACACAATATAAGCCTAACATATACTGTGTAAGCTGGCTGCCTGTTCTCCACACAATATAAGCCTAACATATACTGTGTAAGCTGGCTGCCTGTTCTTCACACAATATAAGCCTAACATATACTGTGTAAGCTGGCTGCCTGTTCTTCACACAATATAAGCCTAACATATACTGTGTAAGCTGGCTGCCTGTTCTCCGCACAATGAATTATTATTATTACAATGAATTACCATGTGGATGAATTGGTGATGCATTTCCGAGGGTATAAATCGTTATCTTGGGATGATTTCGGGGCTTAGTGTCCTCGCGGCCCAGTCCTCGACCAGCCCTCCTGGGGTACAAGAGTTGGTGTGTAGTACTCACCTAGTTGTGCTTGCGGGGGTTGAGCTCTGGCTCTTTGGTCCCGCCTCGGGACCAAACATATAACATGTGGGGGGGCGGGCGAGTATACTTCCTGAATTGTAGATACAAGATTAGGTAATGCTGGATTAAACGCTAGATAACCAGACTAGAAACAAACATGCATCTCAAAATGGTATATAACATGTCAACTTACACTTTTGGTCAGCTTGGTCATAACGCATTATTTGACACTAAAACCATCCATTATATATCATCCTCTGACGATGTAATCAATCAAGTGATATAACAAATTTTAATCGAAAATAAAATTTAAAGTACTTACTATAGAGAAAGGTTGCCTATTAGGCATTAAAATGTAAATTTACTCGGTGGACGATCTAGGCTAATGCTGTATCAGTCACGTGAACAAATCCACAAGGGCGGTGATGAGGGTTCGAACCTACGTCCGGGATGACCCCAGACGCGCCTTAATCGACTGTGCCACGACACTGTAAAAGAATTGCAACCGGGAGTTCTACTGCCCTCACACAGATCCCACAGCCTCTCCCGAGACACAAACCCGGGGTCTTACACAATCCCCCCCCCCCCATGCACCCGGGCTCTGTCAGTCCTTCCACTTGGGCTGGACGGTAGAGCGTCATGCAGGTCGGCGTTCAATCCCCGACCGTCCCAAGTACTTGGGCACCATTCCTTTCCCCCCCCGTCCCATGCCAAATCCTTATCCTGACCCTCTTACAAGTGCTATATATAGTCGAAATGGCTTGGCGCTTTCCCCTGATAGTTCCCGGGCTCTGTCAACAAGCTGTTCTACCTCTTCGCCCTTACACACAGAGATCACAAGAGTGTGTGATGTAGATGAGTGACGCAATCGGCTAAGGCGCTTCTGGGCTCATCCCGGACGTAGGTTCAAACCCTCATCACGGCCCTTGTGGATTTGTTCACTTGATGTATCACACTATTGTGATTTCTGTGGGTATTTGTCACGTGTTCTTGACAATTTAAAATTACCATTTTAATGCATAATTGTTGTCGTTATTTTCCTTAGCAAAAATTTATCATAATTCGTGAGGTAGTGAGTTCTCGGGGTATTGTATTGATTTTTATATCTACTGTATTTTGTTTAATCGGCAATAGACTAAGTTTTGAACATAGAATACTGCTTAGAAAACCTCTCAAACTGAGCCCCAAACTTCACCATGCCTGGAGACTACAATATACTACACCTCTAATGGAAAAATGTGGCAAAAGTTATATGAGAGAATCGCAGGAGGCAGTTTCACTGAACACTCACAAATGACCTCTTACGGATGTGTGTGAGAGATTGGCCTTAAACCAGCATATAGTAGAGCCGGACACTTTTGTCCGGTCGTGTTGGTCGAGCGGTTAAGGGATCCTGTACGCCAGCAGAGTGCTCCTGGCAGTATGGGTTCGAGTCACTTCTGGGGTGTGAGTTTTCAGTCAGAACCAACTAGAAAATGAAACACCCTACAGACTTTTTACAAACAATGATGAACTGTATAGGAACATAATGATTATAAATACATGTTACTCATATCACAACTTAATAGAAGTTTAGACACATTGACAGCAGACTCGTGTAGCCAGTCGCAAATCCAAGAGGAGGAGAATTAAGCAAAGTGAACAACTCCACAAGGGCCGTGGATTTGATGCATCACGCAATTGTGATTTCTGTGTGTAATTAAGCAAAGTCAAATGTAATCATGAACTTATTAACTGGGAACAAATAAACCAAGACCTTGCAGAAATAAGTTAGGAAGAACAGGTAGATAATGCAAACCTTGTATACAATCCACGAGAAACAGAGAGAGCAAAAGGCCAATCAGTGAAATAGAGAGGAATTCAATATACTTTTCCTCTTATGGAAAATGTAGACCAAAAACTGCATCTATCATTGGGTCCCTGCACAAGGGTGATGGCACTTTCACAATGACACACAAAATAGACCACACTATAAAAATATTTGAACATGTGGTGAGACGTAATATCACATGGACTTACAGTGTCAACATAACCCTGGACAACATGGGTCAGAACATGGCGTTCCTGCCTCGGGAGCTGTCGGCCGAGCGGACAGCACGCTGGACTTGTGATCCTGTGGTCCCGGGTTGGATCCCGGGCTGCTAGTCAACTGTCACGGGCTGCTTCCTGGGGGTGGAGGCGTGGTCGAGGACCAGGCCGCGGGGACACTAAAGCCCCGAAATCATCTCAAGATAACCTCAAGATAACCTCACAATTGCTAGACCCCAATGACATGGCCGTGGTTGCCATGGGAGATAAGAAACACGCTTATGGTTTAGCGAAAACGTTTGTCTAATGTGATCACAGTGTTATTGCACACAAATTGTGCACAAAATGTATTACTGCCAAATTAGGGAGATGGATCTTCAATTTCCTAACGAACAAAATCTAGAGTAAAAATCCGTATCATCCCCCGTGAAAAGTTATTGGAACTGCTTAAAATGGTAAATGTATATTCTCTAGGATGCAAGTGTTAGAGACAGAGTAATTTACACTTTGAAAATATTTGAGGGACTGGTTCCAAATCTGCATAGGGAAATACTTGCTCACGAGACCAGGATGCATTGTAGGAAAGGCAAAATGATCCCATTGGTAAGCAGAGGTGCGATAGAGGAACGCTGAGAGAATATTATGTCAGCGTTAAGGGTCCAGAATTGAACTCTACTCTCCTCTACACGTAAACTCTCCTCTACACGTAAAGGGCATAACTGGAAGACCTCTCACTGTGTTTCAAGAGTGGACTTGATAAACACTTTCAGAAGGATACCTGAAACCTGGCTGTGATTCATACGTCAGGCTGCGTCTAACACCCTCGACGACCAGACTACCAAGCAAGGAGACCTGGTCGACCTGGCCACCAAGCAAGGAGACCTGGTCGACTAGACCACCAACCGAGGAGACCAGGCCGCGGGGACATTGATTCAAGGAACCAACAACTGGTAGAATACAAGGTATTGGTAACGACTCAAGATTGACAGGCTTGTGCATGCACGATCATGAGATGACATAAGATGTTTATTCAGGTAAAGGTACATGCATTGAAAATGAGTTACAAACATAATATTGGACTTCTAGATAGAGCTGGTACATACAGTGCCCAAAGCCACTAGTATGCACAGCGTCTCTGGCAAGATGTGGGGAAAAACATAGACTAAAACTTAATACTAATTGAAATCAAAAGCATAATTTGAATTGAAAAAAGGAAAAAAGGAAAAGGAGAATGATGATAATTAAATGATGGATGGAACGGCAGAAATGCAACAGAACAGTAGAAGGAATTTTAACTGTCCTTTTTATAACTGTGCTTTAAGATGTCCTGTCAACCCGCCCTGTAGCGTAGTGGTCTGCGCACTTGACTTGCAACCAATAACTGGGATGTGTTTCCTCACAGGGCGAGACGTTTCGGGTGTTTTTCTCACATTTGATGTGTGTGTGACTGATTGATATATATATATATATATATATATATATATATATATATATATATATATATATATATATATATATATATATATATATATATATATATATATTTTCTCAAATTTTTTTCTTATGAAATGATAAAGCTACCCATTTCATTATGTATGAGGTCAATTTTTTTTATTGGAGTTAAAATTAACGTAGATATATGACCGAACCTAACCAACCCTACCTAACCTAACCTAACCTATCTTTATGGGTTAGGTTAGGTTAGGTAGCCGAAAAAGATAGGTTAGGTTAGGTTAGGTAGGTTAGGTAGTCGAAAAACAATTAATTCATGAAAACTTGGCTTATTAGGCAAATCGGGCCTTGCATAGTAGGCTGAGAAGTGCGTTCTGGCTACTAGGTACGACATATATATATATATATATATATATATATATATATATATATTTATATATATATATATATATATATAGTCCTTACACACACACACACACTGACGTTCAACTTTTAAGTTATCAAATTATGCGCAGGTCTGAAGAGAACGGCCCAATTTCTAATACTGATCCCTGATGATAGATAAAAAAAAGTCTTTGTGTTTAAAGTACACTTGGTTTTGATGTGTGTGTGGGGGGGGGGGCAGGTGACGCAGTCTTAGAAGATGTCAGTGTGTCAGTGTAGTGAAGATGGCTCTCAACATTTTCATGGTCTTTGATGTTTTAGAGTCTGAAGCTGTTGTGTTCCGGCTACAAAGAAAGTGGAAAAGGGTCATGTAGTTGTTTCTCTGGTATAATGCCCTCGTGTTTAAACACCCCTTGTGCCGCCGCCTCATTCTCTTCGCTCTCAACTCTTCTCTCCTCTTCTAACTCTACTTTAATAACCAGGTGTCATAATTTAGTGTCTATTCTTAGATAAATTTGATTATGAGTAATTTCTAAGGAGCCTTAAACGTCCTGAACTTTGCTTCGATAATTGTTGTTGGTTTTAGATTGAGCTAATTGGAACAAAAAGTTCCAAGCAGCACGGGCTGTGGTTCTAAGTGAGCCCGTCGTACTCACTCGGCAAAGATGTGCCGAATCTAAGATGTACTTCGATAGACTAAAAAAAAAAAAAAATTGGTCCTACGGGGGCTAGGAGGACCAAAGCCTGAGAGAGCAGACACTGGGCGGTGAAGGGTGACCCAAGCCCAGGCTGCCAGAGAGAGCAGACACTGGGCGGTGAAGGGTGACCCAAGCCCAGGCTGCCAGAGAGAGCAGACACTGGGCGGTGAAGGGTGACCCAAGCCCAGGCTGCCAGTACAACAACACTAGAACTCGTCAACAGGTAAAACAAAACCAGGGCATTTTCACGTTCAGTATAATATAACACTTGCAAGTGATGGCTCCCGAAGCCATCATACAGCTCACAAGTGAACCATTTGGCCAGTTTGCCAACCCGAAATGAGCACAACTAGTTAGCAGTGGGTATTGGCTTGACTTTGTCATTTCTCATACGACTCTTTATGAAAAAAATCTCTTTAGAAAAATATATTTCTCATATTCGTAAATAATATATATCGTCTAGTCTACTGAAAACTCCACACCCCAGAAGTGACTCGAACCCGTACTGCCAGGAACACTATGCAACTGGTGTACAGGAGGCCTTAACCACTCGACCTTCAGTGACCGTACAAAAAGAGGTGATAGCCGAGGCTATTTCATGGTTAAGGCCTCCTGTACACCAGTTGCATAGTGCTCCTGGCAGTATGGGTTCGAGTCACTTCTGGGGTGTGGAGTTTTCAGTTGAATATACGGCCTGGTGACCTGGGGACCACTCAGACTTGTTCGCATCGTGTAGTGTGTTGTTGTAAGGTGTTTAATGAGGTAGGACGCATGTAGTCATGTTGACGGGCATGTAATGTACACAAGAACAAGAACAACAAGACGTGTACAGGTCAGCAGGCGTGCCTGTTACAGGGAATTAGTTATGTGGTAAACCAAAGGACGTGACTTTGTGATACAATGTAAGTGAAGTAGAAGCATAACTTTAGAGTGCCTACAACACACACTCCAGTTAGCTCACTTGCTTTTCCAAGTTAAGTCGGACCTTTAGTTAGTCTGGTCTTCTAACTTATTTATTCAGTGATTATTTGATTACATTTTAAATTACCGTGTTTTAATGTTTGTGAAAATTGTATGAGTATATACTATACGAAATTTATGCATGGTACTTTAATTGTTGTGACAGAAATGACTCAATTAAATTAATTTTTTGTTTATTTATTCAGGAAAAGTACATGTACATAGATGAAGAGTTACAAACATAATGTTGGAGTTATAGATAGAGCTAGTACATATAATACCTAAAACCACTAATACACACAGCGTTCCGGGCCTTCTTCATTCGGTGGCTCGAAATTGATTTGTTTAAATATTGTGTGATCCTCCCAGCACCTTGAGCGTTGGTCCTGTGTTTAACGAGCGGACTCTCTCTAGTGATGTTATAAGAAAACGTTTTGTGGTTGACAGGTTTGGGAGGGAGGGAGTTTTCAGGGAAAAGCGCCAAGCTATTACGACTACATAGCACTGGGAAGGGGTCAGGATAAGGATTTGGGACGGGGGGGGGGGAAAGAATGGTGCACAACCACTTGGACGGTCGGGGATTGAACGCCGACCAGCATGAAGCGAAACCGTCGCTCTACCGTCCAGCCCAAGTAGTTGGGTGTTTTGTGGGTGAGAGAAGGTTGGTTGGTTTTGTGGGAGGTTGGTTGGTTGGTTGGTGAGAGCCCAAGAGAGCACGTAGAGGTTTCCACTATTGCACATAACTGCAGCAAAATATATATAACAAGGGTTATAGCCAAATGAAAACACATCCACGCACCCACGCCCATTAGCCCCCCCCCCCACACGCTTTGTATCCAAAGTAACGTGGATAGGTAACGAGGAGGATTCACGCACGTGTGTTATATAGACTGAGAAGTGAAAGTGTGAATGCTTTCGCAAACCCGGAGCGGGTGATCTTGTGTGAAGGGTCCTCGTGGTGTGGGAATAACACCACACGCGTGCAGTGACGGGGCTCAGCACCCTCGGCGCCTCACCATTCAATAAATATGAAGTGGTTTTGCCTAACCAACCTTATGGGCTCACTATAGCCAGTGCTGCATGGAAATTTCTTGCGAGTACATTGAGGTGCTTCCGGGGCTTAGCGTCCCCGCGGCCCTGTCGTCGACCAGGCCTCCTGGTCTGAGCCGCCTGGGAGCCGCCTGGGAGTAGCTGAGTTTAAAATAACAACAGGAGCATAACCAGAAGAATAGGAGCCTCATCAACCCACCTCAGCTATAGAGACCGAGGTTTGTTGACCAATCAACATTAGCAAATGAAGGGATGACGACGATTCGGTCCGTCCTGGACCATTCTCAAGTGTATTGAGAATGGTCCAGGACGGACCGAAACGTCGTCGTCCCTTCATTTAATAGTGTGTGGACTGGTCAACATACTTCAGCCACGTTATTGTGACTCATCGCCTGCAGACCGAAGCTAATTAGTTTGAAGCGTTAACATGTTATTTTGGTGTCGAGTAGACGATCGTAACTGAAGGAAATCACAATGGCATGATGTGTCACGCGTCAGGGGATCATTAGAACGCTGGTTCTAGAACAAGAACAAGAACGTCAAGAACACCGCATTGCTCAGATGATTCCCCTCACACGATCATTGTAGCCGCGCGCCTCTCACCTTCTGCGTCATTCTTGTGTACACACTAACCTGCGTTGTGGTAGGAACGGTAAGATTATTAACACGAAACACGATGATATAAAAAAGGGGGTTAGTGTTTAGCTGTGTTAGTGGGGAAAAATGTCACGTTGTCTCACCTCCGGCTTAACCCAGCCCCTTCAATTACTGGTATTTCAGTTTACTTTCTTCCTGGAGGTTGGTCACTGATCCTGACGGTAAACTTAAAGTTGTAGTGTAGGTGTACTGTCGAGTAGAAGAGTGGGAAAATGGCGATTTTTGGAGGTCGCCAAAACCGGACCATATTTTTACCGTATATCTTTTAAGAGTATGATTTGTGCGGTGGTGGGGGAGGGAGACTAATATAATTAAGAAAACTAGACATTTTAAGGATAGAGTTATCTTGAGTTGATTTCGGGGCTTTAGTGTCCCCGCGGCCCGGTCCTCGACCAGGCCTCCACCCCCAGGAAGCAGCCCGTGACAGCTGACTAACACCCAGGTACCTATTTACTGCTAGGTAACAGGGGCATTTAGGGTGAAAGAAACTTTGCCCATTTGTTTCTGCCTCGTGCGGGAATCGAACCCGCTGTAACACTGTAAAAGTGTTTGGGTTAGTTTAATACATACATAGAGTACATGAGTCACAGACAAGGATCTGAGAGGCGCCAGTTGTCTGCCTGAGATCTCACACCTCAAAGCGTTAATGACCTCAAGTGACCTGAGGTCAGATCATGAGAATTTCACCTTGCTTCCGCTAAGCTTATAATTGTAGTCTGGTAGCCTTCAAACATGCCGACGTTTAAGGAGTGGCTTGGTAGTGCCGGAGGCTATCTACTTGTGGGCGGAGTTAGCTACTAGGTTCCCCAATATAAACTCGGAGAGCTATCCAGCATAGGGATTGAACAGACAGAACGGGAGTCAGCAGAAGCAGAGAAGACAGCCCTACCAGGGAGGCTGTCGGCCGGCAGGGGCGAGACAGTCTCTGTCAAGCTACAGACCCCCCCCCCCCTCTCTATTCAACTTAGACTCAGTCCTCGGTGAGTTGAACATTTAGGTGACTTGGTCGTGTTTTCATATGTTGTGTGATGATCAGGGGCAGTCAAGTTGTAGGGTTCTCGAATTCTTGGATGATGACTCACTTTGCATATTAAACTGGAACATTTTAATTGAATTGCTAAATTATGATACTTCATGTGAAATATAATTGTTGAATGTATTATTTAAATTGTGTTTAACTTTGTTCCCTAGAGATTTGAGTTGAGGTGAGAGAGCCTCTGTGGTTACTGGTTTCATGATATTAACGAGTACATGTTTGGAGTTGATACATGGTACAGAGGGAACATACTAATAATGAACTGGTAATAACATCTTTTGAGAATATTTTGATACAGGCAAGTTCCATTCCTTGTCTTGTATGTAATGATCATGAATGGATGGTGGCAGCATTTCGTCTTCTACTATCTACTTTCTACGTCTACTTTCTACTCTTCTACTACTACTTATCTACACCTCTCCCTCCACCCCTCTCTCAACTCTCACTTTCAACTAATGACCATCCTCGCCCCTCCCACCTCTCTGCCTCTCACCCCAAGCCCTCACTAATTACTTCACTATTCATTTCTTTCCTTTCGTTTTCTCTTATACGTTTGTGGCAATGATTCTGTATTCTAGAGTTCTCTCTAGAGTTTCGGGTAGCTGATCCAGTTACGGCGCCTTGTAGTCTTAGCACCTAGGTAGTCGAATACCTAGGTTACAAGGTGTTGAACGAGAGAGGCCGCCTTAGGAACTCTGGAGGGGGCTCTAGAATAGTTAGCTAACTGGGGACGGGATAACGGACTAGAGAGAGCTGTTTCCCCCGGCCTCGTTAGTTAACTGGGGGGTGGAATAATGGACAAGATAGAGCTATTTCCCCCACCCCCCGTTACAATGATGGCAGCGGTGTTGAACAATGTTGTAGGTAGTTGGTGTTCTTTCAACATTGTTCAGTCCCACGTGTCGTTTTGCCGCTCAGGCGCTATCAGGGAGATCTTGACAGGTGTTTATTATTCGCGATTTAGCGAGCTTTTTTTCAGGTTAGGAGATGATGATTCTCTGGTGTTGTGTTTAGTGATTTTGTGAGTTTTGTGTAGTTCAGGGAATGTTCACCAGAACTTGCGTGTAGTGATTTATGTTAGTAATAAGATTTGGCGATTTGGGAACTTAGCGGTGTTGGTAGTGCAGGTCAGCCGAGTGTGACAGGTGACCTCGCATGTCCCACGGGGACACCCAGCCACCGCTGGTCTCCAGGTCAGTGGGGAGTGGCAGGTGTAGTTCTTAAATAGATTTTAAGTAGTTTTTAGTGGTTCTGCTCAGATTATTGCGATCGACTGTTTTACTCCATTTGAACGCAATAACCCGAGGTGTACTGGTCTTGTACAGCATGCTAGGGGGAGCCTTAGTATGTCAGTAGACTTCACGTTGGGGACGCTCGACGTTAGTCTGGTCACAGGGGTGGCAACAGTTTTGAGTTGTTGACCGGCGGAGAAGCTAGGAAAACACTCTGGGTCACGTAGGTGGCTGTAGGTTAAGGGTGGGAGTAACGGTTAATTATGTACTTAAGATTAGGAAAGGTACAGTTAAGTTTAGGCTAGTGTTTTGTCTATTAGTTTTGATTTTTTTTTGGGACAAGTTAAAAGTAGTGATGACCTTATTCTCTCTTCTCTAACTTTCCTCTGTTACTGTTTTATGTTCCACCAAGTCAGTATCATTCAGTGTTAATTGGATTATTTTAAAAAAATTGAAGTGTAGTTGTTGCCAGGAGGAGAGCGTTATGTTATGACTGTGTAACCCTATACAAACTACAGGGTCACACAACAGCATGGAACACGGGTATTGTCGCCTTTATGTTCATCCACAGGTGGGAGCCAGAGGAGAGGCGCGACGCATATACAGAAGAGGGAGACGGCTGCTGTGTACCACACTCACGGCTGTTCCTCACCACCACGACGACCAGCCCCTACCTGGATGTCAGGGCCACCACCACCACCACCACCACCCCAGGGGACCCCAAGATGTAGCCCTCTCGGTCGGTCAACATTGGTCTACCCAGTGGACCCCAAGACGGACGGACCCCAGTGGACCCCAAGACTTACGGACCCCCAGTGGACCCCATGTCGTTCTGCAGACGACCCCAGACGACCCAGTAAAGATGGAAGTGGAGCAACAACGACTCCAGTCTGTCCCACCAACATCGGTCTACCCAGGACGGACCCCAATGGACCCCAGGTCTGCTTGTCAAAGACCCATGGGAGGAGGAAGAGAGAAGAAAGAAGAGAGAAGAAAGAAGAGAGAAGAAAGAAGAGAGAAGGAAGAGAGAAGAAAGAAGAAAGAAGAAGAAGAAGATAAGACAAGCTGAGTGAGACACGATGCCTCGTGTCCCTTGCTGGTGTCAGCATCATTGCAGGGAGCGTAATTGCAAGACAGGATCGTTTGCCTTAACTGGCCGCCCCTCCTGCAAGCATGTTGCTCTGTTGAGTGATTCATCCTGTGTCGTGCGGACTTGATGTGGCTGTCAGAAGTAGCTCTCTGAAGGAGGCGTGCTGGAGCAACAGGGAGGAAGAAGAGTAGGATGGGATTTCTACTGTTGGCAACTATATGAAGGTCTCGAAACTTGTAGTCCCTATAGCTGTGAAGAACCCCAATATACGTCTCTCATGGTGACTGACGTAGGGCCAATTACAGATCAGCTGGGACAACCGAATTCCACGGTCCTGTGCTCAGTTCAAGTAGTAACGGCTTTCGGGTTGACCAAGTGTTGTTGTGCGTTAACGACGGAGAAGCGACGGAGGCAGTTGTGTTGAAGAAATGTGGTACAGGATTATCTACAAGACCAAGCAGTGACGTCGCCCAGCCAGAGACAATGGACGTCTGTCTATATATTTCATTTTTTAGAGTAGGATGATGTATATTTGTTTAGCTAGGATGTATTTTTTTTTTCCTTAATAAAGTTGTCGCACACAGCTAGCTTGCTTTAGCAGTGTTGCAAAAACTTTATTTCGGGGAGAAGGGGAGATGTAACACTGTAAAAGTGTTTGGGTTAGTTTAATACATACATAGAGTACATGAGTCACAGACAAGGATCTGAGAGGCGCCAGTTGTCTGCCTGAGATCTCACACCTCAAAGCGTTAATGACCTCAAGTGACCTGAGGTCAGATCATGAGAATTTCACCTTGCTTCCGCTAAGCTTATAATTGTAGTCTGGTAGCCTTCAAACATGCCGACGTTTAAGGAGTGGCTTGGTAGTGCCGGAGGCTATCTACTTGTGGGCGGAGTTAGCTACTAGGTTCCCCAATATAAACTCGGAGAGCTATCCAGCATAGGGATTGAACAGACAGAACGGGAGTCAGCAGAAGCAGAGAAGACAGCCCTACCAGGGAGGCTGTCGGCCGGCAGGGGCGAGACAGTCTCTGTCAAGCTACAGACCCCCCCCCCCCTCTCTATTCAACTTAGACTCAGTCCTCGGTGAGTTGAACATTTAGGTGACTTGGTCGTGTTTTCATATGTTGTGTGATGATCAGGGGCAGTCAAGTTGTAGGGTTCTCGAATTCTTGGATGATGACTCACTTTGCATATTAAACTGGAACATTTTAATTGAATTGCTAAATTATGATACTTCATGTGAAATATAATTGTTGAATGTATTATTTAAATTGTGTTTAACTTTGTTCCCTAGAGATTTGAGTTGAGGTGAGAGAGCCTCTGTGGTTACTGGTTTCATGATATTAACGAGTACATGTTTGGAGTTGATACATGGTACAGAGGGAACATACTAATAATGAACTGGTAATAACATCTTTTGAGAATATTTTGATACAGGCAAGTTCCATTCCTTGTCTTGTATGTAATGATCATGAATGGATGGTGGCAGCATTTCGTCTTCTACTATCTACTTTCTACGTCTACTTTCTACTCTTCTACTACTACTTATCTACACCTCTCCCTCCACCCCTCTCTCAACTCTCACTTTCAACTAATGACCATCCTCGCCCCTCCCACCTCTCTGCCTCTCACCCCAAGCCCTCACTAATTACTTCACTATTCATTTCTTTCCTTTCGTTTTCTCTTATACGTTTGTGGCAATGATTCTGTATTCTAGAGTTCTCTCTAGAGTTTCGGGTAGCTGATCCAGTTACGGCGCCTTGTAGTCTTAGCACCTAGGTAGTCGAATACCTAGGTTACAAGGTGTTGAACGAGAGAGGCCGCCTTAGGAACTCTGGAGGGGGCTCTAGAATAGTTAGCTAACTGGGGACGGGATAACGGACTAGAGAGAGCTGTTTCCCCCGGCCTCGTTAGTTAACTGGGGGGTGGAATAATGGACAAGATAGAGCTATTTCCCCCCACCCCCCGTTACACCGCGCCACAGAATTACGAGTCCTGCGCGCCATCCACCAGGCTACGTGGCCCCTAACGGGGCCACGTAGGGGACGTTATATAGACGTCCCCCGTTAGGGGACTTAAATAACAAACCAGTCTCATCTTAATTAGGTCTAACCTGGATATAACCAACCACACACGTCAGAGAGCTACAGTGATTCTGCAACACATTTTCGCTCAAGCAGCAGATAACGGAGCCAACTAGGAACGAAAATCTTACAGATCTGATCTTGTCAATGAAGAAATAATCAGGACACAAGGTTGTCAGATGCCACATAATCAAATGACAAGCTCAATAAAGTGCGAACTAACATCATTACTCGTAATAGGTCTTAACAAATAATTAAGCGAGACAAAACTATGCAAAACTAGACAAAAATACAAGTCACAGCTTCGTGTTATCTTTTGCAGATGGTACAAAAATCAGCATGAAGATCACTTCTCTTGAAGACATTGAAAAACTACAAGTTGATATTAATAAAGTTTTCGATTGAGCAGCAGAAAATAACCTGATGTTTAAGTGATAAATTCCAGGTACTTAGGTATAGTAAAAATGCAGACATTAAACAAATTACAGGGTACAAAACACAATCAAATCTGCCCATAGTAGGAAAGCAGCATGTACAAGATCTAAGAATAATGATGTCTGATGACTTGACGTTTAGGGAACATAACCAAGCAAATATAGCGTCAGATAGGAAATGATAGCATGGATTACAAGAACCTTCAAAACCAGAGATCCCATCACAGTGCTCATACTATTCAGGTCACCTGAGTACTGCTCGGTGCTCCCTTCACAGCAGGAGAGTTGCTGAAATTGAGGGAATACAGAGAACATATACGACAGCCGTAGATACGATAAAGCACCCAAACTATTGGAATAGACTCAAAGCTCTCAAAATGTACTCTCTAGAAAGGAGATGAAAGAGGTACCAAATAATATATACATGGAAGATAATGAAGGGCCAGATATCAAATTTACGCAGTAAAATGAGAACATACTGGAGTGGATATGGACGGAAATGCAGAATAGAGCCAATGAAGAGTAGAGTAGAGGTGCCATAGAGAAAAATCAGAGAAAAGATAAAATCAATACATCAGAGAAAGCTATATGAACTTTAGAGGTTTACAGTATCTGTAAACCTGTAAGGCTGTACAGTATCTTCCCAGCAAGTATAAGTAATATTGCCCGAACAAAAGTGGATATCATCAAGGAACCTAGTCGGTCAGGTGAAGTCACAGTGAGAGGTTGTGTTAACCGGAGCTCCTGAGTGTTGTTATATTATCATAGCAATATGGAAGTTGTAGTGAAGGACCTGGTGACTCTAGTGGGAGCCCTGAGGACAGAGTTGGACTCTCTGCGGGAGGAGGTGCGTCAGCTTAAAAAACAACGAGAAGTAACGAAGGAGGAGACCAGCAGTAAAGGGACCTCGTCTTGGAGAGTTGCGAAAGACAGGGGCCTTAAGAAGACTTTGATAAAGCCGCCTTCAAACGCCATAGCAACTTCAAATTCATTTGACGTTTTGGAGGATGAGTGCTGTGGAGAGACTGTGGATCGCGCAAAAGGGAAAGCAACGAAGAGAAAGGAAGCGCAGGCCCCTCAGAAAGTAAAGGAAGTACCTAAGCAAACATTAGTTGTGGGAGATTCCCAGATAAGGTAGACCAATGCATAAATGTTCGTAATAAGGCAAATCGGACACTTGGATTTATTAATCGCAGCGTTAGTAACAAGACACCTGGTGTGGTTCTCAAGCTATATCTTGCTCTAGTTAGGCCCCATTTAGATTATGCAGTTCAGTTTTGGTCGCCATATTATAGAATGGATATAAATTCACTTGAACGTGTCCAGCGTAGGATGACTAAGTTAATTCCCCAAATTAGAAATCTTTCATATGAAGAAAGATTAACAAAGCTTAAGTTGCATTCACTGGAAAGGCGAAGAGTTAGGGGTGACATGATAGAGGTTTACAAGTGGATGAATGGACATAACCGGGGGGATATTGGTAGGGTATTAAAAGTATCAACACAGGACAGAACACGAAACAATGGATATAAATTGGATAAGTTTAGATTTAGAAAAGACTTGGGTAAATACTGGTTCAGTAACAGGGTTGTTGATTTGTGGAACCAATTGCCGCGTAACATTGTGGAGGTGGGGTCCCTCGATTGTTTCAAGCACGGGTTGGACAAGTATATGAGTGGGATTGGGTGGTTATAGAATAGGAGCTGCCTCGTATGGGCCAATAGGCCTTCTGCAGTTACCTTTGTTCTTATGTTCTTATGTTCTTAAGGAAAAGCTGGACTTGTTTCTGCAACAATTGGCGGACCAACCGGGCTGTAGTGGATATGGGCATGCGGACCGCGGCAAGCAACAACCTGTTGGACCAAACTATCAAGTCAACCTTGGCCCCGGGCTTGTGGATTAAGAAAATAGGAAAATAATAATAATTATTATTATTATTAACTCCAAGAACTACATCTAGGTACAACCCAGGCAACCTATTGCTAGCTTAGCTTAGGTTTAAATTACCTTTTAATTTTTAAATCTCAGGCCTTTAATTTTCCTGCTTTGAGATTCAGGTATTAAAGTTGTGTTTTGTAGTAAATGTTTAGTTGGGGTGGGGACGTGTTGTGTAGATACAGGCGAGGTGTGTGAGGAGCGGCGGTGGCAGGTAGAGCGAGGCAGCCGCGTGTGGTGAGGGTAGGATAGGTCACTGGTTATGGTGTGAGGGGTGGGTTAACCTGGTGATGAGGGGGAGATGAGGGAGGCTGAGTGAGGGACGTGAGCAGCAGCGGAGAGGCTCATGTTTCTGGCCAGCCAGCGTACACGGACACCTGAGGCCCGCCCGCTCTACACCCTCACCTCGGGCTGGTTTTCTCCCTCCTTCCCTCCCTCACACCTCTTCCCTCACACCTTCTCCTTTCTTCCCGGCAGCCTCCTTGTCATGCCTCACTTCCTCCTTCCCTCCACCACCACCCCTCCCTGCCACACATCCCTCCCTCACATGTGTCGGGGAGGGAGGGAGATGATCCATGTGTTGGAGCAACACTCAGGAATGTGTGGTGGGGTTAAGCAAGAACTGTGGGAATCCGTGTGAGAGGCCCGACACTGTTCAACACGCTTCCGCCACACATATAGCACATGACTGGCCGACCTCTCGCAGTGTTCAAGACAGAACTTGACAGACATCTTCAAAGGATACCTGATTAACCAGGCTGTGACTCATACGTCCAACAGCCTGGTTGACCAGTCCAGCAACGAGGAGGCCTGATCGACGACCAGGCCGTGGGGTCGCTGAGCCCCGGAATCACCAAGGTAACCTCAAGGTAACCATCCTATCGTGATTAGTGTATAAAATCTATTGATCTATTGTTTTGGTATCTGATCTATTTCTCCGTGTTTCAGAGAGGAATATAATGTTGGGATGTAATATTAGCTTTTTAGTTTAACGTCAACACCCGTTACGTCAAGAACAACATTGTTAAACTATTTGGGTTAACTGACTGATCTTAAGAGTTTAGTTTGGCGCTAATGAGACAACGCCAAGGTGGCCTGCAGGTGTGTGGCTTAACCTTGGTGGCCTGCGGGTGTGTGGCTTAACCTGGGTGACCTGCGGGTGTGTGGCTTAACCTTGGTGGCCTGCGGGTGTGTGGCTTAACCTGGGTGACCTGCGGGTGTGTGGCTTAACCTTGGTGGCCTGCGGGTGTGTGGCTTAAACTGGGTGACCTGCGGGTGTGTGGCTTAACCTGGGTGACCTCTCCCCAGCCCGGCCTCGTGGCTTGGCTCCCCCCCCTCACCTGGTATCAGCCCCCCTCACCAAAACAAACAAACACACACACACACACACACACACACACACACACACACACACACACACACACACACACACACACACACACACACACACACACACACGAGGCCAGTAACGCGGCCACGCCTCCACGCCACACTACGGGAGCATTAACATAACGTAATAGAAGTAGGACCCCTTGATTGTTTCAAGCGTAGCTTAGACATTATATATGAATGAGATTGGGTGGTTATAAATAGGAGCTGCCTCGTATGGGCCAACAGGCCTTCTGCAGTTACCTTTATTCTTATGCTGTTATATAACCACTATACCTATGTCATTTGTGGTATACTCCACTCCCTCATGTAGTAATTATAATAATACTATTATAATTACAAAAAATGTTGTATCAGGTTTGATTATAAATTTAATAATAATTCATTGTGTCGGGGGACAGGAAGCCAGAGTGTATTGATATACGTTAGGCTTATATCGACGTTCCTTCCCAGGGTCGAATTACTGACCCAGGATGCAACTTGAGTATCTTACTGCTGGGTGAACATGGGCATTAGGTGAAAAGGAAATGTGCCCAACCATTTCTGTCCCGCCCGGGATTCGAACTCTGAATTCTAGATTGTGTGTGGAGAAGGAACCGGACTGTACCGCCAGGACCCTCCAGCTGGTGTTAATGTCGGGGTCTTCCTCGTTAACCATTCTCTAGTTTCATGCAATAAGTATCTCGTTTGCTAAATTTTTTTTTTTTTTTTTTTTTTTGAGATATATACAAGAGTTGTTACATTCTTGTACAGCCACTAGTACGCGTAGCGTTTCGGGCAGGTCCCTGGAATACGATCCCCTGCCGCGAAGAATCGTTTTTCATCCAAGTACACATTTTACTGTTGCGTTAAACAGAGGCTACAGTTAAGGAATTGCGCCCAGTAAATCCTCCCCGGCCAGGATACGAACCCATGACATAGCGCTCGTGGAACGCCAGGCGAGTGTCTTACCACTACACCACGGAGACTGTAAATTACTCAATTACTTTGAGGTTTACAATTGTGTGTAGAGTTAGCGTAAACTCCTTCATGTAACCCATGTGTTGTAACGGGGGGTGGGGGAAATGGCTCTCTCAGTATATATTGGGAAACCTACTAGCTAACTCCGCCCACAAGTAGATAGCCTCAGGCACTCTACCAAGCCACACCTAGACGTCGGTATGTTGGACGGACCTACCCGGCTACAATTATCAGATTAGCGGAAGCAAGGTGAAATTCGCATGGCTGACCTCAGGTCAACTTGAGGTCATTAACGCTTAGAGGTGTGAGTTTCAGGCCGACAAACTGGCGCCTCTCAAATCCTTGTCTCTGACTCATGTATCTCTATGTATGTATTAAATAAAACTAAACCAAACACCTTTACGGTGCTACAGTGTTAGTGTAAACTCCTTCATGTAACCCATGTGTTAGTGTAAACCCCTTCGTGTAACCCATGTGTTAGTGTAAACCCCTTCATGTAACCCATGTATTAGTGTAAACTCCTTCATGTAACCCATGTGTTAGTGTAAATCCCTTCATGTAACCCATGTGTTAGCGTAAACCCCTTCATGTAACCCATGTGTTAGTGTAAACCCCTTCGTGTAACCCATGTGTTAGTGTAAACCCCTTCATGTAACCCATGTATTAGTGTAAACTCCTTCATGTAACCCATGTGTTAGTGTAAATCCCTTCATGTAACCCATGTGTTAGCGTAAACCCCTTCATGTAACCCATGTGTTAGTGTAAACCCCTTCATGTAACCCATGTGTTAGTGTAAACCCCTTCATGTAACCCATGTATTAGTGTAAACTCCTTCATGTAACCCATGTGTTAGTGTAAATCCCTTCATGTAACCCATGTGTTAGCGTAAACCCCTTCATGTAACCCATGTGTTAGTGTAAACCCCTTCATGTAACCCATGTGTTAGTGTAAACTCCTTCATGTAACCCATGTGTTAGTGTACACCCCTTCGTGTAACCCATGTGTTAGTGTAAACCCCCTTCATGTAAACCCTCCTTCATGTAACCCATGTGTTAGCGTAAACCTCTTCATGTAACCCATGTGTTAGTGTAAATCCCTTCATGTAACCCATGTGTTAGTGTAAACCCCTTCATGTAAACCCTCCTTCATGTAACCCATGTGTTAGCGTAAAACACTTCATGTAACCCATGTGTTAGTGTAAACCACTTCATGTAACCCATGTGTTAGTGTTAACACCTTCATGTAACCCAAATGTTAGTGTAAACCACTTCATGTAACCCATTTGTTAGTGTTAACACCTTCATGTAACCCATGTGTTAGTGTAAACCACTTCATGTAACCCATGTGTTAGTGTAAACCCCTTCATGTAACCCATGTGTTAGTGTAAACCCCATCATGTAACCCATGTGTTAGTGTTAACACCTTCATGTAACCCATGTGTTAGTATAAACCCCTTCATGTAACCCATATGTTAGTATAAACTCCTTCATGTAATCCATGTGTTAGTGTAAACCCCATCATGTAACCCATGTGTTAGTATAAACTCCTTCATGTAACCCATGTGTTAGTGTAAACTCCATCGTGTAACCCATGTGCTAGTGTAAACTCCTTCATGTAACCCATGTGTTAGCGTAAACCTCTTCATGTAACCCATGTGTTAGTGTAAATCCCTTCATGTAACCCATGTGTTAGTGTAAACCCCTTCATGTAAACCCTCCTTCATGTAACCCATGTGTTAGCGTAAAACACTTCATGTAACCCATGTGTTAGTGTAAACCACTTCATGTAACCCATGTGTTAGTGTTAACACCTTCATGTAACCCAAATGTTAGTGTAAACCACTTCATGTAACCCATTTGTTAGTGTTAACACCTTCATGTAACCCATGTGTTAGTGTAAACCACTTCATGTAACCCATGTGTTAGTGTAAACCCCTTCATGTAACCCATGTGTTAGTGTAAACCCCATCATGTAACCCATGTGTTAGTGTTAACACCTTCATGTAACCCATGTGTTAGTATAAACCCCTTCATGTAACCCATATGTTAGTATAAACTCCTTCATGTAATCCATGTGTTAGTGTAAACCCCATCATGTAACCCATGTGTTAGTATAAACTCCTTCATGTAACCCATGTGTTAGTGTAAACTCCTTCGTGTAACCCATGTGCTAGTGTAAACTCCTTCATGTAACCCATGTGTTAGTGTAAACCCCTTCATGTAACCCATGTGTTAGTGTAAACTCCTTCGTGTAACCCATGTGCTAGTGTAAACTCCTTCGTGTAACCCATGTGCTAGTGTAAACTCCTTCATGTAACCCATGTGTTAGTGTAAACCCCTTCATGTAACCCATACAATGTTTGTACAAGTTATCAGTTTACGCTGAACAAGTTGCCTGTGATCTCGGAGTTATTTGTCTCTTCACTTTGAACAATGATTCTGTGTCGACTATTGATAATGGGATTTAGAACCTTGTATAAGGTAACCACCCTTCAGTGAGGTGAGCTCCAGCTCCTGGGCTCCTTTCCCGTTTATTAGATTTAGGAAAGACTCGGGTAAATACTTGTTTTAGTAACAGGGTTGTTGATTTGTGGAACCAATTGCCGCGTAACGTGGTGGAGGTGGTGTCCCTCGATTGTTTCAAGCGTGGGTTGGACAAGTATATGAGTGGGATTGGGTGGTTATAGAATAGGAGCTGCCTCGTATGGGCCAATAGGCCTTCTACAGTTACCTTTGTTCTTATGTTCTTATTTCTCTCGCCTCTGAAGCGACGTTTCTTCCATACCTTGAGGTTACCTTGAGGTGCTTCCGGGGCTTAGCGTCCCCGCGGCCCGGTCGTCGACCAGGCCTCCATGTTTGCAATTTTTCAAGTGGGGCGCCATGTCGAAACGGAATATTCCAGTGAGTCTTATATAAGATGTTTTCATCATCCAGAATGCTCTTGTGTCTAGACTGAGTGTGACTCTATAATCTTGTCTGGAGATTATCGGGATGTTTGCCAGTTTAGCCATATGCTGTCTATGTTATTGTGTTCATGTGGGTTTTTGCCTTAAATGAGTTGGTAAGTTGGGCCTTATATATATAGGGACTTTATTCTGATTTCTAAAGACAGTTTGATGTTGGCAACTGGTGATGGTAAACGTTTGATGTGGGCTTGGGAGAGAGAGAGAGGGGGGGGGAGAGAAGGAGAGAGGTAGAGAGAAATGGGAGAGAGAGAGAGAGAGAGAGAGAGAGAGAGAGAGAGAGAGAGAGAGAGAGAGAGAGAGAGAGAGAGAGAGAGAGAGAGAGAGAGAGAGAGATAGAAAGGGAGAGAGAGATAGAGAGAGAGAGAGATAGAGAGAGATAGAAAGGGAGAGAGAGAAAGGGGGGGAGAGAGATAGAGAGAAAGGGGGGGAGAGAGATAGAGAGAAAGGGAGAGAGAGAGATAGAGAGAAAGGGAGAGAGAGAGATAGAGAGAAAGGGAGAGAGAGAGAGAGAGAGAGAGAGAGAGAGAGAGAGAGAGAGAGAGAGAGAGAGAGAGGGGGGGGGGGGCTTAGTGTGACATCAACCTATATGCGCGCGTGAGTGTGTTTTTTAGTGGTGTAAGAAGCCACTTGGGGCCCAGCTTAAGTTACTACAGTTTGAGGTTAGTATGAGGACTTGTGTTGGGTGAAGGACGAGTGTTACCGGGCGACCTTGGCCACTCTTACCTCTCCTCTGCCACCCGAGGCTGTGTGTGTGTGTGCCTCCAGCCCGCTGGAGCGTCTGCCTTCTCTCTCCTCTCCCTCCACGCTCAACATTTCACTCCCTCGCTAAAGTTAAGTTAAGTCTAAGGAGTCATGTCCTGACCCCTTCCAAGTGCTATATAGTCGTTACGGCTTGGCGCTTTCTCCTGTTAATTCCCTCCCTCGCAACCCCCGCCTCTATTTTGTTTTGCATTAACTAAGACTTGGGTTCAAAGGGGCTATTGAAGTGTGTCTCACTCTCTTCCCCGCCCACCCCGCCTCTCAACTGTCAATCAACTGGTGTACAGATTCCTGAGTTTACTGGGCTCTGTACACTATCCTACTGTGTGTGTGTGTGTACTCATCTAGTTGTGCTTGCGGGGGTTGAGTTCTGGCTCTCTGGTCCCGCCTCTCGACTGTCAATCAACTGGTGTACAGACGCCTGAGCCTACTGGGCTCTATCATATCTACATTTGAAACTGTGTATGGAGTCAGCCTCCACCACATCACTGCCTAACGCATTCCATCTGTTAACTACTCTGACACTGAAAAAACTCTTTCTGACGTCTCTGTGACTCATTTGGGTACTTAGTTTCCACCTGTGTCCCCTTGTTCGTGTACCACCCGTGTTAAACAGTTTATCTGCCCTGTCAGTTCCTCTGAGAATTTTGTAGGTAGTGGTCATGTCTCCCCTTACTCTTCTGTGTGCGTGCGTTCGTGCGTGTGAGAGTGAGAACGCGTGTGTGTCCGGTGTTAGGGAAGTTTCCCCACAGAGGTACAGACGGGCAGGTCCTGCCACCACCAGCCTCGTCGCCGGCCCGCCCGGCCTCGTCGCCGGCCCGCCCGGCCTCGTCGCCGGCCCGCCCACCCTCGTCGCCGGCCCGCCCACCCTCGTCGCCGGCCCGCCCACCCTCGTCGTCTCAAGCCTCTACCTTATAATATGTGTATCGTCAGTAAGGGTATTGATATGGTGGGACGAGGATAGGTGGAGGAGTGTGGCATTACAGGCTCTGAGCCTGATCCTGGCCTCGTTATCACACAGGAAACACAAGATTAGTATAAGTGGAGTAAAGTCAGGGTTGGGGCACAGTTGCAAGTGGAGGACCCCGCTCCTAACACCGTCTTATTCAGCATTTTCTGTGGGTGGGTCCTCTGGTAGGTTAGGAACAGGGCACTTTAGCACGGTCGTTTCTTGACGTTGGGGACGCTGGAGAGAGCGGCCTGGGAGGCAAGTGCAGGAGTGGTGGGAGTTGGGTATTAATAGGAGCTGTCTTGCTTGTGTACAGTGCTCACTGTGGGTACAGTGCTCACTGTGGGTACGGTGCTCACTGTGGGTACGGTGTTCACCGTGACTGGGTACAGTGCTCACTGTGGGTACGGTGCTCACTATGACTGGGTACGGTGCTCACTGTGGGTACGATGTTCACCGTGACTGGGTACAGTGCTCACTGTGGGTACGGTGCTCACTATGACTGGGTACGGTGCTCACTGTGGGTACGGTGTTCACTGTGACTGGGTACAGTGCTCACTGTGACCGGGTACGGTGTTCACTGTGACTGGGTACGGTGTTCACTGTGACTGGGTACAGTGCTCACTGCGACTGGGTACAGTGCTCACTGCGACTGGGTACAGTGCTCACTGCGACTGGGTACAGTGCTCACTGTGACGGTACAGTCTTGACAAACACCCAACATTGGGCTTAAGGTGCCAATGTTGTTGTACTCCGTGGGACAAGTGGGTGGTGTAATGCGTTCACAGCACGCACTCCTAAACTGTCCGCCATCTTGTTTTATCATTAGTGGGCACGCACGGCCGCACGTGCGGAAGCTCACAGACACGTGCACAGCCGTTTATACGCAGACACGTGCACAGCCGTTCAGACACAGACACTTATTCGGTTGAGAGGCGGGACCAAAGAGCCAGAGCTCAACCCCCGCAAGCACAACTAGGTGAGTACAGCGCTGTATCTGGTGTGGGCTTGAACAATTGGGTCTTCGCTTCATGTGGGGTCCTCGTGGCTGAGTGGACATCGCTCGGGGGGGGGGGGTCGTAGTCCAAAGGGCTCTGGTTCGATCCCCAGCAGAGGCAGAAACAAAATGGGCAGAGTTTTTTCATCCTGATGCCCTTGTTCACCTAGCAGGAAATAGGTACCTGGGAATTAGACAACTGCTTCCTGGGGATGTGTGTGTGTGTGTGTGTGTGTGTAAGAAATATATGTAGAAAAAAGTGGATTAGAAAGGCGGGGTCCAAGAGCTAATACCTGGATTCTGCAGATACAGATAGTAAATACAGGCAGGCAGGCGCGCGCACGCACATATGAGGGAAGGCATGCAGACGCACGCCCGTAGAGCTACGCAACTACCACTCCTCTCATATATGGTCCTTACTGTGAGAGAGAGAGAGAGAGAGAGAGAGAGAGAGAGAGAGAGAGAGAGAGAGAGAGAGAGAGAGAGAGAGAGAGAGAGGGAGAGGGGGGGGGGAGGGGGACACAGTCAGGCGGCATAAATAGTCAAGATATTGAAGAAAGTGGGTACAGGGAGGGGGGGGGGTGATTGACCCGGGGTCTTGTACATTGTCTCAACATTATTTTTTATTACAAAGATTTACCTTTTGCTACATTTTTACTCTTCCTCCATCTCTCCTCCTCCAATTCCTGACCTCTATACCCCCCCCCCTTCCTCCACTGTTGTTTCTCTCGTCTCTTATTTACATTCAATTTCTTTCATTATTATGCACCCCATACCCATCCTGTGGGCGGTGGTGGAATGGGTTACAGAGGCACATAATGGGTTCAGTAACTGAACCCCATAGTTCGTTTAGCTAAACAAGTGTCAATCTTTTGAAGCTAGGTATACAATTGTTAATGTTACATATATACAAGGGGGTACATATTCAGTCATTTACACAAATACATATGCACATCAATAATCTTTTTATATGACGAAGTGATTCAACAATAGCCTCACAATAGTGACTATAGAAGGCACTTTACATGTATAAATTTAAAAAAAAAATTAAATTTTGCCCCGAGGGGCGAGTTTATTGGGCAGCGCCACTCATCCTGTGAGTGGACACACCGCCATAGCAGCATGTACAACACTCCCCAATAGGAAGAAAACCCGCTGGGTTGTTCATCCTGTCACTTGTGTATGGTGAGTGACACAGTTACTAGTCTTGCTCCACACTCAGCCAACTGGGCGGCAGGTTTACAGTCACGTGCAGACTGCACCTACAGTAAGCAAATGTTGGATACTTGGCTAAGATCCCCGGCATATCTGGTCTGTCAACTGGTAAAATAAAGGTTGGTGTTAAGTTACTCAACGCCTTACCCCAGCACCTCCCTCCCGCCCTCTTAAGAGTTACATCACCTCCGTTTGTCCTCTTAATCCGCTGCAAGAAAGTGGGTCGAGAGTGAAACCGTAATAAAGAGTAAAAACAGAAAGGTTAAAGTGAATACATTGGAAACGGTGAGTCGTGCGGTGAAAGATGGTCACTCTAAGAGGGAATTTGGTGAGTAAAGTGGGTCAGGCACCTTCCTTAGTGATGGGTGTCAACATGACACCTTGCTTAGTGATGGGTGTCAACACGACACCTTGCTTAGTGATGGGTGTCAACACGACACCTTGCTTAGTGATGGGTGTCAACACGACACCTTGCTTAGTGATGGGTGTCAACACGACACCTTCCTTAGTGATGGGTGTCAACACGGCACCTTCCTTAGTGATGGGTGTCAACACGACACCTTCCTTAGTGATGGGTGTCAACACGGCACGTTGCTTAGTGATGGGTGTCAACACGACACCTTGCTTAGTGATGGGTGTCAACACGGCACCTTCCTTAGTGATGGGTGTCAACACGACACCTTGCTTAGTGATGGGTGTCAACACGACACCTTCCTTAGTGATGGGTGTCAACACGGCACCTTCCTTAGTGATGGGTGTCAACACGACACCTTCCTTAGTGATGGGTGTCAACACGGCACCTTGCTTAGTGATGGGTGTCAACACGACACCTTGCTTAGTGATGGGTGTCAACACGGCACCTTCCTTAGTGATGGGTGTCAACACGGCACCTTCCTTAGTGATGGGTGTCAACACGGCACCTTGCTTAGTGATGGGTGTCAACACGACACCTTCCTTAGTGATGGGTGTCAACACGACACCTTCCTTAGTGATGGGTGTCAACACGACACCTTCCTTAGTGATGGGTGTCAACACGACACCTTGCTTAGTGATGGGTGTCAACACGACACCTTCCTTAGTGATGGGTGTCAACACGACACCTTGCTTAGTGATGGGTGTCAACACGACACCTTGCTTAGTGATGGGTGTCAACACGACACCTTGTTAGTGATGGGTGTCAACACGACACCTTCCTTAGTGATGGGTGTCAACACGGCACCTTCCTTAGTGATGGGTGTCAACACGGCACCTTCCTTAGTGATGGGTGTCAACACGGCACCTTCCTTAGTGATGGGTGTCAACACGACACCTTCCTTAGGGATGGGTGTCAACACGACACCTTCCTTAGTGATGGGCGCATCATCTTAGGAGATATAAAGCCACAAGTGAAGGTGCCTACCAAATGTAATGTGATGACAAATGGTGAATTATTCACACACAGAGTGATGTATTCACCTAGTTGTGCTTGCGGTGGTTGAGCTCTGCTCTTCCGACCCGCCTCTCAACTGTCAGTCAATCGGTGGCGGGGTTTGGAGGAGTGACTTGGAAGCCTTGGTGACGTAGCTCACTGTGCTGGACAACCAACACTGTCGTTCACCATCCGCCTCTAGGTATAGGTGACATTGTCATAAGGTTCTCTCTCTCTCTCTCTTGCCTTCATTTCCGGTTAAATCTTTATAAAATGGGGTCATGCGTGTGTACGTGTTTGTTTGTGTACTGTTCCTGCTTTCTTGCCTCCTTGCTTCCCTGTCTGCTTGCTTCCATGTCTGCCTGTCTACTTCTCTGCTTCCATAAATGTCTGATCATGTTGGGTGTGCTGTCGCTTGACACGTGCAGCTGTCCTGACACAAGTTGCATGCAGTTTTTGGTCATGAAAGATATAGCCGTTTCAGACGACAAACACGAGATCTTTCACACTTCAGCTTGCATGTGTGGTATGAAGACCTGCAGACAATACCCATACGCACCCACATATATGCCGCCACCCCACCACTGTCTGCACCAGTAGTTATCTTGAGGTTATCTTGAGATGATTTCGAGGCTTTTTAGTGTCCCCGCGGCCCGGTCCTCGACCAGGCCTCCACCCCCAGGAAGCAGCCCGTGACAGCTGACTAACACCCAGGCCTGCTGGGTGTTATGCAATAGACTGCTGCAATAGACACCAGGTTCCATTCTCAAGAACACGCGTTAATCTGGGGTCGGTTCCGAAACTTCTTCGGGACCGGCCAAGGGCCAGGCTGGTCGTGTAAAAACTGATCTAAAAGGCTGTTGCTTGGAGCGGCCCGTAGGCCCACGTATCCATTAGAACACGGTTGGTCCGACACCTCTTGCTGGGACTTGTCTAATTGTCTCTTGAACATGTCCGCTTTTGTTTTGGCCTATCACAAGATGGTATGGGGTTGTCTGCGGCATTATGGTTCTCCTGGTTCAAGGGTCCTGTGGCGAGAAGAGGCCGGCGGTTCTAAGCCAACCAAACACATCGTTGCCAGTTGCATCTAAGGTGATTACCTCCGTCACCAGCCACACCTCACACACTTTTTGCTCCTCCTCCCCTCCCCCCCCTCCCCCACACTCCTTCCCTTTACTGCAAATTCAATTGAAAATAAATTGGAATGGTTACTAGTTTTTAAATTATTTAGTTTACGTTCCAAGTACATTATTCATTTATACAAACGCTATTACTACCACTACTAATGATGAGTAATATTAGGATTTTTTTTTCTTCAGTTGTCATGTTGAGTTTGATGTGTGAAGTTGTCAGTTGTATACCAAAAATGGCAGGATCGTTCAGGGAGCTGATAGTTAGTGTACTACTGATTACATTAAACAGGGGACACTTCTAGTTGTATACATGTATTTAGAATGTTACATTTGATACCAGATAAGAGTTGTTTACATAGACAATGTTAAAGGTGAGAGATAGTGGTGCAGGTGTATGTGTTGCCCTCACAACACCCCACAAGTGTGGTGTGAGTGTAGACATGTCCCCCTCCTGCCCCCACACACCCACTATGAGGCTGGCTGTAACCTATCCACCGCTGCCCACTGGATGGGGGGCGGTGTGCAGGACAAACATATCAATTGTGACATTAGCTCTCCACATATGTCAGTTGCTTAATTTAGAACCTGTACTTGAGGTCGATCTCGAACCCATTGTTGATGTGACGACTTATACTGAATTTTGTAACTAGCTCATCAAGATTGTAACTTGCTTAGCTAAATGAATTGTGGGGTTCAGTCCCTGAGCCCATTATGTGCCTCTGTAACACTTTCCACTACCGCCCACAAGATGGGTATGGGGTGCATAATGAACTAAACTAAACTAGCTTACCCTTAAACGTAAGAAAAGATATGTTTGGATTTCAAGTGATCCTCAATTTAACTGCCGAGCCTACATGTTTTGTTTTAGGCCTAATTAATTGCCGGGTCAAATGGCAATCAGTACTCTTTAGTCTTTTAAAACAGACTATAATGCGTTGACAATGTTTCGCTATAAAACATATGTATCACCTAAAAAAAATAGCTTTCTGAACTTATTTTAATACAAACTAAAAGTTAAGCTTCACGCCTTTTAAGGCATAAATACTGGGAATATTCGTCAGAAGTTTGATTGGTTGATTGATGGGAGGGAGGAAGCTGCAAGACTGACAGGTGAGTGACAAGTGTCACCAGAGCAGGGCTTCCGTCACTGAGACAAGGTGAAGGCTTACCCTGTCACGCCCTGCCAAACAACCTCTTCATATCGATCGATTGATTGATTGTTGACGCCGGAAGCGGCTAGTTTATTGTGCACTTCATGCTCATCATGTGAGCCGTAGCGCAAAAATGATTACAGAGAGCACAAAAGGTCCTTATCAAATCTCAACGGAGATTAATACATTAACAATTACCTCTATTCTGCACATCGTATAATTATAATGTAAGCTAGTTACAGACACTTCCATTTCAATAGCTATGTATTTACAGTTAATTATTATACATTAATAGTAGTTATGTATGAGTAATACATAACTGTTATAACTATGGAGGTACTACAAGGTCATAGGAAAGCTGCTGGTAATTATTGATAGCCTTCATTGCATGAGCTTAAGGAATATGGCTTCTTCCTTAATGTCATATGTTATTTATCTACTGGCAGCGAAACGTGGAGACAGTGCAAGGATTTCAAGTATTTTATCCTTAGTAATAAGATGGTTTGCCATTTCATGCAGCGTGAGTTTATATTCATCTCTAAATGGTTACATTTGATCACAGTCTTAAGATGTAATGATCTTGTGTGTGTGTCTCTGTCCTCACACTTTACTGCATCTTGATCCCTATACAAGCCAGACTACCAGAGACACCTGTAGCCAAGTCTTACTCCAGCTGTGACAACATCACAGGCTCCTACTTTTGTTACTTGTCACATGCACATGTTTTGTTTCACACAATTAACTGTGGTGAACAATGGACCTGCTCGTTCCAGTTTGTTCTGTTTTGCTTCAAATTCATCTGAGAGTTCTTATCTAATGACACTTTTAAGGGACTTATTTGATTATTGAAGGTTCAGTTCAACATTGTCTTGATTTACTGCAGTCTTAGCAAAGGCGTCAACTTTATCATGTTCCTGCAGGCCAATGTGAGAGTGGACCACAATTGTGCACCTGTCAGCCTGATGAACAATAACAGCACTTCCTGCCCTGTGTATTGAGTGCTCCGTCACAGTATATGGTCTATGTGGTGATGATTTTAGTTTGTATATTGTGAATGTGTTTCAGGGTGCTTAATTTACCAGCAAGCTGAACATGAGGGTTGTTTGTGATGAGTTTCTTGGTGGGGTATGCAGACGTCAGGGTGTCAAAAGGTACTATCTGCCAGGGTGGAAGGAAGTGCTGTAATCTTTCATCTGTATATATATATCTCGTACAGTCCCGTCATTTTTAATATGAGTAACTGTTCTTTGAATCCATTTAGACTCACTAGTTCCATTGCATATGTGGTGTAACATTTCAATTGATACAATGTTGCTTTTCTTATGACGTAGAAGCTTTACCCTCATCATAAGATTGATTTCAAGTATTATATCTAGAATGCTGGGTTGTTTCCGCATAGTGAAAACTTTTGGTGGTTATTGGACAGCCAAGTATAATGTTGAGGGCTTCCTTTTGCATTTTTTCCTGTCTTATCAATATTTTTGCCATTATACAGGACTAAAACTGGTGCATGATAGTCTATCAGGGACCTTACACATGCTAAGTATATAATTCTTGCTATTGTAATATTAACACTGTATTTTATGGCTGTATTTTATCTACAGTTGTGAGAGCCTTGAGTGTGTGTGTACATTGTTGTAACTTGTGTACGGCAGTTGAGGTAGACGGAACTGAGACAACAAGGTGTCTGTAAGAGGAGACATGGTCTAGAGGTACGTTATTACTCTTTTGTGTTTGTGTTGACACCTGGTGGTGGCCCTCGTGGCCCTGGCTGGGGGCACCGGACACCATCTGGCTAGTTACACTCATATGACTACACTTGACCTGATCTCTAGTGTAGTTCACGTTAGTCAATTATTATGCACCCTATACCCATCCCGTGACCGGTTATCTTGAGATCTTGAGATGATTTCGGGGCTTAGCGCCCCCGCGGCCCAGACCTCAACCAGGCCTCCGTTTTGTTACACATGCATGCATGTTACACATTACATGCATTCCACCCGTTAACTACTCTGACAATGAAAAAGTTCTTTCTAACGTCTCTGTGGCTCATTTGGGTACTCAGTTTTAACCTGTGTCCCCTTGTTCGCGTCCCACCAGTGTACATGTGTGTGTGTGTGTGTGTGTGAGAGCTCAGGTGCCCCTCATATCTAACACACCTTCCCAGCCTTCTGCTGCAGAAATAGCGAGCACAACATGTGACAGACTATGGGGGAAGTCGTGGGTTATCGCTGAGAGCTGCTGATGTTGTTTTTAGATTCAATTCCTAGGAACCAAATTTCCCTTTAGCACGGGCTATAGTGAGCCCGTAATGGTCTGAGAGTTGATTGATTGGTGAAGATTAAGCCACCCAAGAGGTAGCACGGGCATGAATAGCCCGTAATTCTCAGAGCTCGATGTTGTTGTTTTAGATTCAGCTACTCAGAACAAAAAGTTCCAGTAGCACGGGCTATGGTGAGCCCGTAAGTCTGAGAGCTCGATTGTTATTACTTAATAAGTGCAAGTGGTTTAGGTGAGGAGACGCGCGAGGCCACAGTGTGGGAGTTCAGGGACGGGGAGGGTTGAGATTCCTGTTGGTCAAGTTATCTTCCCTGCTGCTGCTGGTGCTGGTGTCGCCCCTCACCCTCGTCTCTCCCGCCCTTCAACAGTGATTGACATGAATATGCAACTTGTAAGACGCCGCGGGAGTGTCACAAAACATATATTTCTGCATTTAGGTTTGATCGGCCGTGAGAACTTTATGATGAGAGGTGTGGCGTGTGACGGGAGTGTTGGTGGTACAGGTAGTTGTGGCCTAGTTCACACCCGCGACCACACGAGGCGTGTGAGGACGGATGCTCCGTCCCTGAGCGGAGGACGGGGCGGAGAAACCCCACAGTGGTGAGAGATGGCCTGCAGGCTCCACCAGTCTTGGGGCCCACATAAGGAGTGTTCTATAATGAGTTATAAAACACCGGGGAGGTTAATTACCTGAGAAGCGCATGTGGGGGTGTACTGGCCTAGTTAGGCTTGTTTTGCCTGCATCATCATCATTCTCCATCATTACCCTTCATGCTCTCACATTAATTAGTCCAGGAATCTGGTAGTGAATACCACTGACTTCAATTAATGCTGCCCCCATAGTAAGGTCTGCCGGTGGGAGGTGTGACCTCTCCAGCGACCAAGAACTAGAGCCTGGCCAGGCCGTCTTCCTGTTGAGTGCTTACAGTAACCACGTCCACCGTCGTACATATATTGACCTTGTGGACAATTAATATGTAAAATTTGGTACTATTGAATTTTGGACTAAATGGAAAAGGTTTTATATTTATGTTCCTAATAAAACCTAATCGACCTAGGCCTGATATACCGACTCTGATGGATAATATAGTACATATATATATATATATGCTATACTAGGCCTAGGGATATTTTGATTTTTTTTTAGCTTTATTTGTGCAGAACTGTATTGGATAGTGCCAAATTCGTTTATGTAATTGTCCCTTCTGTCTATATATGTACAAACCGTACTCTCTCAACAGGAGAATGTGTTGGTCAGGCGTTCTGGACTTGTACTCCCAGCTCTGGTAGTGTGGATATGTCAGCCTGTCTTGAGGCCTCTTACGGACTAATATACAAAAATATTAAGCGATAGGAGAAAGCAGATTGTGATGAGAGGTGGTGTTCTCTGAGGGTATCCCTGCAGGTGGCACCGGAAGTGATTGTTCACCAGCGGGGGGGGGGGGGGTGTTGCAAGGAAGCAGTGGACAAAACCCGGCGTCCAGGCCGGCGTCCAGGCCGGCGTCCAGGCCGGCGTCCAGGCCGGCGTCCAGGTCGGCGTCCAGGCCGGCGTCCAGGCCGGCGTCCAGGCCGGCGTCCAGGCCAGCGTCCAGGCCAGCGTCCAGGCCGGCGTCCAGGCCGGCGTCCAGGCCGGCGTCCAGGCCAGCGTCCAGGCCAGCGTCCAGGCCAGCGTCCAGGCCGGCGTGCCCAGGTGATGCAGGCCAGTGTGCCCCCGGGGGAAGTATACGCCAACATCACCACCTTAACCCTCCTGGAGTTACTCATCTGTGAATGACTCCACTACACAGTACTGATGATCCTCGTGTGTGTGTGTATACTACAGCAGCCAATATAAATGAAGGCGGGCATAATTATGACTTGGGTGAGTAGTTACATGATCATTGGAGGTATATATGGACGGTGGTGGCTTCTTATCTTGAGGTTATCTGGAGATGATTTCGTGGCCTAGCCTCCCCGCGGCCCGGTCCTCGACCAGGTCTCCTTTTTGTTACACAACGCCAGGAAAGCAGCCCGTAGTAGCTGTCTAACTCTCAGATTTGCATACTGGTGAACAGGTACATCAGGGTGAAAGAAACTCTGCCTATTTATTTCCGCCTCCGCCGGGGATCGAACCCGGGACCTTAGGACTACGAATCCTAAGCGCTGTCCACTTAGCCGTCAAGTCCCACCCCCCAGGCTTTGTCATTCATAAATTGTATTTCCATCTGACTTTTAAAGTATATGAAGAATGTTTTATATGAGGGACAATGGCGTGGTAAAGCGTGAGGCAGCAGACACTTGGTGTCCGTATGGCAGATGTTTGGTGGGGTGAGCGGGCGGTGGCGGTGTCCCCCGCGCTACACAGTATTCTCTCTCACTTCTTGGAAGGTGACGACCATGTTGGCGCCCTCGGACCTGGAGGGACCAGGTCAACCAAGGTTGGCCGACGTGAAGGGCGTCTGGTCACCAGTGGTCACCACCCTTCATGGACGCTGGTTGTCAACATAGCACTTATTATGCACCTGATGTCTCTCACCACGTTAGGCTTTTGTATTTTATTTGATTTGATTTTTTTTATTTTGTTTATTTTTTGTTTATTATATATACAAGAGTTGTTACATTCTTGTACAGCCACCAGCACGCATAGCGTTTCGGGCAGGTCCTTAATCCCAATAATCCCAATATTCCCAGTCATTATATCCCCTGGATATAATGACTGGAATACGACCCACCAAATCGTTTAACAACTAGGTATTTATTTTATTGTTGTTTAAGGGGCCCAAGAGATTAGTTTACTAAAAGTTGTTCAATGTCAACCAATATTTTATGACTAGTTGTATAGGAAAAGGGCTGCAGTTGTTCCAAGTTTCAGTACTGCAGCCTAAATAGAAAGAGAGATTTATATTTTTTGTTTTTTTCAATGAATATTACACATTTTCAAGTGTGTATGTACAACCACACGTTTCAGATATAAACATTCTGACACTTTTCTGCCACATTTGCATACAATAAAGGATCTGTAGTCAGGGATTTTCCAAAACATGTTTAGTCTTCCTAATACAATAGTCAAAATTCCCCCCCCCCAAAAAAAAAAAATATATGCAAATGTAACATGTTTATTGCTATTATAAAATCAATAAATGAACTTAGGAAAAAAAACAATGACTACAGATTTTAAAGACATACTTTCTTCATATAAGGTGTAAGTTTCATGTAAATTGAATAAAAAATGAAAGTTATATGAACGTTTATGTTACGTGACATAATTAAGTAAAAAATAAAGTCTAAGGTGCTGCCATCTGTGGCTGAGGTTGACATCAACCAATTTCCTGGCCCCCTTGGCACCCTTACAGATAAGTTTACGTGCCGTCAGGTGTATAAGTTTCATGCAAATCGTCCAATAAAGAAATAAGAAAAAATTGAAAAAAGAAAAAAAAAACAATTTTTTTTTTAACTTTTTTGGTTAATAAAACTAATTGTTTTTAAATATATGATATTGTGCTAGCTGAGAGTCATAGACATGATTTCAGTTGACACTTGTGTTTGATAATCATTTTTGACCATTTTTGAAAAATTTTGACACCTACTTCAATATTTTTTCCTCCCTTCCTATTTATGCTACGATGGTGAGACTTGGACCAGATGAAACCCTTTTCATATACAACTCGTCAAAAAAGTTTGATTGAAATCGAAATCGAACCAGTTTTCATTTTTGGCATATTAGATTCTCTTGGCCCCTTAAACAGAGGCTACAGTTAAGGATTGACGCCCAGTAATTCGTCCCCGGCCAGGATACGAACCCCAGGACAAAGCGTTCGCGAAACACCAGGCGAACGTCTTACCACTACACCACTTGTTGTTGTACTTGGTGCTTGTATTTGGCCGGCAGTGTGTGGACCACGGGTATCCTGGTGGCCAGGTGGTACTGGTGTGTGGTACACGTACTGGTGTGTGTTAAGAGTAGGGCTCCGTGCCGGTGTGGTGGGCTGGTAGGAGCAAGTTGTGTAGGAAGGTTCACGCCGCGTCAACCACCAGGCTGCTGGAGCACCAACCAGTTAGTGCGCGTTTAGACTCGGTGGGGAGTGGACGTTGCGCCGTCACTGAGAGTTGTGTGCCCGCGTGGCTTATCCAGTCAACATTTCTGAGTAAGAGTGCTGTGTCGAGCACATTATGAACGTGTCCATTATTAGTCTATGGAACTGGTGGACGTGTGTGTGTGTGTGGGAGTGATGAGCGTGGAATGTTTATTATAGTAACTATTGATTACAAAGGCGGTGAAGCCAGGAGCAGCACGCGGCTCTTGTTATGCTCCCACCACAGCTGCTGCTCTCCCGCGTGGACC